>NW_024870679.1:54847500-55170000 GCF_019054845.1 Dipodomys spectabilis | reverse complement strand
GAACCATGATCCTCAGATCTCAGCTTCCTCAGTAGTTAGGATTACAGGCACGAGACACCCCCCCCCCCACCCCCCCGTGCTTATTTGCCAGACAAGTGCTCCTCTGCTTGAGCTACAACTACAACTCAGTTCTCTTTGCTTTAGTGATTTTTCATTTCATTTGTGCCTGGAAGGCCTGGAGATTGATTTCTCTATTGACACTTCTCATGTAGCTTGGATGACATATGTGAAACACCACACCTAGCTTTTATTGCTTGAAATGGGGTCTTGAGAATTTCTGTCTGGATTGGCTTTGAACCATGATCCTTTGAATCTCTGCCTCCTGAGTAGCTAGGATTATAGACATGAGCCTATAAAGTCCAACCTCTTTTAACCATCAGCTGTCATCACCAAAAGTGGACCTATTGATGTTTTTTTTTTAATTTAATTTAATTTTTTTTGTGAACATACTGTACAGAGGGGTTACAATTACATGGGCAGGATAATGCATTGCAGCCTCCTCCTTTGTTTACCCTTCACATCCTTTCCCTACCTCCCCCTACCCCGCCCTCCCCCATTGATGTTTTATAGGACTATGCTCAGGCTCCATCTTTTCCTGTAGCACTAATTAGGCTTGGATATGATATCTAATCCATATTTTCACCCCCCCCTCTCTCTGTTGGTTATGGGACTGCAACTCAGGGCTTGGGTGCCATCTTGTGCTCTTTTGCTTAAGGCTGGCATTATACCACCTGGAGCCACAGCTCCACTTCTGGTTTTCTGGTGGTTAATTGGAGATAAGAATCTCATGGACTTTCTTTTAAAATTATTTTTATTTTATTGTTAGGATGTTGTACAGAGGGGTTACAGTTACATGAGTAAGGCAATGAGTACATTACTTGTTGATCATTCTTACCCCTACCCTTCCTTGTTATTGTCCTACTATCCCTTCCTTCCCCCAGCTCCCACACTCCTATCTCCCCCACCCTTGCTGCCTGAAGTTGTAAAGTTCGTTTCCAATATACTATTCTGTGGGTATATTTGTTGCAATGGGTCATCCTGTGTCCTTGTTTCAGCATTTTGTTACTCCCTGTCCCCTCCCCAGATTAGACATATGTATATACAAGATTCAGGGTATCAAAATCGAGTACAGTGACAACAGGGTTATGCCATAGAGGAAAGGACATACAAAGGAAACAACAACAACAAATAAAATCACATGGTACAATTAAAACAGTAATAATAAAGATAGAACTCTTGTGTCCATATCTTGGGGTTCATTTCACTTAGCATCATCTTATATGGTCATTTGTACACGGTTTTTGAGCTTTTCAGCTCATCTGATGTATACTAATCTGATGTATCTGTATATATACTAATTATTGCAAATAAGGGAAAGCATGGCACCTAAATTTCTTTGGGACTGGGTAACTTCACTTAATATGATTTTTCCCAAGTCTTTCCATTTCCTAACAAATGGGATGGTGTCATTCTTTCTGAAGGAAGCATAGAATTCCATTGTATATATGTACCACATTTTCATCTACTGAGGAGCATCTGGGTTGGTTCCATATCTTTGCTATGGTGAATAATGCTGCCATAAACATAGTTGTTCTGGTAGCTTTAGTATGGCCTTATTTGTTACTGTTTGGGTAAATGCCCATAAGTGGGATTGCTGGGTCATAGGGGAGCTCTACGTGGAGTTTTTGAGGAACCTCCATACTACTTTCCAAAGTGGTTGAACAAGTTTACACTCCCACCAACAATGCAGTAAGGTTCCCTTTTGCCCATCCCCTCCAGCATCTGTTGTTATTAGAGTTCTTGATTATAGCCATTCTAACTGGGGTGAGGTGGAATCTCAATGTTGTTTTGATTTGCATTTCTTTTATGGCCAGAGAAGTTGAGCATTTCTTCATGTGTCTACTGGCCATTTTTATTTCCTCTTCAGAGAAGTCTCTCTTTAAGTGTTTAGCCCACTTATTAATGGGTGGTTGTTTCTTTGAGGAATTGTTTTTGGGTGACTTAACTTTTTGAGTTCTAAGTATATTTTAGATATGAGGCCCTTGTCTGTTGCATAGCTAGTGAAGATCTTCTCCCAGTCTGTGGGTCTCATGGACTTTTTCTGACCGGGCTGGCTTTGAACTGCAATCCTCAGATCTCAGCTTCCTGGGGAGCTAAGATTACAGGCATGGGCCACCAGTGCCCTGTTTCTTTGCTTTTCTTTCTATTTCAAAGTTCTTGATCAAGATAACTTAAATGATATTTGAAACAGTGGAGAACTTGGGCTCATGGGTTAGACCAGGGTACTATTTTGCTTTTACTTAGCTTCATAAAAATAATCTCATGGGAATGATGAAAGGAGTGATATTGATCAAGATGCATTGTACTCATAAACTGACATGTTTACGAGTTTATAAACTCTCTTGTAAAGATGCTCATTATATAATTTAAAGAAAAACCTTCTGGTCATTTCCGACAAGAGAATACTTCTTACTCTTTGAGCTGGGGGAGGTGTCAAATTAGAGGCTAAGTATGAGGAGCAATTGAAGAGCTTGGGACAGAGGGTCACTGGAATTTAAAAGGGAAAATTACAAGATTTTTTTTTGATTTTTTTGTTTGGTTATGGAGCTTGAACTCAGAACCTGGGTGCTGTTCCTGAGATCTTTTGTTCAAGGCTAGTGCTCTACCACTTTGAGCCATAGCTCTATTTCCAGTGTTATGATGGCTAATTGGAGGTAAGAGTCTTGTAGACTTTCCTGCCAGGGCTGGCTTCAACCCATAACCATCAGATCTCATCTTCTTGAGTAGCTAGGATTACAGGTGTGAGCCACCAGTGCCTGGTTTCACAAGAGATCTCTCCAGAAGTCAGTTACCCAGTCTTGCAATTCTTATGGTATGAATCATAAGGACTGTCCCTAATGACAACAGAAGTCAGTTGTTCAGGTAAAGGCAGAAAATAAAGAACAAACTCAGTTCAAGAGGCCCGAGGTAGTAACAGTTCTGACTTCTAGAACAGAGCAACCTAGGACATTCTCTAGTAGTTTTTGGGCTGACATGACCTGTGATGCTGCAGAGAAGAGAGAAGAAGGAAAGGAAGAATGAACAAAGGACAGAGAGAATGGAGAGAAATTGATTTGGAATAAAGATGGAGAAGAGAGAATGAAGCAAGCTCCTTTACTTAGTGGTTACAGGCAAGCTATTTGCTGTACCGGGAACACTGCAACTATGGCTTGCTTTGGCCCTGGAGGGGGAACTTAAGCTCTTAGGAACTTAGGGAGGGAACTTAGGCTCAGGGAAGCTAAGTACTTTATACAAAAATTCCCCAGAGATGCTGGGTGCCACCTGTAATCCTAGCTACTTGGAAGATGAAATCTGGAGAATCACAGTTCAAAGCCCAGCTTGTGCAGAAAAATTCATGTGAGTCTGTCTCCAAAATAACCAGTAAAAAGCAGGATAGAGGTATGGTTCAACTGGTACATCCCCAGCTGAGCAAACAGGCAATTTGAACAAGGGCCAGGCCCTGAGTTCAAACCTCACTATACCACCAAAAAAAAAAAAAATCCACAGAGAACAAATGGCAAAAGTATGGTATTCAACCAATAAAGAAAACAAGAATTCTTTTCAATCACAGTTCTGGACATTGCAGTCTCTGGTCAGGTGATATGGTGTGTGTGTGTGTGTGTGTGTGTGTGTGTGTGTGTGTGTGAGAGAGAGAGAGAGAGAGAGAGAGAGAGAGAGACTATGATGGGGTTCTCACAATTCCCTACAAGTGCATTCCTCAATGGACCTACAACATCCCATTAAGGCTTACCTCTGGGAATTTCTACTACTGCCCACCAATAGTGCCAAGCTGGGGACCAAGCCGTTAACATGAACCTCTGGGGACATTGCAGATCCAAAGAACAGCAGGGGTCAGGGAAGGACTAGTTAGCTCTCAAACTTGGTCTTTCTTCAACAATAAGGCTCCATGAGGCTGAGCATGGGAGTAGGAGGACCAGGCAGAGGGAAGAGCGGTTAGGGAGGCCATGGGGCTGGAGGAGGCTCACAAATTCCCCAAAGCGTGCCAAGCTCAGCCACTCACGCCTGAGCAGCCGGCTGATTTTTCATAAAATAAAAGAAGTCCCTGAATTGAGAAATATGTGTGTCTCCTAGATTGGATTGTGCAGTGAACAGTAGCCAGAGCGAGCAGTAATCCATCACGGCCTGGCGTTGGCGGGTGCTGCCAGCCGGAGCTCTGGTGGAATTGTTGTGAAGGTGACCTTGGAGGCAAAACAAGGGTGCAGTCTCCAGCTGCCTCATCGGAGTCTGGGCATAGGGTGAGGGGAGTGGGTGACAAGTTCCCTCCTTTTACCAGGGAGCTGTTTTCCTCCCGTTTCCTCTTCAGCATTTTCTGTGCTGCACCACTGCTAGGCTGGCGGTAGCTGTCTGAGTCTGAGGAGCTGGGGATGGAAGTAAGCCTGGAAAGGTTGGGAGGGCCAGAAAAACCCAAGAGCTTGTATTGGACTCTTCTTACTGCCCTGGGACCCCAGATTCAACTGTCTTTTCTTGCTGGCTGAGGATACATGAGTGGAGCTGAACAGATGGGCCCCGGAGGATATTTCTAACCTAGAGAAGATCCCAGAGAAGACCAGAGACTTAAGGAGTTCAAGATTTAGCTTAGCTGCCTCTCATCTATAGACTCTTCTTCTCTTCCACCTCTTCCTCCTCTTCCTCCTCCTCCTCTTCCCCCTCCTCCTCTTCTTCCCACTCTTCCTCCCCCTCCCTCCCTCCCTCCCTCCCGCCCTCCCTCCCTCCTCCTCCTCCTCCTCCTCCTCCTCCTCCTCCTCCTCCTCCTCCTCCTCCTCCTCCTCCTCCTCCTCCTCCTCCTCCTCCTCCTCCTCTTCTTCTTCTTCTTCTTCTTCTTCTTCTTCTTCTTCTTCTTCTTCTTCTTCTTCTTCTTCTTCTTCTTCTTCTTCTTCTTCTGTTATATTATTATTTTTGTCAGTACTGGGCCTTGAATTTAGGGCCTCAGACTCTTGCTTGACTTTTTTTTGCTCAAGGCTCATACTCTCAATTGAGCCTCAGATCACTTCCTTTCCTCCCCCCCTCCTCTGTTTTACTTGAAGAGTCTCATGAACTATTGGGCCCCAGCTGGCTTTGAATCACAATCCTCAGATCTCAGCCTCCTGAATAGCTAAGATTACAGGCTTAAACTATAAGTGCCTGGCTGCATCCCTAATTTATAGATAAAGAAAGTGAGGCTCAGATGTTTAGCACCAAAGTACCTTGTAAGAGTCAGGGTGTCTACAAAGAATTTTCTGTAGTATAGCTTACAGCAGACAGTGAGGGTTATCTGTTTCAAGGCAACACTTACTGAGGGCTGGTGATAGTAACAAAATCTTTCTAAAATTTTAGATGTATCAACTCATTTAATATTCAGTACCATTATGGCCTGCATTCTTATACACAAGGATCTCATTTTACAGAACAAACAGAGAGAGAGAGATCAAATAACTTCCCAAGGTCACCTAGTTACGGAGCCAGAACCCTGATACCGCCAGCATGGCTGCCCATAGGCCTCATTATTCTGAGCAGTCCTGTGGATTGGGCTCAGAGCTAAATGCTCATAAGGATCAGCTGTGAACCCACAAGGGTACGTGATTGTCATTGCCCTTACTTTATATAGGAAAAGATCAAGACTCAGAGGAGTGAAGCAACTTGCCTGTGCAAGGTTCCAAAGCGAATAGTATAATGACAAGTCTTTTAAGTTGGAGATTAGAACTTGGTACCTGATGCTTCACTCATTGGCTGGCACTCTACCAATTAGCCACGCCCCCCAATGCCTGAACAACATACTTTGTCATTAAACCCTAAGAACCGCAAGGAGACGGGGCAGCAATCATATTTGCATTTTCCACTGGGAAGTAACACAATTTATTTTCTTTCTTTTTTTTTTTTTTTAAAGGATGAGAGGCAGATGGTTAGTGTGTCATTTTGGGTGTTTTGTGTACTTTTCAGAGGGAGGCGAGCACGGAGGGAATGGAAGGCCCTCCTGCTTGCTAAACGTGACAAGGAATTCCCACTCCCTTCCAGTCCTGCCCACATTCTCTACCTGGGAGTTGGCCAGGTGTTGTGGGAAACTTGTGTATGACTCCACTTTGCCTCTATAGCCTGTGTGATCTTCCTTCCTTCCTTCCTTCCTTCCTTTCTTTCTTTTTTTCTATCTTTCTCTCTCTCTCTTTCTTTCTTTCTTTCTTCTTCCTTTCAGGGACCTGTACTCTCCCATTTAAAAAATATTTTATTGTAAAGATGCTGTACAGAGAAGTTACAGTTACATCAGTAAGGTTATGAGTACATTTCTTGTCAGGCATTGTCACTCCCTCCTTTGTTTTTCTTCCACTATCCCTTCCCTCCCCTACCTTCATACTCCCTCCCCCAAAGTTGTAAGGTTCATTTCCAACATAGTGCCTTGTGAGTATCATTGTTGCAATGGGCCTGTGTGATTTCTAACAAGACCAAACTTCTTCGAATTTCATTTTATTCTTCTTAAAATGGTGATAGAAATGTCTATCTGTAGTGTGTGTGTGTGTGTGTGTGTGTGTGTGTGTGTGTGTGTGTTTGGAGTGTCCTTTGCAGAGTCTGCCACACAGTAGGTACTCAATCCATATCTAATGGTGCCAGAGGAGGGGATCTGGTAGCTGCTTTGCAACCAAAGAGCCAAAGATAAGATGGGAGCAAGAGGTACCATCCTCAGGTGAGTTATAGAATGGGCCTCTCAAAGATGAGGAAACTGAGGCCAAGGGCAGGAACTGACTTTCCCAAGACCACAACTGGCTCATGGCAGCAGCAGGATTCCTGCAATATGGGTCTCATACCATGACCTTTGGACCTGATCCTTTGCAGCTCTTCTCTGACTGGCCGAAGGATAATCCAGAGACCTTCAGAAGCACTGACCCACAGAGCTGCTGGTTGGAAGGCAAATGGGAGTTGAAGCTGCTTATCCTTTCTTTTCCAAGGTCTGAGGGTTGTGGTGAATAAGTCAGAGAGACAGGCCTGGCATGAGATTGTGCTGTGGGGACCCAGCCAGTGACTGTCTGTTTGTCACCCCCAGGCCTGGCTACATGCATTCAGCTCAAATTCCTCACCTATCTAGAATCCCTCCTCCCCGGCCCCCCCCCCCCCCCGCCCCCGCCCTGGGCTCTCAGATATATTTGCAGCTCTCTTTATCCAAAAGCTTAATTATTCCTGTTGGCTGAGTCTGGCTTCATGTGGCTGGTGTTCTTCCAAATGTGCTACCCGCTTCTACCGCTTGACCTACCCACTTCCTACTCTGACCAGTGTCCACTCCATGTTCTGGGCCAACCCTTGTCCTCATCACCTGGGGCCTGGAAGCAGACTTTGTTTGGCCTCTGTGCCTCTCATCTGTCCCTCTCTAACCCTCTCTTCACACTGAAGCCAGAATCCGTGTTTTTGCCAAATCCTGCCATGTCACTCGTTCATCAAAAAACCCTTTTAGTTGTTCTCTGCCAACTGAACAAAAGCTTCCAACTCCTTGACTGGGCATGGGACTCTTAACCCTTCCTGTCTGTCCCTCTTCCTCTCTCACCCATGCTTTCCAGCTCCCTCCCCATGCTCTGTACCTCCCCAGCTCCAGGATTTTGCTCCCATTGGTTCTCACTCCCTCTGAACTGGTATATATATTTTTTCTGCTTCTAAGGCCTGACCCAAGTCCCAACCCAAGCCCCTTGTTCTTCCTCCACTGCCCTAGGCAGCTCCATACCAGGTCTCTTTACTAGACTCCTAGAGTGCTCTATGTGTTGATTTTTGACAGCAACTCTTTGACTGGGTGTTCATTGCCATGTATTTCTCTGCCTGGCCTGTCAAGTGTCCTGGAGGACAAGGGTTTGGGTCTCCTTCACCAGTGTTTTCAGGTCTAATAGCTGGGCTGTAATATTGATCCTTGATGGTTGTCAAAATCTTGAAATATTTTTATAATAACTAGCAAATAGTTACCATTCTCTCCCTAGGACTGTTGGCCTTCTTGTGGCCCAGCAAGCCCAGGGTCTGCAGGGAGCGTGTGAGGGCCTCTCCTGAAGGATCAGACTTGACTTAGTCAAGTCTGCTGGTAAATTTTACCCAAGGAAACCTTTCACAGCCCTTGCCTCTCTCCTTTTCTACTAGTCAAATGCTCCAGCTTCCTCTCAGGTCTTGCTTTTCAGCTCATGAACAATCTCAGTGGCTCTGGAGGCCTCCTGAGCCTGTCAGAGTGGCAGTCAGGGCCTCAGGCATGAACAAATGCACAGAGTCCTCACCGACCTGGGCAAGATTGCCTCCAGTGGCAGCTTACAGGAGCCCAGTTCTGACGGAGGCCCCACCCCGCCAGGCAGTGTGGGCGGCTGTTACCTAAACCCACCTTTTTCTTTTCTTGTATGCAGGTCCTTTCAGTATCCTTTCCTCTCCTCTATGAGAGGGAAGCATGGAGGAGGGGCATCTAACTTGGCTCATGATATATGGGGAAGAGTATGGACATTTCAGGCAGAGGGAGCTGCTCAGCCCAGGCAGGAGAGTGCAAAGTGGCAGATGTTTGGGTAATGTGGAGAGCCAAAGCCAGTGATGATGCTGGGAAGGTAGGTTAGGAGTATGGCCTTGGCTTTTAATCAGTGGGTAATGGGAATCCACAGAAGAAATACGGGGCAGGGGAATTATATCAGCATATTGATGTTAGAAACACCAAAAAGAATGGTGGAAAGGAAGGCCAGAGGGAGGCTGCCGCCATTGTTCTCCTATCATACGTCATTATCATAATACAGTGAATTACAGAGATGACAGAGACAGAGGCAAATAAGAAAGGTTTTTAAAGGCATGGGCCTAGGGTTATGGGGTTGAGGGAAGATGTTGAGGCTGATCCTGGGTTACTGGCTTGAGTGACTGGCTAGGTGGATCTCCAGAAGGAATAGTGCATCTTGCATAGGTGGGAAGTGGGGAGAACTCTTCCCTGGCTTCTTATACAAGTGAGCTGAGGAGTGGGCCATGGTAGAGAGATAAAGATCTGAGAATCCATGGGGGAGAAAAACGAAAAGATGCGTTATACTTATAAACTGATTTGTTGAGTGGTAACCCCTTTATAGAACTATGTAAATATAATAAAAATATAATTTTTTTTAAAAGAAAAAGATCTCAGAGTCATTGGAGGAAGAAAAACTTTGAAACCATGTGAAGGGGTAAACTCCTGAGTGTTTCTGTGAAACCAGGAAGGAGGGCCCAGGGAGGACTGGACTCCAAAGAAATGTCACAGGGATGCTGTTGTCCAAACATGAGCATAGTTTATGCACCCAACAGCAGCACCTTCTGTGTCCCAGGCTCTGCTCTTCATGTAGTGAAGGTAGCACAGAAACAGGGCAAAAACCAATGCCCTGCCCCATTGAGGGGCATTCTATTGATCAACCAACTATGTAACGTGGAAGACAGCAGTATGTGACTATGTGGTTGGGGCTTGTTACACAGGGGGTGAGGAGGGCCAGCAGTTACAAACATAGGAGCTTGAATTGCAAAGGTGACTTTTGAATGAAGATTTGAAGGAGGTGAGCGAGGTGGGTACATGGAGAAGACAGTTCTTTTCTTGGCAATACTGGAGACTGAACTGAGAGACTCAAGCTTGCTAGGCAGGCACTTGTGTCCAGACCTTTTACTTTATTTTCCACATAGGGTGTTGGAGCTTGGTCTGCTACCTTCATTTCCTTTGTAGATGAGATTACAAGAATGCACTACCATGCTTGCTTCTGGAAAAGACTGTTTTAGGAAGAGGAACTAACAAGTATAAAGGCACTGGGCAAGAGTATGCCTGGTCAAAATTAGTTTAACACCTGTAGAAAACTAAAGCTAGATCCTTATCTATCACCCTGCACCAGAATCAACTCCAAATGGATCAAATGCCTCAGAGTCAAAGCAGACACCCTGAAAACATTACAGGAAGGAATAGGAGAAATTCTAGGGCTCCTTGGCACAGGCAGAAATGTTCTTAATAAAGACCAGAAACACAGCAAATCAAGGAAAGGTTGAACAAATAGGATTGTATAAAACTGCAGAGCTTCTGAATGGCAAAAGACATAGCTAGCAAGATCAATAGAAAGCCCATGGATTGGGAGAAAATCTTCACTAGCCATACAACAGACAATGGTCTCATACCTAAAATATACTTAGAACTCAAAAACTTAGATCCCCAACAACAAATCCTCAAAGAAATAACTGTCCGATTAATAAGTGGGCTAAAGACTTAAAGAGAAACTTCTCTGAAGAGGAAATAAGAATGGCCAATAGATACATGAAAAAATGCTCAACTTCTCTAGCCATAAAAGAAATGCAAATCAAAACAACATTGAGATTCCACCTCACCCCAGTTAGAATGGCTATAATCAAGAACTCTAATCACAACAGATGCTGGAGGGGATGTAGCCAGAATGGAACCTTACTGCATTGTTGGTGGGAGTGTAAACTTGTTCAACCACTTTGGCAAATAGTATGGAGGTTCCTCAAAAGACTCCATGTAGAGCTCCCCTATGACCCAGCAATCCCACTTTTGGGCATTTATCCAAATGATCACAAACAAGGCTATTCTAAAGCTACCAGCACAGTGATGTTTATTGCAGCATTATTTACCATAGCTAAGATATGGAACCAACCCAGATGCCCCTCAGTAGATGAATGGATCAAGAAAATGTGGTATATATACACAATGGAATTCTATGCCTCCATCAGAAAGAATGACACTGCCCCATTTGTTAGGAAATGGAAAGACTTGGAAAAAATTATATTAAGTGAAGTAAACCAGTCCCAAAGAAACATAGGTCCCATGGTTTCCCTTATTTGCAATAACTAATATAAGTCTAGGACAAGCAGAAAAGTTCAAAAGCTACGTACATATGACCATATAAGATGATGTTAAGTGAAATGAACCCTAAGATAGGGACACAAGTGTTTTTTTTCTTGCTAATGTTTTTAATGTATTTAAAATGTACTATGTGACTTTTTTTTGTTTCTCTTGTATATTCTTCCCCCACGGTATAACCCCTGTTTTCATTGTATTTGATGTCGGTGCCCTGCGTCTTGTATATACATTTTTTTCTGATTTGGGGAGGGGAAGGGAAATAACAAAATGCTGAAATAAGGATACAGAATGACCCATTGTAACAATGAGATGCACAAGACACTATGTTGAAAACGAACTTCACAACTTGGATGGGGGGAGGTAGGAGTTAGGGAGGTGGAGAGGGAAGCGATGGAATGGGAAAAACAAAGAAGGTAACAATGCTCGATAAGAAATGTACTCATTACCTTACTCATGTAACTGAAACCCCTCTGTACAGTATTTTTACAATAAAAACATATATGAAAATGAAAAAGAATATGCCTGGTATGTGGGAGGAATATCTAGGAAGCCATGTGGCTGCCACACAAAAAGGTATTATTATCATTACATAGCTTTTGGCATCTACTACTGCTCTGTATTACCATGAGTTTTATGGGGTAACCCTTCATTTCTTGGTGCCTCAGTTTCCTAATCAGCAAAATGGGGCTGATAGTACTTACTTAGTGGTAGGATTAAAGAAGCTGATATATGTAAAGTACGGGGTTTGCTATTAAGTGTTATCATTATTATAAATTAATCTCCATCATTATTATTTTTGCATTGGTTCTCTCTCTCTTTCTCTCTCTCTTTGTTCACTTTGAGTCTCTTAAGGTCAATGGCTATATGTAGTTCTTCCCTGCAGCCTAGGGTCAGCCCAAGACAAGGTTCAGAATGTGGGGTAGTTAAGGATGTTTTTGGATGGAAGAAAAGCACAAAGAAAGGACAGGACATGGGAGGAGGAACGGCAGGGCCTCTGCTTGCCCCTCTCCCTCCAGCTCCCCAGACCTGCAGAGCTGGCCCATCTTTGCATCCGTGTGTGTGCAGCCTCTGGGCTTGACAATCTATTTGTTATTAGGGTAATAAATAAACAAGTTGCTTGTCAGCATGGGGACTGGCACGAGCGCCTTAGAAGATAAATGCTGCCTCTGAAATAGACAAATATTTACCATCCTCCAGAGGAAGTTGTCAGCCCTGCTAAAGGCCTCCAGGGCTTAGAATTAAAGTGAACGTTAAGATTTTTTTTAAGCTTTAGCAGAAATGTATCAGTGTTCTTCATAAGAAAGAATGATATTGCTAGTCCTTGAGCACCTACTGTGTGCAGAGGCTTTCCCACAAGTTCAGTAGTTTGGGGTACTGATTGTGACCATCATTGTATAGACAAGCAAACTGAGGCTTGAATGACTGACTGATGGCTTCTAACAGCCACATTTGAACTTGACCCCCTAGCCTCTTTATCGGTTGGAGTTTCTGATAGTCATTGTGTCAGGATCCTTAGCTTAGTGGGAGGAACAGAGGCAGAAAGCAAACTTCTCTCCTCCTGAAGACCCTGGGGTACTTTGTTTTATGAAATAGAGGTCTGGGCCACTGGTGGGACTTATATCTGAGTGAGGTGGTCCCAGGAGGTGAAGGGAGTAGTTTGAGTTATAAGCATCAGAGCTGGGATGGGAGACATGTTAGTTGGAGACCACAGCCTGGCTAAACCCTGATAGATCAGCTGGTGCTGTGTGTGCAGGAGTCACATGACTTGGTACCCAGTTTACAGATCAGGAAACTAAGGCTGAGAGACTGTGACTTGTCCAATGTCTGGAATGGCAGCCCCTGGGCCTCAAGGTAGAGCATCTGCAGGCTGTGCAGGTGAAGTGAGGGTCTTATCCTAGTGACAGAAAGCCAAGGTTCAATTCTGGTGCTGTGAATGGTTAGCTGTATGACCTTGGGCAAGGTACTTTGTTCTCTGTGCTTCCTATTTGCACCTCTGAAAAGTGAACATTGTAATAATATACAAAAGGAAGTTAGTAGATGTAAAGTGCTCTGACTATTCATGACATCTAGCAAATGATAAATACTATTATTTATTACGATCGCTGTTGAGTTGTGTATGTGTCTGTCATTCATTCAACAAAAGTTGCAAGTGCCTGAAGCAGATCCTAACAGTGCCCACCCACATGTGCTGGCATTTGCCATGGAGAATAAGGGGAAGGTCAGAAGGACCCCTTAATTCTCAGCCCTCTTTTCCAGAGAAACTCTCAACCTGTGGTGCAGAGCTGGTGGAGAGATACCCCAACTCCCCCTTCTCCTGATAAGATAACTCAGGCAGGAGTTCTACACAGGCTTCTAGAATTAGATTCTAGTTACTGATGGCTGTAACTTGTTTAAAAACTACAAGTTTATTAATGTCATGTCCCCTGCCCCCCCCCCCCCCCCCACTCCATTCACTTCTCTACATTTCCCAGGGTTTCCTAGGATCTTTTTTTAAAAAATTTTATTGTCAAGGTGATATACAGAGGGGTTACAGTTACATAAGTAAGGAAATGAGTACATTTCTTGTTGAACATTGTTACCCCTCCCTTGTTTTTCTCCCACTTTCCCACCCCCAACACCCGTCAAGTTATAAAGTTCATTTCCAATGTGTTGTCTTGTGAGTATCACTGTTGCATTGGTTCACCCTTTGTCCTTTGTCTCACCATTTTGTTGTTCCCCTTTCCTTCCCTAAATCAGCCTAAATGTATGTACAAGACACCAGGTACCAAAATCAAATAGTCACAACAGAGGATAAACCAAAGAGGGATAAAAGAAAAGAGAAAGGAAATAACCTCACATTAAAAACAACAACAACAAAGAAAAGCCTCTTGTTTCTATATCTTGGAGTTCATTTCAATTAGCATCATTTTTTTGTTTTAATTTATATAATGCATCCATTTTTTGTTTGTGGTGGAGCTTGAATAGCATCCTTTTATATGGTCATATGTGCATAGCTATTGAGCTATTGTGATCCTCTGCTAGGACTATCCTAGACATATACTAATTATTACAAATGAAGAAAACCATGGAGCCTATGTTTCTTTGGGTTTGGCTTACTTCGCTTAATATGATTTGTTCTGTCTTTCCATTTCCTTACAAATGGGATGATGTCATTCTTTCTCACGGAAGCATAGAATTTCCTAGGGTCATTTTTGAAGTCACTACCTGCACTTGAATCTTTGCTGTAGAATCTAACCCAGGTCTTCTTGTGCATCAGATCTGTGGGTGATGAGGTAGAGGTGGGGATGGGGTGACCCGGAGGGAGTTTCTGGTGGGTGAGCAGCACTGTGCTTGATAAAGGGTGGGGACAATATGAGGGCAAGGCTGATGGCCTATCTCTTCACAATCAGAATCTGAATTTGACCAGGATGTAGACCGTGATGTAGAAGAGATCACGTCCATGACCTCAAGGAAGTCTCTGCCCAGACAATCATCCCAAGTTAAATTTCAGGACTTTTTGGCAAAGGGTGAGGTATTTATCTTATTCCTTTTTGGAAGTTTCAAAGATGCTCACTACCTTGAGAATGGTTTGATTAGTTGAACTTCATTAGAAAACACGGGTTACTGCTGATAAACTCCCTGCAGTACCTGGAAGTGGTGAAAGTCTCTGAGCACTTCCCTGGAACCAATATAGGCAGGAGGCTTAGCTCAGATCTAGAAATTATCTCTGCTTTGTGCCAAGAGTCAGGATCCAGTCTAACTCTTGGAACAAACATTTTTCCTCATGTCCTTCCTCCAGGAGGCACCCTTTGTGCATGCTTGCACACACACACACACACACTCATAGAAACATGCACACACTCACACATGCTCACGCCCTTCTACTCTTCTCAAGCTTCTGCCACTCTTTTGGATGCTCACTCCCCTTGTTACCCAGGTAAGTAAACAATCCTTCTTTAATAAAGCAGGATTCTGCATGGAGCTCTGTGGAGTCAGAGATGCCTCTGGATAAGGAAGTTCACACACAAACACTGGTGACCATGTGGTAAGAGAGATGTTGAAGAGATGTCAGAGGGATTGCTCCAATCTACTGAAGAGGTCATGAGGAAAGCATAAAGAAATTAATTAATTCTAAGCAGGGTTTTGGAGGATGTAGAAGAGATGGGTACTGCCAAATATTCAGCTTCTTTCCCCTAACCTGGCAGGCAGGGACTTTCAGGATCCCAAGCTCAACTACACCTTGAATCTCCCCTTATATAGGTGGGAGATAGGGATATCTGAGAGCTTTGCTTTGGACCACTATTCCTGTCTTCTTCCTTTGCCTTTTAATTTCTGAGCTGTAGTCTCTGCTCCCAACCTTAGAACCCTGAGCTTCAGAGGGAGTTTCCACCTTGCCCCTCCATCCTACCTGGAGACAGCCTTTATTTTCTGCTGTTTTTTTTTTTTTTTTTTGGTCCGGTCGTGGGCTGGGCCTGGGTGCTGTCCCTCAGCTCTTCAGCTCAAGGCTAGCGCTCTACCACACAGCCTTTATTTTCTATTCTTGTTTGGAACTCTCATAGGAGCACCAGACCTAGCATGTCTTTTTGTATTTCTTCCCAGGTTCTTCAAACCCCATTGTAGAAAGTCCTGCTGTAGGAAGCACCTGATATTCTAGAATTCTAAGGTGGGTATACAGATTATATTCCCACAGTGATATTCATCAGGCTTGAAGCCTACATCTGGGGCACACAGGCTTTTCCTTTACAGGCATGCTGCCCTCCAATCTGTACTTACCACTCCTTTGTAAGTGACTCTAGGCTCATGTGATCACATGACTTGGTCTCTTTGAGCTTCAGTCTCCTATTTTGCAAAACGGAGAGAAATTAACCTATCTTGTGACCATAGCCTAGCTCACATGAAAGGAACATACTTGTCATCCAGTTACTTAGGAGGTAGAGGTAGGAGGAACATAGTTCGAAGCGAGCCCAGTCAAGGGCAGCATGAGACTCTATCTGAGAAACAAACTAAAAGCAAAAGGACTGGGGTCATGAGTCAAATAGTACCTCTTGTCTCTCAAGCTTGAGGCCCTGAGTTCAATGCCCAGTGCTCAGTATAACACTCTCTAACAAAAAGTTTAAGCTTTTTGGACTCTCTCCTCACCTCAGTACCCTCATCTCAGAACAGCAGGAAGAAGTGGTCTCACGTTTGTCAACACCCAACGGGCCAGTCTTCAGAGCCTCCCTGTAAAAAATTCTATTTCACTTTTGTTTTTCTGTTGTCTATTTTCTCTAGACTGAAATTCCTGACAGACTCTGATTCCATTATTCGATTTATTTTATACAGAATATGAGATGGGTCCAGAGAGTTGGAGTGAAGGGCTTTGTCTGAATGTCCTTGGGTGTGGTCTGACTAAGCCCAGGCTCAGTTTTGCTAGGGCCTCATACATGCTAGCACTGTCTAAAGCTGCCCAATATTTCAATCAACTCACCTGGTGCCAATCTCAGCTTCCCCTCCACTAGTGTTCACTTTGTGATCACTTAGGATTTGTTTCTGGCCTGAATTTCATTTTTGCATTTTCCATGTGAAGTCTTAGCGAAAGGTAATTATTTCTGAGGAAAAAAAAGTCTGTAAGGATGCTTAATTGTTAGTAAATGTACTAATTAACTAATGTGTTCATGGCAGATTGATATCAGTTCTTTGAAGTGAGTTATTCTAAGCATGTCTTTAGTAGGCAGTAGAATACGTTACTTTGCGAGAGTAGAGGCTGGAACCTATTTCCTTGCTTTTATCCTGTAATTCACTATTTTTGTCAACTGAGTCTTGGAGGCCTTCTCCATAGCCACACTAATTCTTAGTAGTAGAGTGCTTGCCTAGCATACATGAGGCTCTGGGTTCGATTCCTCAGTACCACATAAAAAAGTGGAGCTGTGGCTTAAGTGGTAGAGTGCTAGCCTCTCACTTGCTTTTATGTTGACCAATCTTCTGTCCCTTCCAAATTTCTGTGCCATTACTCAGGTTGAAGATGAGGGTACTGAGGTGAGGAGAGAGTCCAAGCATCCAATCTTTGATTCCCTGCTGATTCTTTGTGTCCTGGGGCAGATTGTTGACTGTGCATTTTGGTGACATCCAAGCCGTTTTCCCCTCAACTGCACTCAATTTCATAGCCTTAGATCTCATTTATATGACACACATCTCCTAAGCCTTGATCAAACAAGCTTACCCCACATCCCAGAGACATGATCCGTGCTCCCCTCCTTCCTTTTTGTGCCATTAAAATTCCTGTATCTTCCAAGATCCAGATGAGCAACTCTTCTCTGTAAAGGTTCCCTCCCAGGGGGTAAGGAAGAGTGATGGAGGGTGTGAGATTGAACTGAATATATTGTAAACACATATGGTAATGTAACAATGAAATCCCCCCTATGTATTACTTATGTAAGCTAATAAAAAATAAATACAGAATATGAGATGGGTCCATAGATGTTCTGATTATAAAGCCCCCATGTAATGGTTGATTTTATGTATAAATTTGAAGGGATCAAGGATATCATAGAGGTAAAATGTTCTTTCTTGGTAGGTTGGAGGGTGTTTCTGTAAGAGAAACATTGGAATCAGTATACTGAATACAAAAGAGCTTCCCTCAGCAAAGTGGGTGAGCATCATCCAATCTATTGAGGGCACAGAGTAGCAAATAGGAGGAGATAGGGCAAAGGGAAAATGTGCTTTCTCTTTGGTGGGGGCATTTTTCTTCTGCCCACAGATATCAGAACTCCTGTTTCTAGACCTTCAACCTCTGAATTACACCATTGGCTTTTCCGGTTCAGTTTCCAGATAGTATACCCAATCCTGATAGTATTCTCATCACCATCACTCCAACTCTACCTATCATTATTTCCATCTCTATTCCATCATCTCTTCTATTGGTTCTTTTTCTCTGTAGGATCCCAATATTCCCATTTCTCTACATCATTATGGTAAAATGATCTCAGTTTCCCTGTATTTCAAATGCAGACAATATTCTCTGCTTTGTGGTGTCTAGGAAGATAAGTCATAACTTCAGAACTTCTCTCATACTTAGGGGGTTATGGGATAACAACAGGCATTTTTGGATGAATAGGCAAGATATTCAACAGTTCAGTAGCAGACCTATTTCTGGGATGTCCTCATGGAGTCTAATTCTGGATCCTGTGGATGTCCAGGTCTAAGATTATTATTCATTCTTATCCCTTGATAAGAATATCCATCCTCCCATTTCTTTATCACCCAATGTCTCATCAAGAAATGTCAGTTGAGTCTTGTGTTAGGTACCAGACTCCCCAGTCTTCCCCTCTAAGGAAAGGCAGCCATTGGAACAGGAAATAATAGATGACACCAATCCAGAGAGACATATGCTATGGTATAAAGTATTCAGGGGGCATAGGTTCCAGATCAGGGAGATCATACTTCCTGTCTACTGCTCTCACTGTAATACCTCAGTATATATTTCCCCCCTCTGCCTTTAGTTTTTGTCCTGTACACAACAAGGCAGCCAAGTTCAGTGGTCCCCTAGATATTATCCCACAATATTGACCCCTTGTTGACTTTGTGCTCATGTTTCTGTGTGAATCATGCCAGTCCATATTTTCTATACCCAAGAGGATGGAGGACTCCCAAGAGATCCAATCCTATCAGGTAGAAGCACTGGCATGGACAGGAATTGGCTCTGGGATTCCCACAGAGGTCCTAGGCCTTCAAATGGTGTCTCAGTCAGTGTCTGCTTCTTGCTTAGTGATGGTGATAATGGTTCCTGTGAGCAGTGTGCCAGGATTTGGGAGTGCAATGGTGAGCAAGACTAGACGTAGTTCCTAACTTCATGGAGATCACAGTCTAGCTGGAGAGAGGGTATTAATAAGGCAGCCACATAAAGGAATGTGTAATTATATCCTGAGATAAGTACTTGAGAGCAGGAAACATCGTCCTGAGAGAGCAAGTGTAATGAGGATTGAAAAATGGGTTAAGCAGTATGAGATCATTATTGAGAGTTATTTTGTCAGGAGTGATGAGTTCAGAAGTCATGTGGGAATGGGCTGAAGAACAAATTGAAGGTCAGGAATTAGAAGCGGATGATGTATATTTTTCTTGATCATCTCTAGAAAGATTGGAAGGAAATTTTGAGGTCCTTTATGTCATGTATTTTAAGAAATATTACAAAGAGTCTGGTGCCAGTGACTTATGCCTATAATCCTATTGAGGAGGCAGAAATCTGGAGAATTGTGGTTTGGGGATAGTCCAAGCAGAGAAGCTAAATAAACTTAATCTCCAATTAACCAGCAAAAATCTGCGCTGGAGGTGTGGTTTTAGTGGTAAAGTGCCAGCTGTGAGAAAGAAGAACAAAACCCTGAGTTCAATCCCCAGAACTGGAAAAAAGAGAAAGAAAAGTTAGGAAGAGATCCATAGACATCACATTTTATAATTCTCAGAAAAGGCTTATGTCATAGGAGGGCCAGGTTTTTCTTCCATTTGGCACTGGAGAAATATGGAGACCCAGAAAGATATTGTGACTTGAGTAGAGTATTCCTGAGTTGGGCCAGGACTGTAAAAAAATCTTCATCCTCCTCTGCTTCCCAAAGGCCAGCTATTTATAGATATCTGAGTGAATGAGGATTGTTCTCAGCACACTCAGGATTTCTTGAATATTTCTTTTCTCTGCAGGCCTTTAAAATTCAGCACCATGGCCAGCACCCACACAGACTCCCATAACCGTAGAGCCCTGCCTATGAGATCGGTACTGCTTTTGAAAGCAGTTGTTTTTCTCCTTAAATATTAACTGAATACCTTTAATGTTATAAGGTGTTATGAAAACACCTGGGGAAGCAGAGTGAAAACTGCCCTTATGAAGCCTACAGTATAGCCTAGGATGGGGAAGACACAGACACTGAGTATGAGAACTATTTGGGGTGTAGTAAAGTCATAAAGGAAACCAAAAGCTCTCTGGAGGAGGCCCAATCTGGGATGAATCTTGAAAAAAACAGATGGTAGGCAGGGAGGAGACACTGAAGGTTTGAAGTAGGGATGGGACAAAGTCACATAACGTATTTTAGAAAGATCCTTCTGGTGCAATGTGAGAATGGGTGGGGAGATGAGAGAAGAGACAGGGAATGACTCAGGAGACTGAGGAAGAAGAAAGAGTCTTCCCCAGCATCTTATAAGGGACATAGCCATGTTTTCATCTTGCCTACGAGAGCAGATGCAAGTAGTCTTAGTTTTATGTTTTTTTCCTGTTGGCACAGGCAATTTTTACTGTCTTGACCAACTGAAGTTGGGAATTAACCAGCAATGGTTTGCTGGTGGGCAGGAGGAGAATGAAATGCAGGGAGAGAAGGAAGGAGCAGAATTCAATTTGTGAACAGGAGCCACACATGAGCACCATGCTAGATACTTTGCACAGATTCTCATTTAATTCTTCCAACAACATGGGGAGTAAATGGGTCCCTGGTCTGCATAAAAAGAAACTAAGGATCAGAGAGGTTAATGAATCTAACTTTGCATGGCTCCAAGTGCCTCACATTTTCTCCTCCTATGTACACTCTTTTGGTGGAGAGCGTAGTGCAGACCCAGCTGATGAAAAAGCAGAATGGCATCTGGGCACTCAGCCCTTCAGCCTATTGTTCCATAGGAAGGAATATTCACATTAAACATTCCTTTCTCAGCTCTTAAGTCCAGGAGTTTTTGAGGGACACAAATAGCCCCTTAGTTATCAATGATATGGTTCCTTCTGGGGTGGGTGTGCTTTGCTTGTTCCTTACTCTCCCCCTGGTGCTTTTGTGTTCAGGGATCAGAAGAGAAGAAGTTTCGTATTGGTGCCAATTACCTGCTTTGACACCCCCTCTCCAGGTGCCCTTGGCCCCCAAGTTTTGGAGACTCCACCATTCTCTCTAGGCTTTTTTATTTTTGGTGTGTGTGTGTGTGTGAGTGTGTGTGTGCGTGCGTGTGTGTGCCTGTGTGTGTGCGTGCGTGTGTGTGCGTGTGCGTGTGCGCACGTGTGTGTGCGTGTGCGTGTGCGCGCGCGTGTGTGTGTGTGTGCGTGTGTGTGTGGCAGTTGTGGTAGTGTCTGCCGCAGAGCCTGAGGAAGCTTTATGGAGATGGTCACACTCCAATGCCCAGCCTACTTGTTGGAACTTTCCAAAAATATTGCACTGCAGACATTTTCCACGCCGTTATGCTAATGGAATCAGGAAAAATCAATTGTCCTTAAGGAACAGGGGAATGAGACGTGCTGTAAATGCCACGGGATGAGTGATTGGTTGATTGCTTGCCGGCGATCGGAGCGCGTCTCATCCCTACATTATTCTGATGAATTTTTATGGCATGCCTCCTTTCTTGCTTGCTCCCTCTCCCCACTCCCACCCCCACTTAGCCGGGGAAGAAGGTTTATGGCTTGCAGCTTCTCAGTTGATTGAATGCAGCTGGCATTGTTGCAGCAGAGGACAAATAGGTACATTTGCTTTACAGGCGGAGAAAAGTGGGTTTGGAGAAATTGCACCGCCACGTCCCTCTGCAACAAAGGCGCCCTTAAAAATGCAGATATTTTTTATGAAATGACTTTACTCTCCTTCTCAGCTATCCCTAATCTTCCCATCAGAGGAAAGGGCAGGGGAAAAAATAAGGCTGGGGAAAAGAAATATATGACTTGTGATTCTATGGGAATCCGATTTTTCATTCTTATCACAAAGGAAGCTAACGAAGGCATTTCATTAGTATTCATTTTAGGCCTATGTGATTTTCTCCTCTTTGCTAACACACAAAAATAAATAAATAAAAGCAGTCAAGCTATGTCTGGGAAACTGCCGACAAGGCGGCTTGGAGCAGAGGTCAGCAGTTTCTGGAATAAGCACACAGGACATTCAGCAGGGTGGCCAAGAAAATGGACCAAACTCAAATAAGGGGCACCTGGGGGAGGGGAGAGGCCAAGTTTGGGTAGGGATTGGGCCCTTGGGTTTCAATGCCAGTGTCCAGCTTGGCCATGGTCGTTAATGGATGGCAGAAGGCAATCAGGCAATGATTGCTGTTTTCCAAGGGGAGTTGGTTGTGGCTGATACTCATAGCACACAGCTGCTGGTCTGATGCAGGGAGTGTTTCAGTACTGGTCAGGGCATCAGGGAGTTCTTTCCATTGTTTATTCTTCCCTGTTTCTTCCTCAAGGGCAGCTAAGCCTTCCTGAAGGTTGAGAAATCCTATTGGATGAAAGTCTGGGAGTGTTTGGCTGGAAAAGAGATTTTGGGAACACAGCTGTTACCTTCACTCCCTCCAAGGAGTGAATGAAGGGGTGGACACAGGAGCAGCCATGTTTTATTGGGCACCAGAAGGCTAAACTAAGATTGGTGGGTGGAAGTAACAGACATACAGAAGATTCCACCAGATTCAAAATGAAATTTCAGATCAAGCCTGTGTTGAGTATGTTATTTCCACAGACAAGTTATTGGTGTCTCTGAGCCTCTGTACCCACAATTGCAAAAGGAAGTAAAATCAGAACAAAACTCAACATATCATTTTCAAACTACAATAGGGTACAGTAACTTACAGGGCTGGGAAGTGGGCATTCCTGACTCCTTTACAGAGAAGGGGGAAACCTTGATTCAGTGAGAGCGTAGAGCAAGCACTGGGATCCCAGCAGTTTCCTGGTTTTGGAAGTCATATCCTCTTTCCTCCAGCCAAGGGCTTCCTTGTTCAGTTGCTTCTCAGAGCTGCGATGAAGAGGCAGAGAGGAGCGATATATAAGCTTCACAGTCTTTGTTCCGGAATAAAAATTCTTACCCAGTTCTCAAATACCAGCTCACTTGACATATTTCCATCACTCTCCTGGCTGCACGCTCCTGCAGGGCAGTGGCCCTTTGTACTTTCTGTGCTTAATCCAGACGCTTCAGCAGTTCCTGACTTGCCTTAACACACCAAGTCCTTTGATATTTCCTGGCCCTGGCTTGTGCTATTGAACATTCTTCTGTGCTTTTTTCATTTGGAGAGGCCTCGCCCATGCTTGGTCTCCAATATTGTCACCTCTGGGAAGACTATCTGAGTCCCGGCACAGGCCTTTTATTCTCTCTGCAGTGTTCTTGGGTCACTGTGTATTTGCTTCTAGGTACTAGTGATACAGAGAGCAGTGGGAATCATAGTATCAGGCTGACCCATGTTCAAATCCTGGCACTGGTATAGGATCATGCACAAGTTACCTATACTCCCTGAGCCTTGCTTTCCTTGTTGGTCAAATAGCCTTAGGAGGCTATTTGAAGGACTCAGTGAAAAATACATGTTAAGTATTTTGCTCAGTGCCTGGCTTGTAGGTGACCTTACATACTTCAAAATGAATAAATGAAGTTTCTTTTTAGCTAGCTGGAAATCTTGAGGAAGATGATTAGCCTTCCTCCCTCCCCCAACCTGGTCCAGAACGATAGGGCCCCCCATCACCTGCCTCCCTGCTTCTTCTCTTACACATCAGACTTTACTGTGAAGGTCTGTAAGATATTGTGACAAGAGTGCTGGGCTCACAGGCAGGAGATCTGGAGCTTACTTTAACCTCTGCTGGTCTGTGTGACCTCAAGGCCATTGGGTTTCCTGCACGACGAGGTGATAATACTCCTGGCTGACCTGCTGCACATGGCTATAGCTACTAAGAGAGGAGAAGGATGCTTCCTCACATGCACACATGGTAAGAGTGGAGGAGATTGGAGGAGAGTGGTAGTTGTTATTGCATCTCAAAAGAAAAAGCCCCCACAGTCAGGGTCCTGGAGCCAGCGTATTAGAGGAGATAGCTCTGTCCTTGAAAGCCACTCTCCTGGCCTGGTATTTCCTGTGGGTAATTTGAAACTGGGGCTCAGAGAACTGAACACCAGTTAATGGTTTTCAATAAAGAATTAAGTGCTGCTCATCAGGCTGGCTCTGGGACCCTGCTTCCCGGAAGGGAGGGGAGAGTGCTGGATGGGGGGGGGGGGGTAGGGTAGGGGGATGGGGAGAGAAGGCGTCTGTGTTTAGGGATATGTTTAGGGATGCTTTTGCATTTTCCGGTCAGTTAGGCAGCCTGATGAAAAAGGGATAAGATCAGGCCACAGCAGCCAGAGGGTGTGTGTCGGGGGGGGAGGGGGAGAAGGGAGAGCAGCAGGAGAGAACCAGCCTTGTTCCACTCTCCGGAGGCTGCAGGGAAGGACTAATGGTCATGCCATTAGAGCTAGATCAGCTGTTTCCACAAAAAGCCTGTCAGGCACTGGGCTAGCACCCCCTCCCCTGAAGCAGCCCCCAGGGAAAGCAAGCCTCAAGCTTTTTCTGATAGCGCCACTTTCTACAACAGACTATACCCTTCCAACAACCAAAGCTCTTGCTATGGGCTTTCAACACAAAATAACTCCTTGAAACTTTACCCACAACCTCAAAAGACTAGAATTCCTTTCATTACTCTTATTTTATTTATTTTCACTTGAGGTTACTAAGATACAGAGAAGTGAAGAAACCTGCATAAGGTCTCACAGCTTCTGTTCACTATTTTTTTTAATACTTTTTTTAATTGTAAAAATACTGTACAGAGGGGTTACAGTTACATGAGCAAGGTAATGAGTACATTTCCTATTAAGCATTGTTATTTCCTTTGTTTTCCCCTACCATCCCTCCCTCCCACCTCCACAACTACACTCCCTGCCCTGCCACCCCAGCCTAAATAGCAATTCTGAGCTTGAAACTCAGGCAGTCTGGCACCAAGGTCAGGCTGAATAACCAGGGTGCTGCACTTGCCTCTGTGGTCTTGGAATTTTCTTCAGCCTAGCAAGTGGGCAGGGAGAGCCTATCACTCCGATTCCCACTGGAGGAGATGAGGCCAGGTGGGTGTTGTGCTGTTGATGCTGGGTTGGAAGGAGGAAGCAAGAGAGAAGTGAGGTAGAAAGGTCCCACTGAACGTACTTGGGAACAGATATCAAAAGGCTTAAAAAAATCTTTATACCCATGCCCTCATATTTCCTTTTCTAGGATCCTGCATTAATTCTGCCCAAAGAAAACACGTCTAAATAAAAGCATGATTGCGAATTATATCAAATAATGGGAAGCAATCCAACTACCTAACCATAGGAAAAAGGTTAAGCAAAGGCTGGTTTTTACCCTTGACTTGATCATCTGCAAACATGACAAAAAAGATTCTGAAGGCAAGCAACATAGGAACCTGGAAAAATGCTTGTGATGTAATGTGAAATAGGAAAAGAAGTAAGTCCAAAAAGTGTGCAATCAAATCTCAAATCTCCTTCAAACCTGCAGAAGATATATAAAACAATAGTTGCTCAGTTAAGATGGCTCAGTGGTAGATACTTTCCCTTTGTTTTCCTAAGTTCATCCAATGCATTGCTTCAATTATGCATAAATTGATGGACTTGTTCCATAGTTTCATTGAGTGACCTGGGACAGTTATATCCTTTTACTATGACTTGGTCTTCTAATCAGAACTGCTGTAGTTGATGAAATAATACGACGTACCTAGCCTAGTGATTGTGCATAGAAATGGACAAAGTCATTCCATGTATTCTATTTCTCACATGGTGGCTTCTGACTTATTAAAGTTTGAGGACAAGACAGCCAGAACCAAATCTATATTCCAGAGGCTGGGGTCTCAGAGTCAGGTGTGGATACTTCAGTCTTCCATTGCCTGATGAATATCCAAAGGAATGAAAGCCAGAGCTTCCAAGGAGGGTCAAGAGGACCCCAAATGTGGAGGTGGCTTAGGGCCTCTCTTTGGGAAATATACCCTTCTAATTGCCTTAGATTTTGGGTGGGTCATGGAGACTTGTGGTTCTCATGCTGCCTTCTGGGCCTAGGGGTCTTAAATTTCCTCAGCCATTTTCTCATCCGTTGCCTATTTGCAACTTACTGAGTTCAGCACTGGTGTGGTAGGGTAGATGTTTGTTGATATTGACTCTGGATTTAATGGGCCTGGGGATGGGGACAGGGGTAGCCATTCCAGGCTTTCCCTTTCCTTGTTACTAAATCTTCTCATCAGCTATGAAAAATGAGTTCACTTAGCAGGGCATGGCAATTGTAAAAATCAGGATATATCACCTAACACTTTTTCTCCAGTTCTTTCTGTTTCTTTACAAACACTACAATATCGTTCTTTCTAATGGATGAACAAAATTCCATTGTGTATATATCCCATGTTTTCTTAAGCCATTCGTCTACTGAGGGGCATCTGAGCTGATTCCATATCTTGGCTATGGTGAATAGTGCTGCAACAAACATGGTGTTGATGGCTTGCAATCTGGGTGAATGCCCAGGAGTGGGATTGCTGGGCCATAGGGTAGTTCTAGGTTTAATTTTTTTGAGGAACCTCTACACTGCTTTCCAGAGTGGTGGGACAAGTTTACATTTCCACTAACAATGTATTAGGGTTGCCTTTTGGCTGCATCCTTGCCAGCATCTGTTATGGTTTGTTTCTTAGTATGGCCATTCCAACTGGGGTAAGGTAGAGTAAGTCAGGCCAGAGAGACAAACGATGCATATTTTCCCTTATATGTGCAAGTTAGATATAGCTTATACACTTACAATACATTGGTGTGCAAGTGTATACAAATGCATTTACTGAAATATAGTAGAGTCAAAGAAGAACTCAAATAGTGTAATTCCTTAGAAAGGGAAGTCAGAGTTCAACAAAATAAATACCAGGAAGCAGGTAAGGAAGGGGATGGAGTGGAGTCAAGGGGAAAAAGAGAAAAGGAGAAGAGGGGGAGAATGCAGTAAAGAATTCAGTATCTATCCTCCACAATTAAGAAGAGTGAGGGAAGTGGTGGGTAGAGGAGGGGTAGGTGAGAATGTTGAAAGGCGTGACAATTGATCAGCATGCATTGTATTTGTAAACTGCTCTGTTATATGACAACTCCTTTGTAAAACATCTTAAAGAATATATAGCAAGACACAGAGCAATGTCTCCTACAGCCAGTGAGTTGTTCCTCTGGCTTTTCCAGTTTTGGGTGTGTCCTTAGTGTCTCTCTACAGAATCCTTCTGCTCAAGCCAGCCACTCTTTCTGCTTTGCAAATCTCAAACAATCTCAGGAGGTCAGGCTGCTTCCCAGGCTGGCAATATCAGTCTCTTGTGGTTAGGTTATGTCTATCCACCCCAATTACAGAACCGCTTCTCCCTGCTCCCCAGTACTTTATTACTATGCTTTGCAAAGCTCATCCTGCCCTTTCTTGCTCAGCAAACTCTAATCTATCCACTAACCCACCCCAGCTCCATCTCGCTCCTCTTGGCTCTGCTAGATTAGCTGCTCCCTTCCCTGTGTTCACCTGCTAAGGCTCTGTGGTAATTTCCAAGTCTGTTTCCTTCCTTTCAGGTTCCTGTTTCCCTCAAGGGCCAGGGCCCATGTCTGGTCTTTTCATTTCTGTGTGCCTGAAGCTTAGCTCCGAGGCTGGCACAGGCGGGAAACCAATGTGTGTTTGTTGAGTGAATTATGAATGACAGTGTGATGTCAGGGGCTCCACCAGGGAGAAACAATGGGGCCCCTTGACCTCCTGGGAATGGGAAGTGTTCTCAGCTGAATTCTCCTGGCAGACACTTTTCACCACTGCCAGCTGCTCACTCCCAAGAGGCTCTATCTCTACTTAGCTCCCTGCCGGGTGTAAGAACATTTGGCCACAAACCCGGCTAGCTGGAGAATTGCAGCACCACTTCACCCAGAACTCATCCAGACAAAGTCTTGAGCTGGGCACCTGTGGCTTACAGGTCTGGCCCTGACATCTTGCAGTTCCTTGCCATGCCCTGGGGCTCTGTCTTCATCCAGACCGAGCAGTTTCCTGAAGGCATCCGGTGATTATTGCTTTTCCCAGTGATTGCTTCTACCTGGAATGTTCTCTACTTACTGAATCTGCCCAGGGATTTCCCACTGATTTTTCTGCCTGGTTCAGGTGTCACCTCTCACCTCGATTAGAGGCCTTCCCTGGGTGTGCTCTAGTCTCTGTGGCTCCTTTGCCATTGCGCATTATGTTGTCTTTGCTGTTTAATAAGCTTGTGAGATTCCTTGATGTAGGGACTTAAGCCAATTCACTGTAGTCTCGCTAATACCTGGGTTGTGTTAGGCTCTGGTAACTCGATATTAAATGGATGTGAGGGCAAAATGTGCTAGGACTACTGTGAATGAGGTACAAGGGTAGGGGTCACATGCAGTAGGAGACACCCCCCGACCCTCAGCCTTAACAAGGGAATGAAGCACACTGTCCATGCAGGGCTGCTTAAGGACATTCTCCAGTACATTGGAAAGACAGCTGGGAGCCAGGACCAGCTCGGCTTCACACTGGGCCTGAGCTCTCCCCTCATCTATCCACACTTGTTTCCTGATCTCTACAAGCCCACCTAACAGAATTATTGTGAAGCTCAATTCTACTCAGGTGATTTTTATCTCTAGGGGAGAGAGCTGGGCAATGTCATATGGCAGTGCCCACTAGGAGGAGTGGCAGAGCTGACCAGGCCCAACTTGTCAGAGCTGGTAAAGAAAGGAGGTGCCCCGTCTGGGTTAGATCTTGGGCTGGCCTAGAAAGAGGTGGACCCAGAGTCCAGGATACATTGTGAAGAAGTCTTAGGATCTCCTCTGCCTCAGTTTCTCTCAACATTCAAATGGCATTCTGGGTTACCTTTGAAGTAGTAAAGAAGAAAAGAAACAAAGCCCAATCCTGTGGCAAAGGGCCAGCACTTTCTGTGTTATCAATAGAAGTCACTGTGAACAGAGTGAGAGCATGAGACCTTGGGTTCTTTGAATACTGCTTTAGCACTGGAGTCTGCATTCTAGGACTCCAGCCACTGTGTTGTGGCTGGCATATTGCTTATAGGATGTCACAGTAGTGAGACAGGTCTTACATCCGAGTGTGCTTTCCTCCACAGGATGATTGAAACCTGCAGACATGGCCTCACAGTTGATTAGCATCCTCTTTGCTGGGTGGGGTGGGACTAGGCAGGGAGGCCAGCTGGAGGAGAGCTCTGTAACCCAATTTGCTGTGAGGAGAAGCCAGTCTGTCTGGCAGGAGCTAATTGGAAAGCTGCTTCCTCTGAGCCTGGACCCAGGAGGGCTCTAGGCCTGGCTGGGCGGGGCCCCCTGTGCTAGTCCAACATCACTTAGTGCTTTGTGGGAGCTGCTCCCAGCGGGAGAGCACTTAGCCCTGGTAATTGGCCAGGCAGGCTCATCATTAATTCATGCCAAATTGTATTTCTGAGGGAGAGAGAGAGAGAGAGAGAGAGAGAGAGAGAGAGAGAGAGAGAGAGAGAGAGTGGGGGGTAGGTGGCATACATAAGTTTCTGAAGTGAAGGGTCTGTTTCAGGGCTTGGTGAAGCAGCTTTGACTTGAGATGGGAGAGATCAAGTTGGAGATCAGGGATTCATTTGCTAACTTACTGTTAATCTGTGATGTGGCCTTTGGAGGTCTTAGTTTCCCAATTCATGATAAGAGACAATAAACCATGTCCTACCTACCTCAGAGGAACAGCTTTAAGTGCTGAATCCACGCATGAGACATGTGTGGTCTTCAGATGTCATTTCAACAGGCTCAGGAGTCCGGGAGCCTTTTACCTTTAGTGTAGATTTTGGATGTGGATAGGTTTTAGTATACATCATTTGAATCAACAGCTTTTTGTTTTGTTTTACCAGTACTAGGGTTTGAACTCAGCTTTCTTGGCTAGCTTGCTTGGCTGACACTTTGCAACTTGAGTCATGCCTCTAGCCTAGCTTTTTGCTAGTTATGGAAGATGGACTCTCATGGACTTTTCTGCCTAGGCTTTCCTTAACCTTTACCACCCCACCTCCCGCCCTCCCAGATCTCAACTGCTTCAGTTGGTGCCCGGCTTCAACAGTGGTATTTATTTATTTATTTATCTGGCTTATTGACTCTTTGGTATTATTTCAGTTTAGGGTTTATAGTATTCATCTTTAAAATCACAAACTACATGGTAGCATAACATTTCACATAAGAAGATAAGAACCTCACAATACTCTACCTCCACTTCTTCCCTTCTGGTCTTTATGCTAACTTCATTAGTTAGAAATTCAACACAGTGTTATTATTTCTGTTTGTACAATTGTTCTTTGAAGAGATTTAAATTGTAGTTTAAAATTCCTATACATGTGGCCATATGACTTTCTTTATTCTGTTGTGAAGATTTGTATTTCCATCTGTTACCCTTCTGACTGAAGCCCTTCCTTCAGTATATGTTACCTGGCTGATAATGACATCTTTTGGCTTTGCTATGTCAGGAAAAGACATTGTCTTCACCTTTGAAAGGCATTTTCATTGGGAAGGTGGACAGAACTTTCCTTTTAGACATTAAAGATGCCATTCCAGTCTTCTGCCTTCCATTGTGTTCTGTGGTTTCCTTCTGCATGCTCCATACTCAAGGAGACACTTCCCTAGGTCTCTAGAATTCTCTTTGCACAGTGTTTTTTCTCTTCACTATTCTGTCTTGTGAAATTTAGTTCCTTGCTTTCTGAACTCTCAGTTTTGATCCTCTACTCCAGGGAATTCCCAATCCAGATCTCCCTCCTTGTGACGAAACCTGGAATTCTCAAGGCAGCATACTGCAGAAATCATAGGGCTCCCCCCCTTCTTGTTCCTCTCCTCTCTTCTCTTCTCTCTTCCCTTCCCCCTCTCCTCTCCTCTCCTCTCCTCTCCTCTCCTCTCCTCTCCTCTCCTCTCCTCTCCCCTCCCCTTCTCTCCCCTCCCCTCCTCTCCTCTCCTCTCCTCTTCCTTCCCCTCCCCTCCCCTCTTCTCTCTCTTCTCTTCTCTTCTCCTTTTTTTTTTCTTTTGCCTGTCCTGGGCTTGAACTCAGAGCCTGGGCACTGTCCCTAAGATTTTTCACTGAAGGCTGGCACTCTACCACTTGAGCCACAGCTCCACTTCTGGCTTTTTGGTGGTTAATTGAAGATAAGAGTTTTACAGACATTGCTGTCTGGCTAGCTTTGAACCTCATCCTCAGATCACAGCCTCCTGAGTAGCTAGGATTATAGGCGTGAGCCACTCATGCTTGGTTTTCTTCATAGTTTCTTAGAGATTTCGCCCTTCATTGCCTCGTGTCCCTTGTCTTGAAGACCATTGTTTTATATATATTTTGTGCAGAGGTTGTTTTAGGTGTGGAGCCAAACTGTATTCTTTATTTTTTTGGTACTGGGTTGTTAAACTCAAGTCCCAGGGCTTGAACTCAGGGCCTGGGCACTGTCCCTGAGCTTCTTTTGCTCAAAGATAGCGCCATACTACTTGAGCCACAGTGCCACTTCCAGCTTTTACTGTGTATATGGTACTGAGAAATGGAACCTAGGGCTTCATGCATGCTAGACAAGCACTCTACCACTAAGCCACATTCCCAGCCTGGCCTTATACTTTTTAAACAGGCTTTCTACTACTTGAGCCATACCCATAATTATTTTTGCTTTAGTTATTGTTTCAAACATAGGGTCTTGTTTTTTTTTGTCCAGGCTGATTTTAGCTGTGATCTTCTTAGTTTTTGCTTCCTACATAGTTGGTATTATCTTAGATATCTATCTAGCTACATATTTGGTATTATAGATATCTATCATTCTTGGCTTGTTTTTTTTTATTTTTTTTTTATAGTAAATTCTTTCATTCTTGGCTTGTTTGTTGAGCTGTGTCTTACTAATTTTTTTCTAGACTGATCTTAAACTGTGAACCACACCAACAACCACAATCTCTGCCTCCTGAGTAGCTTGGATTACAGATGTGTGCCACATGCCTGGTCTGAAGACAAACTCTGGTTCTGTTAATGTCTTTTTACAAATGGAAGTTCCAAGAGAGGTAGGAAATGGGAATATTAAAAAAATTATATGGTTTCTGGAATATTAAAAATTATATGGTATCTCATGGTTCTAATCCTAGCTACACAGGAGGCTGAGATATGAGGATCAGAGTTCAAAGCCAGCCCTAACAAGAAAGTCCATGAGATTATTAGCTCCAATTAACAGTAAAAGCCTGATGTGGAACTGTGGCTCAGGTGGTAGAACATTAGCTTTGAGTGAAAAAACTCAGGGACAGTGCCCAGGCTCTAAATTCAGGCCTAGGACTGGCACAAAAATAATAAAATAAAAATTACATGGTCAATTATAAGTATGAACTAGAGTATCTGCTATGCTATTTTTATAATTGAGTCTGCTAATAAACAGTGATGCTGGTAAATTAAGATGTAAAAAAGAAATTTATATGGTCACATCTTCAAGCCTCAATGGTGTGTGATTTCCAGGGTACAGCATAGAAGAGTTCAGTAGGCAAAGCAGAAGACATCAAGGAAGAAACCAGAGTTCTAAGCCTTGAAATCTGTTCTTGATTATCTTGCTCTTCACAATCTTTAGGATAGAGTAAAAAAAAACTTCTATAACATTGTTCAAGATCTTCCCCAGGAAAGGCATCCCAGAAGGGCTCCTCAGAGAAGAGAAAGACATCCATGAAGGAAGACAATGGGGAAGGAAAGATGCACTTTGCCTCAAATTCTATTTCATCCGAGGGCTGAAGGCTTAATGTATCAAGCATTGCACCAACTGGATCAGGATATGGGAACTTAATATGGGAACTTTGGGTATATTATTTCATTTAAATACTTAGCTGATTTCGAGCCACTCATAGAATCTGGATTCCAGCCACAAACTCAAATTCTGTTCTCAGACTGTGTGCTTCTGTTCAAAGCCCTCTAATATATTCCATGTTAATCTCTGATGCTAGTATGCAGTGGGTCTACATAAGGAAGAGTGGAGCTCATTCCATGCATTCCAGTCCCATTATAGCAAATGCCTTAAGAGCTTTTGTGACTAGCAAAGCCAATAAATATCTATTGCCCATTCACCCTATGCCAGAAACTATTCTAGTTATTGGTGATAGATCAGTGAATACATAAAAATCCCTGCCTGTGGACCTTAAAATTTACTACATATAACTAACTATAAATATTGGTACTGTATCATGAAATAGCTGGTCTATCAAAGCCAGTGTAATAATGTCTGACACATGGTAGGTACTCAAGAACTCTTTCTGAGAAGGCCAATGAAGCCATATTGGGAACTGATGAGAGCTGAATCTTGAATAATGATGATACTAGACACTTGAGGATGAGGTCTATGTCATAGGAAGGACAAAGTTAGAGGTTGGAGATGGGGGAGATGCTTGGAAAACGGCAAATCGATGTAGTGGTTAAGGGGAGAACACAATGCTTTTCAGGGCTCGGCAATGAAAGTTGTATCAGCACCATGGAGAGCTCCATGAAGGTCAAACTCTAGGGAAATCGCTATACAGCCTGGGTACTGCCCAGCTGATATATCGGGCCAGCTCACCTCCAAGCCAGATGACTGTCATAAATTTAGGCAAGGCTCCTATCTGAATCTGACTCTTGGAATTGTAAGCTAGACCACTTCATCTTATATCTCTTGTGATTGGAGTGGTTGGCAAAATCTTATAGCAGTGAAACCTCTGGATTGTTCTGTAGACCTGTAGAATTTTAGTTGTACCAGTAAATAATTGTGTAACTTTGGTTAGTTCCTCATCTGTAGAGTGAGGGTCTTGGTGGGTATTTATAGTAGTGTTGCAAGGATTAAGCAAATAGAGCTAACAAAGCAATTTGTGCAGTGATGAATGGAGAAGCTACCTTACAACACTTTGTTAAAGGTGGAGTGAAATCTTTTCAGCTTCAGGACTTTCTGATTTTAGCATGGCTAAGGGAGGAGAAGACATTCTAGGCAGAGAGCACAGTTGTAGGTTCAGGGGCCTGAAAGCTGATGGCCTGGCCAGGAAATGGAGAATAACTAAATGATACTAAAACTATTCAGCTGCCATTTTTTTGTTCTGAGGTGTTCTGCCTCTCTATTCTCAGCACAGAGAACTCTGTTGAACCCCCAGACTCTGTTTCTGGCCATCCTATTGTACATCTCAGCAGAAAGTTGTGGATGCCCTGCTAACCTGCTGTTCCAAAACAGAACTCATCACTTTCCCCTAATGTATTCTCTTTACATAGCATGTCTAGGTGAAGAAGGGTATCTTCTGAATGGTCTTAATTTGGTACAAGTTTTCCCAAAGAACATGGTGACCTTATTTTTCTTTCTAACTAACAGCAGAAAATATAAGAATGGCTTAACCTAAAGCATGGGGTAATTGGGTTAGAGAAGGAAGGACATCCAAGATCATAAATGGTAAGGAACACAGGAAGATCGATCAAAGGAGGCCATGCAATTGTCTCCCATAAAGAAGACAGGAATTATCATCTGGCTGGAAGATTCTTTTGCCTCGTCACTATTTAGTCACTATTATAATAATTGAATTATTAATATCCTTTTAAAAACAGTTTGCATTGGTGCAGAGTTTTATATCTTATAAAAGGTCTAAGTTGATGTTAATTGCTACCCTATGAGGTTATCAAGACAAGGTTTATTAACTAGCCCCCTTCCCCCCCACCTCCACTGCCCCAAAGAAAACAGAAACTTCCAGTTTTATACTCAGAGAAATGGAAACTTGCAGCCACAAAGTGATGCAATTGGCAAGAAATCAAGTGATGAAGCCTGGAGCAAAACAATGTCTTTAGCTTTTTCCCAGAGAGCTGGGTTCTAGCTGTTAGTGGTGAGCAATGGCGGCAGTGCCAGCAGCAACAGTTGACTAAGAGTGAAAATCCAGAGTCTCCTGTCATGGGTTTAATTGTCACAAGCAGTGGGAAAATGAAGACCTGATATCAAGGAATATAGTCATTTTGGTTCCAAGTGTTGGGAGCCGTTGGGAGCTGACAGTAAAGCTCAAAGGTCATCTTGACCCCTGTGCTCGCTTAAAGGCACATACAAGGAACTGGCTCACTTAAAAGACACCAGGTGCCCAGGATTGCTTTGCTATGTCTGCAGTTTGTTTTAAATTTTCTTTGTTTTTCTGGACTATAGTAGAATGGCCTGAGTGTGGGGGCCCACGAGGATGCACCGTGGCACATGTGTGGAACTCCCAATACTCAGGCTGCTCCCATGTTCTGAAGAGGATGACCTTATGATATACTGATTTTTATATATGCCCAGGAATTAATTGAACTGCTTCGGACATTTCTAACTGTGGTGGGACTGCTGTTTATTACTGTGCTAGGTGGGATGTGAGGTAACTGGGATGGGCTCTTGGATCATGCACAAGGGCCCTCCCTATCCTTGTCTGGCGAATCTCGCCCCCCAGACTTGCCTTGAACCCCCTGCGTAGCCAATGCTATCCTTACCAATGTAATCCTGTTAAAATAACCTTTACAGTGTTTAGTTCCTTTTCCTCTCCTGCCACCTGCTCTTTTTTGCTTTAAAAAGTGCTTGCTCTGTGTTAATAAACGAGTTTTTTCCTGCTTGACTTGATTCCCTGCTGCGTCTGATTGTCTCCCGGGTTGAGGGAGGCTGGGGAATGGGCGAACTGCCACACTTACCTTTCCTCGGACCCGTCCATCTTTCGTGGGATGGACGAAGACCCGACACCAAGTCCTAGGGCTAAGCCACTTGAAGGGAGAGAGGGCCTGATACTGTATCAGAACTTACAAAATGGCTGTGTGCCCCAACCTCATTTGGTAAGCTCCCTTATTATGGGAAGGATCTATTATTGTTAGTGCCCATTTTTCAGATGAGAAATGTGAAGATGAAGATGAGGAGGTTCAGAGAGGCCCATGGATTTGTCTGAAGTGACTGGTTTATGACTGAGCTGGGGTCTGAATTGGCTTCTCTCTCTCTCTCTCTCTCTCTCTCTCTCTCTCTCTCTCTCTCTCTCTCTCTCTCTCCACATCCCAGCTGCCTATGCGTCTGGCCAGACCCAAAAAACAAATCTTGTAATTGAGTTGGAATGTGGGTGCTGGGGCCCGGGAGACAATGTTTCCTGCTTTTCAATCTGTTCTTAATTTATTAAAGTGATGAAATAAGGAAGCGGCCCAGAAGGGGTGGATGTTTTCCATCAGTGAGTCAGGGGAACATGCAGAGGCAGAAGGTCAGGAGGAAGCTGCTGCCGCTCCATAGCTTCACCCACCCTGGCAAAGCCCACACAGATGTGCTGGGGTGAGGCGGGGTAGATCTTAAAGCTTCCCTAAGAGAAAAAAAATGATCCAGGCAAGAGCAAGCCATATGGAGGACTCTCCCCCTCTCTTTAATGCTACCTCTGCTTGCCTGAGTACCCTCCTGTTCTCTAACAAACGTCCATTTTCTTGGAGAGAGCCCCAGGGAAGATGAGAAGGACCTAGCTCTGCAGAAGGGCATCAAGGAAGGCTTACTAGGGGAGGTGACACTGAAGCCTGACTCTTGAAAGGTGAAGAGGAAGTTACCTGGAAAAGGGGAGCTGGGGAAGAGTATTTTCCAGATAGAGGAAACTGCAGGTGAAAAAGGCCTAGAGGTGAGAAAGAGAATGGCTAGCAACTGTGGGACAGAGAGCTGAGGCTGGACAGGTGTGTGGGTTGGCAGTATTCGTAGTCTGGAGGGCCTTCCAGGTCAGATTTCTGCTTGGTTATGAGCTCAGTTTCTTTGACTATGCATAGAACATGGATTGTAGGGGTGGAGGTTAGGGGTGAGTGGAGGGGAGACAGTGTCAGGTCAAGGCAAGGATTAATGGGAACGTGGAAAGCTAGAAGGCCTGTGAGGATGATAGGGATGGGAAAGGAAGAGAGATGGAGGAATGAAACAGCATCGTACTAGGCAGCCAGACTCCCTAGTTGATGGTAATTGGATGGTGAGTGTGGGGAGGAAGAGGAAACAGCTGGCTTGGCCCAGGCCTTGGCTACTTGGCCCAGGTGGCACTGCTGATGGCTATCTATAAACAGAGGACTTCAGGACTGTATTGTGTAATTGCCATTCCTACCCAGACTGGTGGCTTTTCATCTGTATTAATCAAGGTTTTGCATAGAAACAGAGTCAGATAGGAATAAATGCATATCCAGATCTGTCTATCTTTCTACTTATCTACTTACCTATCATCTATCTAAACACACACACACACACACACACACACTCGCGTACACATACAACTGACTCAAGCCTCTGCCAGCTGGAGGCTCAGCCAACTTCAAAGACCTGAGAACCACAGTAGCCATGGTGTGAATCCTAGTTCCAAGGCAGAAGGCCAATGTCCAGTGTAGGCAGGCAGAAATGGGGTGGGGGGGAAAGCCCTTTCTTCCTCTGATTTTTTTGCTCTTTTTAGGCTATCAACAGATTAGATGGTACCCACCCACACTGGGGAAGGCAATCTACTTTTCGGAGTCTATTGCCACAAATGTTAATCTCATACAGAAACATTTGCCCAGATATGATTTCTCAAACAACATTTTTCCAAAAATAATGCTTAATCTGGGCACCTCATGGTCTACATGGTCTAGTTCAAGTTAGCTTATAAAATTATCCACCATATTATCTCTTAGGCAGAATCTTTCCTATGCTAGGCACGGTGATTCAGAATTAAACCTTGTTCTCCAAGTAAAGAGATAATCACATTCAACACTGATGACCACTTTGTATGATAGATTGGGAGAGGGGTTTCAGGAAATGCAGGGAGGGCCCCTGAAAGAGGGTCAGAATCCTGGGAGACTTCCTGGAAGAAGTGACTCCCAAACCAATTCTTGAAGCTTGGTAGGAGTCATGTGGGTGACTGTAAGAGAATAGAATATTCTGAGGACAGAAAGGGGATTGGCAGACAGTATGGTATGATCAGAGGGAGGTTTACAGGTAGGACCAGAGGTGGAGAGAAGGGCAAGGGCAGGGTTGTGCTCTCCTGGCCTAGTCCTTTCTGTACTCTGTCTTGCTATTTCAGATACTTTCGGACACCACACTTCAAGATACACTTTAAATTCAAATTCTTTCTCCAAGGTTTTCTTGATCTCCCTCCATCATCACAAGTAGTTTGTGGAGTGTCTACCAAGTACTCTTGACATAGTTCATTTCATTTATTCATTAAGATATCCATGTAAGGTCAGCAGTTCAGTTCTGTGTCTATCTGGTCACATCCTGAAAATACAGAGGTAAAAAGTAGACATTTTTCTTGTTCTCAGGTAGCTTACTTCCTATGGGAAGATACACTAATCAACAGGTATTTTTTTAAAAATAAAAATGATACCATGTGCTAGTATCTCAGTTTTTCATTAGAGAAATTCATACATTTATTTATTAACTGACTTACCAGTGTTGTGTGTGTGTAGTAAGCAGAATCTACCTCTGTGTGGAGTTGAAGCTAGTGCTCTCTTCTGTGCCAGTCAATTCCTAGGACATCTCCCATGGCTTGTCTGGTTTGAGGAAAAGGTATAGGGGTAAGGAGATGCTGGCAGATCTGCCCTTCCCTGGTACATGGACACCAGCTCAGTGAAAGAGGAACCATGTTGTGAGATGGTCCTGCAGATAGAGAGGGGGGTGGTGTGGGGAGTGGGCACTAGCATTTAGGGAGTGTCCACATCATGTCTGCTTGGCTCTGATGCAGTCCCACTTGCCCACTCAAGTGTCCCTGCCTCTTGGCTTCCCACACACTCTCACCTCATCTACCCTGCTTCCCATCTCTTTTTCTTGGTCATTGACTATTCACATGTCCGTCTTCTTGTCAGTGATCAGTTTGGTACCTTCAGAGACCAATGGTAAGAATTCAGTAATCTTGAGTCTGATGGATCAAACTCTTATTAATTTTTCACATGCTTTTATACAAGGTGTGTATGTGTCCCTGTAAGGATGTGTCTGTGATTGTTCTGTGGTCTTGCCACAACTTGTATGGTGTGTGTGTGAGCGTGCGCGTGTATGTGTGCACATGCATGCATGTGCGTGCATGCACATAGCTGGACCATGTATGTTTCTTATAAGGGCATTTCCACCCATTTCTTTTTTTTCACATGCTTGCATGGTTTTTTTATTTAATGTTTTTTATTGTGAAAATACTGTACAGAGGGGTTACAATTACATGAGCAAGGTAATGAGTACATTTCTTATTAAGCATTGTCACCTCCTCCGTTGTTTTTCCCCTACCATCCCAGCCCTGCCATCTACTCCCCCCGACTCCCCCTGCCAAAATTGTAAAGTTCATTTTTCAACATAGCATTTTGTACATCTCATTGTTGCAATGGGTCCACCTGTATCCCTATTTAAACAATTTGTTTTTTTCCCCTTCCCCTCCCCAAATTATACCAACATCAAATACAGTGAAAACAGGGGTTCCACCCACTTCTGAGCCCTAGGCATAACATCTTATCCCCAACAAGTCGACAATGTCTCTCCCTCCTAGAAATATATTGCAGGGTAACTCCTGTCTGTTAGCCATGATTAACACACTTCGGAACACTGTGGAGCTTGGAGCTGGGTCTCTTGGCACTTATCTATACCTGTGTTTCCAGCTGAGCCCCCCAGCCCTATAAATGCTCACAGCAACGCCATCCCCACCTTGGTTCTGCAGGTGAGAGAGTAGTGAATGGCCAAACCACACTCAATCCACAGCACTCTCCCAGACCCCGAATACCCAGCTGGCTTATAGGTTTTCTAAGGAGCTGAACATTCAGGGAAGGAGGTAAAAAGATGGGGGCTCAGAAATTATGGCTTCAGACAGTTTATGTTTTCTGGGTATATATGAAAGCTTCTCCCCTCAACCCCAAGCTGATCATGGTGTTTTAATGACTCAAAATCATGAATATTAAACCGAGGGAAAGTTGACAGTATTTAAATGAGCATCATTAAGAGACACATAAATTAACAGGGTTTTTAGTTCTTGTGGAACTGCGTTTCAATGTTAATTAAACAACCTGGAGTGCTCGGGCGCTTCTGCAGCAAACTGTCCCCCAAGTGTGCTGCAGAATATCATTATGGGTGGCTGCCTTGCTGTTTAATTATTTCCAAGTTGATTTTTTTTTCCATTGCTGCAGTAGTTTTATGCTTGTCTTGCATTTGGAAAAGGTGATGGGGCTGAACCTCTGAGGAAGCTGCCAGTGTGATCTCGTTGGCTCATGGTAAATTCCTGAGCTGAGTCACACTGTCACTCTATGCTGGCCCTCTATGGAAGAGCCCCAGGTTACCCCTTGAGTCCCCTGATGGATTGGTGCATGGCTGTGACTTCAGGCAGTCTAGGAGATAACCCTGGCTCCTGAGTTGCAGATAATCTCACTCTTAGAAAGCTAGGGGAAGGGTTTGAGTTTGACTTGTGTTCTGAGATGTGAAAGGAAAGACAGTGTGATGGCTGGATGGCCCTGAGATACATATGTGGCCTCTGCTATTACCTGTGTGAACTTGGCTGGCCCTGTCTTACCTCCCTTGGGCTTTGGGATGGGCCAATTGGACCTATAGGCCAGCAGCACAGCCAGGTGGGGAAGGATGGAGTCTTGAGTCCATAGTAGATTGCAAAGGTCAGATGTGTGGCCTCTGGAAACAGCCTGCTAGCATCATCTTGACTCTAGCACTTAAAACCTGTGTACCTGTGGGTTCATTCTTTCCTCATTAGTACAGTAGGGTTAGGAACAGAGCTTTACAAGGTGGTTCGGAGGACTAAATGTAGTCTGTCTGAAGGAAGAATTAACAATGCCTTACACACAGTAAAGGCTCACATAATGTAGTACTTACTGTCTAATTCTATTTAATGGTTACTGTGTGAGTCATTGAGACCCTCTGGCTCAGGACTTCACAATTCATTCCTGATCTTTCTGCATGTGTTTTTTTTTTTCTGCTAGAAGTCTCTTTGTCTGTGCCTAGTTGCTAGCAAACTTTTATTCATCCCTGAAACTTTTCTCAGCTATCACCTCGCATAGCAAACTTCTGTTGGCCTCCATGGTAGGTTTACGTGTTTTCCCTTGGGCTCCTACCTGGTGGGACCTCTCTTGAGGTCTGCTTTATGTGTTTCTGATGCTTATTTTTGTGTTTTTCTCCCTATGCTCTTCCTTCCTTCATATATTCTAGGTGTTTGCTCAAATACCATTTTTTCCATGAGAGCCTCTTTGACCACTTGATTTAAAATGACCCCCCTCCGACATTGTCCATCTCTGTCTTACTTTTCTTCTTCTTTTTTAAAATTTATGTTTTAATCTTATTGTCAAGGTGATATACAGAGGGATTACAGTCATATAAGTGAGGTAGTGAATACATTTCTTGTCAGATTTGTTACCCCCCTCCTCCTTACTTAACATGAGCTCCTGAAGGATGGACTATACCTGTTTTGGCCACCATTGCAAACAGACTTTAGAGGAGCAATGTGTATAGGATACAATATTTGTTGAACAAGTAAATGGGCTTCTGTCTTACAGTATTCCAGACTAGGTGAAGAATATTGATGAGACCAACATGTTATTAGACAGTGCTATGATCAAAAGACCTAAGACCCTCTGAATTCTACCAGGCAAAGTCTTCCCTTTTCCTCATATTTTTCTGAATATTTCCAGAGACATGCTTGCACAGGGTGGGGATCCAAAAGTCAACCAGAGGGTCCAGATATGCTTTCCTTCCTACTAAGGTTTTCATTTCAAGCACCCATTACCAAAACCACTGGGGAACTGGGCTGGGGTACAGGGGTATATTTCTGAGCTTAGTAGGATTCTATTTCCCTAGATCACAGCAGGCCGCCAATGTCTAAATCCAGTCTCATATCTTACTATTGATTCAAGGAAATACTAATGCTCGAAGAGTAGAAGGAGGGAGGGGAAAAAAGGAGAAAGAAGGCATACTTGCTCCTCTGTCCAATGCTGGGCCAGCCCAGTTGCTAGAGGGACTATCTAAGGAGAGACACTTGGACAAACAACTTTTCTTTCAGGATAATTTAAGATTCATTTGTTCATTCTATATCCCCAAGCATGAATTTACTTAATATCATATAACACTGCTCTTAATGTAACATAGAGTGGAAAAAAGAGAATAAAACTGTGCATGTATCTACAGCTATGGACAGCTCTCTACATATGTCTGTAAGTATGTACACTGGAATGAAAGCCAGCCAAATGCTGCTCAGAGCTGAACTTGTCCATTGTGTCGTGCATCAAGGTCCCTGTGGTAGAGGACACAGGAAGTGTGGCAACAATCACATGGAGTTGGGGTGTTGATCTCAAGCCTTGGCTGATGGAGTAAGGCCTTTAACATCTTTAGAATGGTGTCTACCTGAGGAGGAGTCACAATGTGAAGAGGGCAGCATTAGTCTTTTCTAGAAGGCCTTAAGGCCTGGTTCTGGAGTGGAACTTGTATTTCCTTTCTCTTAGTCTTGACTTTTGACCTGGGTCCTGGTTTGTCCACTGGGGACCCCACGTTAAGCAAGCCTCTAGACCATGGTGTAGCTCCCTTTTTTCAATGCCCTTTTAAGATAAATTAATACTTATTTAATCTTGGGCCTTGTAAAGCTTTTAAAAGTCAGGACTGATAAGGACAAAAAACCATAAAAGAAAAGGTCAATTAGGCTGCAACAATTTTAGATGTAACACTTGGGAAATTATTGAAATACTTGTTTAAGATGTTTTATTTGTTTTTATTTTTAATTTAATTTTCTTGTCAAGGTGATATACAGATGGGTCACAGTTACATACATAAGGTAATGAGTACATTTCTTGTCCAATATTATTACCGTCTCCCACTTTGCCTCCCACAAACCCCCCCAAGTTGTAAAGTTCATTTCTAATATATTGTCATGTGAGTATTGCTGTTGTGGTGGTTCACCCTTTGTCCTTTGTCTTACCATTTTGTTGTATCCCTTCCCTTCCCTTTCTATCCCTTCCCATCCCTCCCCTTCCCCCAATCAGAAAAATGTATATACAAGACACTGGGCACTAAAATAAAATACAGTGACAACAGGGGATAAGCCAAAGGAAAAAAAATGAAGAAAAAAGAAATAACTTCAATTGTACATTAAAAATAACAACAACAAAGAAAAGCTTCTTGTTTCTAGATCTTGGAGTTCATTTTGGTTATCATCATCTTATATGGTCATATATACATAGCTATTGAGTTATTGTGATCCTCTGCTAGGTCTATCCTAGTCAGAGAATTTCTCCATTGTTACTTTATTGTTCTGCATTGTAGGAGGAGGTGCTTAGCAAATATTAATAATAATAATAAATAAAAATAGCAAGCTTATCATACTTCTAGTATTTGCTTATGGTTATGAGGAATAATCTAATTAACCAAAATAAGAAAGCATTCTAATGTTCTCTATTCTTTCTTTCTTGCATGTACTAGGCCTAATGGCAAAAAGTGTTTCACAAGCTTTCAGGTAGATTGGAATGATGGCTGCAATACTTTGAAAATTGTCCAATGGAGAGGTGAAGTTATTTCCAGTTGCTTTTTTTTTGTGGTGGTGGGGAATCAAACTCAGGGCCTTCTACATGATTGGTAGACACTGCTGAACTCAGCCCAATCAGTGATATTTCTAAGTAGATCAAGAGACTTTGAAGCTTTCTCTCTTGCTGTTCATGTAGCACGAGAATGGGTGACAAAGCCAGCCTAGCCAATTAGAAGATAACATGCTCAGCTGATCCTTTCCCTTCTCTTCCCCCTTATCTCCCCCACCCCACCCCCTAGGTTGACAACCAGCTATCATTCAGAAGTAGAACTTCCCAGCTGACCCACAGATACACATAGGCAAATGAAGGATTCCAGCCAAGATCAGCCTACAGAATCTTGAGCTAAATAAATGGTTGTGTTAAGCCACAGAGTTTTGGATGAGTTGTTACACAGAAATAGAAGACCAGTGAAGATGTTCAGGGGGATATTCAGGACTAATTAGAAGGTGATTCATCACATACCCCGCCAACAGAAACACAATTAAAATAACCAAACAGAAATCACCAGGAAATGTTGTATAATGGCCGTCATGATGTAGGAGCAACATTTTCAAGAACCACACTGAGCAAGTATTTCCATACTGGGGATCTATCCAAGGGAGACATTGTTGAAGCTTGGTGGTGATGATTGTGCATTGGTGGTAATAATTGTGAAGAGCCAGAGTTTCTACGGATCTTAGAATAACTTCCTTACAATTCTTCTTGGGCCTTGAACAGGTTTTGCTCGTTTATGATTCTCATCTGAATGCCCACTGCATCTCTCCAGACAAATAGGGCCCCCCCCCCCACTACTTAGAGAAAAATAGTCAGCTACCCTCTACTTGGTTTGGTTTCAATAGACTTTCTTATTCTCTCATCACACTCCATTATCCCCCACACACTATACCATATGGAACGGTTCTGGTGGCTCCAAACACTCTGCCCTTTTGTGCTTCCATGTCTTTATATGTGTTTTCTCTGCTTGGACTCCTTTTTTATCTGGAAAAAAAACATTCAAAGCACAAGTTACAGATTTTATTTTATTTTTTAAATTTAAATATTAGGTCTGAGACCAGTATTTAAACTTGGTTCTTGATGCTTTTGCATATTAGCTAATGCTCTCACGGCTGAGCCATGCCTCCAACCCCAGATTTTATCTTCTTGAGAAACTTCCTTGTTTAGATGACAATGCTTGAGCTGTCTCAGAGTTCCTTTGTCTTCCTTTCAGCATCTGTCTGTATTATGAACAATTACTCTTATCTCTTTATCTCCTTGTCTCCATAACTTGCTTCCTTGCCACATGCAAACAGAGTTCTCATTAACTTGCAGGTCAAATTCCCAGGACATGGCTTCTAATAGAGTAGGAGTTAAAAATATTCTTTAAACAAATAAAGAATGAAAACTAATATTTGAACAGGGATTTGCATTATTATCTCATTAGCCCTACTTTCCAAGTATGGAAACTGAGGCTTAGAACAATTAAATGACTTGTTGGGGGTCTGTCAGTGAGAAACAAAGAAACAAGAATCAGGTCTTTGGATTTTAGAGCGCACAATGTAGAATAGCTGTAGTCCTTCATTTATTTCGTGATCTGTCTTTGCCAGGCCTGTTCTTGCACTTCCACTTTCCTGACCTTGCTGCACAGCGGCTACCATCGATTTCACCCACTTCTTCACTTTTGCTTCCCTATCTTTGAGAAGTCTACATTGAACCTAGGTTGGTTCACTTCCCACAAACTCCTGATTTTTTACAGTCATATTTCTATCTTTCCACTAGGCTGTCAGCAATCTGAGGGTATAATCTCTCAGGAATAAATTCATGTCTTGTTGGGGGTCAAGTGAAGGCTATAAGAATGAGGAGTCTTGGTCAGCATCAGACAGGAGCTTGTTAGCCCTGTGGAGGGATATGAACTTTGTCCTGAAAGCAGCGATGGAGGAACCATCCAGCCCTGTTGGTATCCCTCATATGTCCCTTAGATGCCCACTTCCCACTTCATGTGCTTACAGTGGTATCATGTTTCTTCCTTTGTGGATGGACTTTGAGGTACTGGACAGCCAGAGGCACAGGCAGCCAGAGGGCCTGAGATTTCCCAGTGACAACCAAGTTGGAAGTGGTGTGTGTGTGTAGGGGGGGCCCTGGGCGTGCGTGCATTGGGGGCAGGGTAGGGTGGGGTATAATCCCAGATCCCTAGCCTATACTCCATAGCACTCCTTCCAGATCAGGTTTAAGCTCACTTTCTGTGGGGCTTTTGCTGAGGATACAAGCTTGTTTGGCTTTTTTTCCTTCTTATCTGTCTTTCTCTATTCCCTACTTGGTTTCTCCTGGAAACATTCCCTTAATAAATCACTAGCATAGGATTCCCAGTCTCAGGGTGTGCCCTGAAGAAGATAAGTGTATACACATGGCTACATACAGGGATACACAAATAGGATACAAATGGTGTTTGTGTTCCAAAGTAGTGGCTAGGATGTGTGTACTATCCTTTCCTGATAGCTTTGTGCTGTGAGCAGACATGGGGGGCTGTTGATCCTATTCCTTCATTCTGGTCTCCAACTTAGTCCAGCCTTGTGAGGCCCTCACTCCCAAGTATAAAGTGGGCAACCTCCCAGGTGCCCACTTGAGCAGGTTTATACAGGCTGACCCTGACACTAACTTCCAGACACCGTTGTCTTTTTGGTTTGGATGTACTGAGTTTTCCCTGCAGGAATGAACTGTTCATTCATCTTCATCTTGTAACACTATGGTATGAGCTCCCCCCACCCCCACGTTAACCCACAGAGGAATAGCATGGTAGAGATAATTAAACAATGAAACCAAGGAAACCAGGGGTGCTGTGTAGCCTCAGGCAAATCATCTAGCTACTCTGAGTCTCCATTTCTTTGTATCAGATGGCTCTTATGATGCTGTCCTTTTCATATTTCAGGACATGCTAAAGACCTAGTGAGAGAACTAGGGTAAAAGGGCTTCGGGAGATAGAAAGAATTCCAACAAATCAATTTCTCGTGGATTGAGGAGGATACATTAAGGCCTTCAGCCTGATGGGATGGATCAGCTCCTACAGGGATCTTGTAGTCACATGGCCAGGAAGAGTTAGAGGCAGGACTTGAGGCCAGGTCTAAACAATTCCAAAGTATTTGCTTTATACACCACAAGCTGCTTCCCAAATGCAAATTGGGTTCTGAGCATGCCTGAATGCTAGACTGGAAATAGTAGGAGGTATAGAGGTTGATGAAATCTATGTTCTTGTTGCTCAGAGGAAGAATAACAGTGTCACACAAAACGAATATCCTATCCAATACAATTTTGTGGCAATTTGAGAAGTACAAAGGGTTGGAGCCCACTTGCTCTCAGTAGTGATACCCCAAAGCACATTGAAATGAAGCTACTCATGTGTTGCTATCATGTAGTTTTAGCATTATCTTCTTTAGGTGTTCCCTGCCACTTCCAACTGTCCTGTTTGTTTTTTAATAAAAAATTGTTTCCTGTTTCCTTTTATCCATTTTTCTTCAGTAGTGCCCGCTACCCTCTCCTGTATTTAAGTGTAAATATGCAATCCACCTGATGAATTGTGGAATTACTTCGAGAACTTTTCATTTTGGGTAAGGTCATATGTCTCTAGAATTTGTCTAGTGCAACCCCTATTAGTAATTTCAGTGTACTATTTCTTAGACTAGACTGTGGAATCCTTGAGTAGATACTAGGTCTAAATCATGAATCCCACTGCCACATTTATCCACAGAGCCAAAATTCTGACCACAATGTAACTGTCCTCTGACCAGAGTTTAGTTCTGCACTTTAGTTCTCAATTGAGCTCTGATCCTGACCATCGACTGAGTGACCATACCTTCAGCCTGAGCACTGATCCTGCTCACATATTGAGCTGTAATTCTGATTCTAGTCTTAATTGAAACTAGTCTGAATCATAAACAGCTCTGGACCTTGATCCTGGGCCTAGGCTAAGGTCTGATTCGAGCTCTAGATAGAGTCAAAAGTCTAGATCTTCATTGAGACTAGATCTAGTATCATCATATGCGCTTACTAGATCACTAGGGACCCAGTCCAGACAATCATCTTGGTATTTAAAAAACCCTTTATACACATTTACCTCTTTTTGTTATACCTTCATGTCTCTGTTAGACTTTGAGTATTTCCAGAGCATGGTGCCCCTTAAGATGGCATGAACGAGACTTCCATCATCTGATAGCCAGGGCTGATCTGCAAAGTGACTATGCCATGAGGAAGGTATAGAGCCAGTAAGATCAGATAACAGATGAACTTCCCAACTTCCTTTACTCTGGCTATCTCTGTAACTAAAGGATATTGGAGAAAAGGTTTCTTTTTATACAAAACAGAATCCCAAGTACCAGAATCTTTCTTCATTCACCAGAGGTAGAAATTTGAGGGCAAAGAAAGTAAGAAAGAGAAACAGGCAGAAAAATTAATTATGAAATCAGATTGTGTTACCAGAATTGTTTATATCTGCGTTTTAAGGAATTTGCCATCTTCTGAATCTAATAGATGTAGCAGTCAGAGCTTGACTGCTACAACAGTTTTTAATTTGTTTGGAAATTAGTCCAAATAATGAGGAAATGCTTTTCAATACAACACGAAGGCAATACAACTGGCTCGTCTTCTTTTAAACAATGACAACAGTTTTCAATGTTGAATAATTAAAGAAACACATCTGTCAGAAACAGGTTGTGAACCTCTGGTTTGGAGGAATGCCATTTTTAAGTGTAGACTAATAGCTAACAAGATTTTTGTACTCTTAAGACTTTGGTGTCTGTATCATTTTTGCCCTTGTAAATAGGCTTGAGAGTCAGGTAGTTAACCTTACCTTCCATTTCAGAAATTGGAGAGTGAGGTTGGGGAATCTGCAGTCTCTTGCCAGGCTGTCAGCTGAGCTGGAGCTCTCTACATCCACTATGCTTCCTCTCTGGGTTTGGTCCACTGGAAAGTTTCTGCCTTTGACAAGAGTCAGGCAAATGATGTTGCCTGGCAGTATGTGGATTTGGGCAAATCAATTTGAAGTATGAATGATGGCTGATTAACTAGGCCATGTGCAATATTACAATCTCTCAGACTGTTTCCCACAGAACCATCTACTTGCCCCTGTTTTACCATCCTGGCTGATCTTGCCTATGTGGCATTTCCTCTAAGAGCCTGTTTCCTCTTTAGTGAATAATGGTAATATCTCCCTCAGTGATTGGACTAAAAATGAAAGTTAGTATTAGTTATGAGTGGTGGTGAGGTGTTAACACTGGTCAACATCAAGGTGTCGTTGTTGATAACTGTAACCATCCTGTAAGTACTTTATCATCTTTTGGTAGAGATACAGCCATGAAGGTTTAGGAGCCTTCATTCTTCAGTGTGCAGATAAGCACTGAGAGGTGGCATCATACAGTTTAAAACTTCCCAAACTCACCTCTGAAGGAAAGAGGATCACATTCAGTCCCCTGTGCATTTTTTCCCACTGGAAATTTGAAAGAATTGAGGATAATCTGGTGGAATAGGTTCACTTATTGATGCTGATGGATTGATTGAGCCTTCTAAGTAGTTGAGACTAGAGGTATATGCTACTGGGTCTGGCTGAAGCTGAATTTTATTTTTTTTCTTCTGAGTCCTAAGTGGTCAACAAGATGTAAGAAAGTGAGGAGCAGAGGGAAGAGCTTCCAGCATGAAGCAGTAGCCCAAGCAAGACTTAGGTTAGGCTAAGGAAGACAATTTATTCTTTGGACACTTGGGAGATGTTGAAGAGTTTGGGGAGAGAAAGTGGCAACTATTGATCTTCTGTTAGGCATTTTACATCTGTCAAGCATTTAACCCTGTGAGATCAATATCATGCCATTTTAGCAGATTGCAAAACTGACATTCAGAAAGGCAGAAGTAACTTGCTATAGTCCCATGCCTGAGAAGGGTGAGAGCCAGGACTTGAGGGCAGTTCTAAAACAAACCCCAAACATTTTTTGTATACCTTGTGCTGCCTAGTGCAAAGTAGGGCCAGCTCCAGTGGGCAATTGTAGAGTAGAGTTCCTGGAAGTGGTGGTGGTAGGGGCAGTGAGGACGTTGAAGGGCTGGGCAGAAGAGGAAACGAGAACTGTCATCTCCCTATTTCCTCTGATCTTCCTAGCAGGAGGGTTGAGGGTCTTCAATCCTAGGTGTGCAAGGGAGAATCCTTCCTTTCATCTTCTCATTCCTGCTGTTCTTCTGGCCTCCCTCTTCTTCGTCCCATTATCCAGTCTCTCATGGCTGTCCAAGACATCTAAGGACAGCCTCCTTCAGTGGGTGAAACTATCCTGGTAAGTGATTTGCATGCACAACACGCAGCTGAGCAATGGTGGAGTGGGGCTGGAATCCAGGAAGGAAAAGATTTTTACAATGCCCTGTTCTTGTGCTTAGCCCCAAGCCTAGTACATAGCAAGTGCTCAATGAAAATTAGTTCTTTCCCCTTCCTGCAAAGCCAGTGTCTGTTCCCCTGTGGGTGTGGAATTTTTGAGCCTGAAGGTTCTTTCACCCTCGTTTTCCTTTGGAGGCAGCCCTTGTTATTGGCTAGATTTTGGCCTTTTCTGGAGTAGGAGGGCTTAGGCTACTCTGCATATGACACTTAGGCTGAGGAGGCTGTGGTCCAAGGGTCTGGCTCTGATAGAAAGAGAGTGGTCCGGCCTCTGGCAGCTCTGGCAGCGTCTGCTTTGCATACTGGATGAGGACTTCGCTGGTCAATTTGCTTTCACTAATGTCAGGCCCCCGCAGCACGGTCGTCGGTTGCATAGCAACTGGCCGAGCAGTGCAACAGAGGTGGCCATGCATAAAAGATGACACATGATGGTGGGGCGCAGGGTGACGATTTGCAAATTTAGATACAGTCACAGCAGGAATATGAACTGGTATTCGACAAGGAATGGGGGTGGGTGGCTTTTCTTTGTCTCCTCCCATCTCATTCAGAAAGCTAGCTTCCCACTGTATTGATAGATGTCTGAAGAACTAAGAAGTGTGAGGAGGCATGGCTGCAGTTTTCCCCAAAATCAGGAGCTGCTGTTGGGGGCTGCGTGAGGCAAAAGGAAGAAATAAGTATGGACAGCAATGCGAACATAGACAAACAGAGGCATCAGGGCATCCTGAGGACCCTTCTCAGGAATCCTGGCTCCCTTACCCAGGTAGAAGGTTGATGAAAGCAATTGGTGTGAAGCCCCCTTCTGCCAGTGAGTCTTTTCTATGCCCTCCCTCCAACAGTTTCATGGAGATGAAGTGTACAGGATCTGGAGTCTCTAGACTCGGGTTCACATTCTAGTGTGTGTGTGTGTGTGTGTGTGTGTGTGTGTGTGTGTGTGTGTGTGTGTGTGTGTGTGTGTGTGTTGGTACTAGGTTTGAACTCTGGGCCTCTCATTGTTGCTCATCTTTTTGTGCTCAAAGCTGGTACTCTACCATTTGAACCATGTCTCCATGTCTGGCTTTTTGCCAGTTGGAGATAGGAGTCTCTTGGGGATTTGTCTGATCTGAGATTCTTAGATTTCAGTCTGGTGATTAGCTTGGATTGGAGGTGCAAGTTGCCACTGTCCTTTTTTCGTTGTTGTTGTTCTTCACTTAAGAGTGCTTATTTTATTTATTTATTTATTTTTTTGGTCCGGTCGTGGGGCCTGAACTCTGGGCCTGGGCACTGTCCCTCAGCTCTTCAGCTCAAGGCTAGCACTCTACCACTGGAGCCACAGTGCCACTTCCGGCTTTTTTTTTTCTGCCTATGTGGTGTTGAGGAATCGAACCCAGGGCCTCATGCATGCAAGGCAAGCGCTCTACTACTGAGCCACCTTCCCAGCCCTTTATTTTTATTTTATTAGTTGTACAAAGGAGTTGCTGTTTAACAAGGCAGTTTATGAGTGTGTCTTGATCATTTTTGTTTGTTTGCAGACAGAGTCTTGATAGGCAGGCCAAGCTGGACTCAAATTATGTGTAGCCCAGACTAGCCTCAAACTCATGATCTTCTACCTCTGCCTCCCAAGTGCTGAGGTTATAGGAGTGCCGTTATATCTGGGATATATTGCTTTATTGAAGAGAAAGAAGCAAAACCTAGGAAAACTACTTCTCCTGCACACTCATCTTGCTCAGCATCCACCTGGATTTTACATTGCATCCAAATTTACAGTCAGAGGGGCTGCACCAGGAGCCCTGCAGGAGTAGCCTGGAGGAGGTCACTCGCAAGTTCCACTATCAGCCCTGAGGAATTAGGGTGCAGCTCCATAGCACTGTCTGAATACAGCCTCTGACCACAGCTCCAGCGTGGATAATGGCTGGAGGAGCTGTGGGCTACTGTGGCCCATGGAAGGACAGAACTACCTGCATATGATTTTAGGTGATATGTAAGATGCTTTGAGATTACCTGTAGAAAGTCACTTAAACAAACAAATAAAACAAAACCAAAACCTCTCCATACCTCATTTCCCCTCCCTAGACAAGATAAGGTTTCTGTATGAATTAAATGGATTCCACAACTTGGTTTTTAAAAAGCTTCCACAACAGCCTCTGACACATAGTCATGCTATGTAAATGTTTATCAAATAAATAAAATGAGAAGGTCATAGCATTAAACAGCACAGACTCATGGACAGGGAGGTGGTTTGCCCCGGGCTCTTCCGCAAATGAATCTGATTGCATCAGAATGTGCCTGCACCTTGGTTTTACACTACTAGTTCCTGAGTTCCTCTCAGACACTTGTTTTTGTCTCAGACAGGAAAAGGTTCAGATGCTGAGAGCTTTTGCCACGTGAGGAATGATCTAGAATTCAGTATTTCTGTCTAGTGCTTAAAATGTGCTGCCAAGTACTGTAGCGCTGAGTGACACCCCTAGCCCTTTGTTTTTCAGTGTGATTATTTATTTTTGACACAGGGCTTCACTATGAAGCCAGGCCTGGCCTTAAGCTGACACCATCTCTCCTCAGCCTCCTGTGGGCTGAGATTACAGGCATGCCACCACTTTTGGCCTCCAGTGTTATTAAATTTGCATGTATTTTCTCTTCCTTGTATGTAATACTTATGATAGTGGTAAAACTCATCTAAATTACAAAGCAAATTTAAAGAAAAATTTGAATTAAAAGTACTGGTGACTTAGGGGATGGCAAAAAGTGATACTGGGAAGTCAATTCTGAAAATTAGGAAAACACAGCAATGGAAATTGTGTGTGTGTGTGTGTGTGTGTGTCCTTGAATATGCATATAAATAACCCCCAAAGAGAAGACCCCTTTGGGAGGCCTAGAACATCAATTTTCAGATCTGCATTGAGGAGTATCTCTCTTTGTCTGTGTTCCACCCAGGCCTAGTCTGGCTGAGGGTCAGTGCCCAGAGCAGGTGGTCTAGCTCTCCAGACACATCCCAGGCTGGTGTCTCTTAAGACATTGCCACTATTGGTTCTCTCTCTCTCTCTCTCTCTCTCTCTCTCTCTTTCTCTCTCTCTCTTTCTCTCTCCCTCCCTCCCTCTCTCTTCCTCTCTCTCCCTCCCTCTCTCTCCCTTCTTCTCTCTCCCCCCTCTCTCCCTCTTTTAATCTTCCTGCTTGGCAGAGTGGCTGTAAATTACTACATTAATTTCCAAATCAAGCCAAGTTCCATAGTAACAGAACAGCTTCCACCCAGACCTGAAAAGATTCATTAGGAAGTTGATTTGCTAAGTGCCCTCAACTTATTCCTTCAAAAGAACAGCTGCATTTACCCTATTCTGATAGCTCTCCAGGGGCTGGGGCTTCAAGGAGCTGGGCTCCTGATGCTGGTGGGCTTCTTGAGCAGGTAGGGGCACAGCTGAGGGATTCCAGGAGCAGTAGAATGTAGGCTGAGTGGTCATCAGAAAGCTGCAAATCTTACAAAGGGCAGGCTGACCTGCCTGGCCTCCTCAAGAACTTCTGGATGCCAATGCTATTTATACCATCTGTGGGCAGACTTGTTAAACCTGGGAGAGGTGTCTGGGGAATAATTTAGGATTGATTTTTTTTTTTTAATGCTGTGGATTTGGGGGTAAAATGTAGGGAACATAGGTTGTCCTAATTCTTTACATCGAGTAGCACTGAGAAGTGAGGTAGTCTATTTCATGGTTAAAAGGTGCCAGTTAAATGTTTTTCCTAGAAGTCTCAACTTGTTACCTCTGTACTAGGTCTCCTGGCTCGAGGAGATGTGGAGAAACCAAGGATCATTTTGGAATGCAGTTGTGGAGTGCTGCTTCAGGATGAGGACTGGCCTTGGGGGTAACTAAGGAATGGCAGGGAGGGAGGGTCCCCCTTTTAGGACGAGGATGCCATCACTCCTGGAAGATCTCCCCCTTCTCCCAACTCTGACAGTGTCTAGTTTGGAAGCAGTGATTCCACAGTAGTTTTCTGTGTATGCTGCAACAGCATCGGGGGGGGGGGGGGTGAGTGGCCTCCCTCAGCAGGTGCCCAATGCCACCTAATGGCATGTATACTTGCACTCCACACCCCTGCACCTGTGGTGGGGAGGGCGACTTCATTTTAATTTGGCAGAAATTAATAACTCTGAGTAGAGAGACATCACACATGGCCTGAACATGGCATTGTCACCCCTTCTAATTTGTTAGACAATACAGGCACTGCTGTAGCTTCCAGGGTTGATGAGGAAAAATAAACACATGTATATTAATGACTTTAAAAGAGTTCCGTTTATCCAAGCATGTCTTTTTCTCTTTATTCAGCATCTCATCAGATCAATAATTAATCCCCATACATTTTAATAACTTGAGTTCTCACTTATGATTGTTTCTCATAAGTTTTACATTCATGTGTGACACATTTAGGATTTTATTCCATTTGAAAAGGGAGAAAGTAAGTCAGAGTGGGTTTCTACTTGTGTTGTGGTGTCCCTCATCTAAGGGAGCAGTGGAGATAGAGGCTAAGAGCAGCTTGCTGGGATAGGGGGGTGGATCTCTTGGTCTGCTTGTGTTCTAACCTCAAAGATATGTGCGTTAGGGTGGAGGGAAGGAGTTGGAGTTGTTATTGTTCCCTGTTTCAACAGTTTGGTAGCTAGCAGTAAACCCTGGTTAGACAGGAGATCCAGTGGGAAAGATGGGGAGCCACTCCACATGTGGGGAGCAATATCTGCAAGTGGTATTTAGTCAATGAGAAACTGGCCATTGTTATCAGTGGCATCACTAATGCAAGACTAGAGCCCTAGAGGGAACTATGTAAGCAGATAGAGGTTAATAGATGGATACTCTACTTTCTGGTCATCTTTTCTATAAACATAAATAAATAATGCTAAACAAATTTTAAAAAGTTACTGTCTTTAAGTAGTTATATAAAGGGGTTTCAATGCAACATGTCAATTTATGAGTAACAATGCATCTTGGTCAATGCACCACTTCCATTCTTCTCCCTCATCTCTCTCAACCTCAACCCTAACCAAAAAATCATTTTTTTGCCTGTCCTGGGGCTTGAACTCAGGGCCTAGGCTCTGTCCCTGAGCTTCTCTGTGCTCAAGGCTAGCTCTTTACCACTTGGAGCCACAGTACCACTTCCAGCTTTTTCTGAGTAGTTTATTGGAGGTAAGAGTCAAGGACTTTGCTACCCAGACTGCCTTCAAACTGGGCTCCTCAGAGCTCAGCCTCCTGAGTAGTTAGGATTACAGGTGTGAACTACCGGCACCTGGCCCGAACTAAAATTTAAAAAGAAATATTTTAGCCCACTCCTTCATCACTTAGATCAGACCCCTTTCTGTCCTTCAGCAAAGGACATGGCCACAGTGGTTGTGGGAAGGACCTGGTATCTACGACAACTCCATTATACCAGGTTCTGTGTTGCCAGCACATGCATGATCTTGTCCAGTTGGTGTCATTCCATTTTACAGAAGGGCATCAATGCACCATTTGGGGCACTCAACTGAGAAGGCTTTGATCTGTTGTCTGGGAACCTTTCATTCTACCTTCTGACTTGCCTTTTCATGGCTCTTTTTGCACACTTCTATTTCACTCAATGCATATGATTTTTGCACAAAGCCTCCCCTAGATCCTCTGGCTTCTTTTCTGTCCCCCTCCCAACTCCAGAGTAGTGTGATCACCTCTCTTATGGTGCTGAACTATGGGTGCGCTTGTCAACACACTTTGTGAAGGCACCGGTGGGTCATCGTCATGTTTATACACTGTCTACCTCATTAGAATCTGGGCTCCTCAAGGTGAGGATGCTATCTTATCTATTTATCTTGTATTTCCAGGTCTAGAAAATAAATATTTGTGGGAGAAAGGAAGAGAAGGTAGGAAGAAGTAATATAGGGAAAGAATAAATGACACTAAAATAAATCGAACAGGTCTTAAGGTGTTAGTCTTTCTCAATGTAACATATTTAGTTTGAGTGGAGAAGCTTCATTTTCTCCTTTCTTGTCTTATTTTTTTTTTAAATAAATGTGAAAGTTTCTTCTTCTTTTTTTAAATTAAAGGCATATTATTACTTTCCAATGAACTAGGTGTTTTGAGCATGACAAAGGAGGCTATGATGGGGGTCTTAATTTCTTAGACCTTACAACGGAGCTTGAGAGATACAAATACTTGGTATGTAAAAATAATCAAACAAAGGACCTATGATTCAGAGGGAAGAAAGTGGGAGACATGGTTTTAAAGCATCTGCAATAGGCTAGCAGCTGACTCAGGTACTTTACATACATCACCATGTCCAATACTTACACTCATGCAGAAAGCACAGCTTTCATTTTATAAACAAAGAGACTAAGTCTCAGGTTGAAAGGATCAACAGAACTAACCTGTAAGGAATGTAGACTCAGGTTTGTCAGGTAACCAAAGCTCATTCCCAATTTCCAAAATGAATGGTCAACACAAACATGGATTCCTAGGGGTTGTAGAAGAGAAGATAGACTGTTGGTTTTCTATCTCCTAATCTTCTCAGTGTCCAGCCCCGAGGCTCCTTTCCATCTCCAAGCCCTGTGCTATCCTAGGGCAGAGGGGCTTTTGGGCTCTGGAGGGCTCTGGAGTTAGGCTCTAAGCTGAACTTCATGAATTAGATGTCTACTGGGAGCCATCTGCTCCATTTCTTTCTTTCTTGGCATTGGCCCAGTAGGTACTTGTTTCAGTTTCCCTGATGGCTCTCCAAATGTCCTACAGAAGCCTCAGACTTGCCCTCAGCTTTCTTGACTGACACTTTGATCCTATAAATGGGAATTGCCTCTGCTTGACAGAGCAAAAAGAGCAATATTGCATTAGCTGGTGTCTGGTGGTGGTGGTGGTGGGGCAGTAATACAAAGCATAACCTTCCAGGTATTTCAAGCACAGAGACTTGGTTATAGAGTGACTGGATAGGCTGGAAAGAAAATTGGAAACAAAGGCATGTTCCCCAGAGATCAGTTACTTCATAAAGGCCATTATTGCTCTTAGGTCTGGAGAAGAAAAAGGGGGCGAGGGAAGGCTGAATCTCTAGAGATGTTTCTGGAACTGATGTCAGTGTAGCTCCTGGAATCCAAGAGTCCACACTTCCTCTGATGACAGAAGCCAATCATGGTTTCAGTTTTCTTCCTGCTATCTTATGGTTTCATGTATGTCTTCCACCTGAAAGTCAGACTGGAACCTAACTGGCATGGGAGTTTATGAAATGTAATTCTCAGGTTTCTCACCCTGATGGCATATGGATGATCAATCAACCATATCCAGGATGGGAAGAACAGAGACTGGAGAATCAGAGCTTTGGGTTCAAATCTTGTCTTTGCCTTAATGGGTCTGGTTTAGTTTTTTCATTTGTAAAATAGGACTAATAGGGGTTAGCGATTTAGCTCAGTGGAAGAGCACTTGCCTGGGAAGTGCAAGGCCCTGAGTTCAGTCCTCAGCTCTGCAACAACAACACCAAAAGTTAAATAACAATACCTTCATTACAAAAGTATTGTGAGGTTTCATGGAGATTATACATACCAAGCATTTAACAGTTCTACCCATGGTATGTTGGCTACTGGAGCAGTTTCAGTTCCCTTCTCCATATGCACATTTGTTTCTTGAACTGTTTGTCTCTTGCAAACCATCATAAATTAGTGCTCAAGCTTACTGGTTTTAAAAAGTGGCCAAGGAACAAGACAAAGATGTCCACTCTCTCCACTTCTCTTCAATTTACTATTAGAATGCCTAGCTACATCAATAAGACAAGATGCAAACATAAAAGGGGATCCAAATAGGGAAAGATGAAGTAAAACTCTCCCTCGTTGCGGATGACATGATCTTGTATTTAAAGAATCCCACGGACTCCACTCCCAAATTACTCGAGCTGATTCGAAACTTTGATAAAGTAGCAGTGTATAACATTAACCCTCAAAAATCAATGGCTTTTCATCAGCATGGTCTGAAAGAAGAAAAGCCCTATAGGAAAATAAATCTGCCTTAATCCTGGACTTCCAAACTTCCAGACAGTGAGAAAAATTAAAGTGAGGTGTAATCTCAAGCTATGAGAGTTTGGGAAGACTTAGTCAGATAGACTCAAAATGAATCTTGAATGACACACAAGTAGAAAGAAGGCTAAGTTTTAATAGCAAAAAACGTTGGTATGTGAGGTGTGAACAAGTATCAGAGACGTGCTGTGCATGTATGCCAAGCATATCTGCTACAGAGGGTTTTTGCTTTGTGCCAGGAAAATAATAAAGATATCAAATTCCAAAAAAAAAAAAATCAATGGCTTTTCTGTATGCCAACAATGAGAAGAGCACAGCTAAAATCAGGAAAGCAACTCCTTTTGTAATAGCCTCACAAAAAATAAAATACCTATAAATTAACTTAACTAAAGAAGTGAAGGACCTCTAATCAAAGCAGAACTTTGGAAGTGGAAAAACCTCCCATGCTCCTGGATTGGAAGGATCAATCGTGAAAATGGCAATACTTCTAAAGGCTATCTACAAATTCAATGCGATACCTATCAATATTCCAGGCTCATTCTTCAAGGAAATAGAAGAAGCAATCCAAAAATTCATATGGAACAATAAAAGGCCCCGAATAGCAAAAATGATCCTTAACAGAAAGAACAGTGCTGGAGGAATATCAATCTAGATCCTTATATATCACCCTGCACCAGAATCAACTCCAAATGGATCAAAGACCTCGGAGTCAAAGCAGATACCCTGAAAACATTACAGGAAGGAATAGGAGAAACCCTAGGTCTCCTTAGCACAGGCAAAAATTTTCTTAATAGAGACCCAGAAGCACAACAAATCGAAGAAAGGTTAGACAAATGGGATTGCATAAAGCTGCAGAGCTTCTCTTCTCTGAAGAAGAAAGAAGGATGGCCAATAGACACATGAAGAAATGTTCAACATCCCTAGCCATAAAAGAAATGCAAATCAAAACAACATTGAGATATCACCTCACTCCAGTTAGAACAGCAAAAATCAAGAACTCTAACAACAACAGATGCTGGAGGGGATGTGGACAGAAAGGAACCTTACTTCATTGTTGGTGGGAATGTAAACTTGTTCAACCACTTTGGAAAGCAGTATAGAGGTTCCTCAAAAGACTTCACATAGAACTCCCCTATGACCCAGCAATCCCACTTTTGGGCATTTACCCTAATGTTTACAAAAAAGACCACACTAAAGCTACCAGCACAACTATGTTTATTGCAGCATTATTTACCATAGCTAAGATATGGAACCAACCCAGATGCCCCTCAGTAGATGAATGGATCAAGAAAATGTGGTATATATACACAATGGAATTCTATGCCTCCATCAGAAAGAATGACATTTCCCCATTTGTTAGGAAATGGAAAGGCTTGGAAAAAATTATATTAAGTGAAGTAAGCCAGGCCCAAAGAAACATAGGTCCCATGGTTTCCCTTATTTGCAATATCTAGTATAGGTATGAGTCAAGCGGAAAAAGTCAGATAATGTGATGTTAGGAAAACGAACCCTCAAATATGTATTTTAATGTTTTTGTTTCTTTCATGCATGTGTTTCTAACGCATTTATAAGATTATTTCTTTGTTGCTTTGTATGTCCCTCCCCCACAGTGTAACCCCCGCTTTCACTATATTTGATGTCAGTATAACATGTGGAGGAGACGGGGACAAACAAGTCGTTTAAGGATTCAGGTGGACCTGTTGCAACAATGAGAAGTACAAAATGTCATGTCAAAACCAGCTTTACAATGTCGGTTGGGAGGGGAGGGGGGGTATGATTGGGTGGGGGGGAAGGGGGGAGGCTGGGAAGGGAGGTGAAAGGTAAACAAAGGAGGAGGCTGCAATGCTTGGTAAGAAATGCATGCATTATCCTGCCCATGTAATTGTAACCCCTCTGTACAGTATGTTCTCAAATAAAATAAAATAAAATTAAAAAAAAAAAAAAAGCTGCAGAGCTTCTGCATGGCAAAGGACATAGCTAGCAAGATCAATAGAAAGCCCACGGATTGGGAAAAGATCTTCACTAGCCATACAATAGGCAAGGGTCTCATATCTAAAATATACCTGGAACTCAAAAAATTAAATCCCCCCGGGGCTGGGAAGGTGGCTCAGTGGTAGAGCGCTTGCCTTGCATGCATGAGGCCCTGGGATCAATTCCTCAGCACCACATAAGCAAAAAGAAAAAAATCCGGAAGTGACCCTGTGGCTCAAGTGGTAGGGAGCTAGCCTTGAGCTGAAGAGCTGAGGGACAATGCCGAAGGCCCAGAGTTCAGGCCCCACGACTGGACCCTCCCCCCCAAAAAATTAAATCCCCCAACAACAAATCCTCAAAGAAACAACTGCCCAATTAACAAGTGGCCTAAAGACTTAGAAACTACTCTGAAGAGGAGATAAGAATGGCCAATAGACACATGAAAAAATGCTCAGCCTCTCTAGCCATAAAAGAAATGCAAATCAAAACAACATTGAGATACCACTCACCCCAGTTAGAATGGCTATAATAGAACTCTAATAACAACAGATGCTGGAGAGGATGTGGCCAGAAGGGAACCCTACTGCATTTTCGATGGGAGTGTAAACTTGTTCAACTACTTTTGCAAGCAGTATGGAGGTTCCTCAAAAGACTCCACGTAGAGCTCCCCTATGACCCAGCAATCCCACTTTTGGGCATTTACCTAAACGATCACAAACAAGGCCATACTAAGGCTACCAGCACAACTATGTTTATTGCAGCATTATTTACCATAGCTAAGATAAGGAACCAACCCAGTTGTCCCTCAGTAGATGAATGGATATAGAAAATGAGGTATATATATATATATATATATATACCTCATATATATATACACTATATATACATATACACTATATATCCATATATAGTGTATATATATAATGTGTGTGTATATGTGTGTGTGTATATATATATATATATATATATATATATATTTATATACATACATACATACAATGGAATTCTATGCCTCCATCAGAAAGAATGACACTGCCCCATTTGTTAGAAAATGGAAAGACTTGGAAAAAATTATATTAAGTGAAGTAAGCCAGGCCCAAAGAAACATAGGTCCCATGGTTTCCCTTATTTGCAATAACTAGTACATGTGTAGTATAAGCAGAAAGACTGAAACCTATGTACAAATGACCATATAAGATGATGTTAAACAAAATAAACCACAAGATAGGGACACAAATATCTTTTTTCTTTCATGCTATTGTTTCTATCGTATTTATAGTGCACCACATGATTTTTTGTTTCATTGTATGTTCCTTCCCCATGGTATAATACCTATTTTCACTGTATCTGATGTCGGTGCCCTGCATCTTGTATAATTCTCTTCTCTAATTCTGGGAGGGGAAGGAAAAAAACAAAATGCTAAAATAAGGATACAGGATGACCCATTGTAACAATGAGATGTACAAAAAACTATGTTGAAAACGAACTTTACAATTTGGTGGGAGTGGTGCGAGGTGGGAGTGGTAGGGAGGGAGAGGATGGTAAGGGGGAAACAAAGGAAGAGGCAACAATGCTCAATAGGAAATGTACTCATTACCTTGCTCATGTAACTGTAACCCTTCTGTACAGCATTTTTACAATAAAAAATGTAAAAAAATAAGAAGTGGCCAGTTTTTAAGGATGTAACATTGTTAGCCATAAAGGAAATGCAAATCAAAATTACACAAAAATTATATCTCACCCCACTTCAAAAAAAAAAGAGTTTAATATATCCATAACATCCATTTTCTTTTCACTAAAGTTTGGGTTTTATCACAGACTGATTGATTCCCCTCAAAATGTAGACATTGAAGACCATCCCCAGCAGCAAAGAAGGAGGCTGTATTTATATGATGATTTAAAAGATGATTAAATCTTTAAGAGTGAACTCCAATCCGATCTGGTGTATTTACAAAACATACAATTTGAACACACACTAGGGATGCATAAGCACAGAAGAAAGACTACAGAAGGAGACAGGAAATGTGGTCACCCCAAGTCCAAAGAGAAAGCTAAATGACAAATATACATAGGAATCTTGGTTTCTTCTGTCAAGAAATACAAGAAAATAAATTTCTATATTTTCACCATCCAAAAAAAAAAAAAAAAGAATGTTAATCCTCAAGAAAACAAAGAACAAATGCTGGAGAGGGTGTGGTGAAAGATAGGATAGGAATGTAAGTTAGTGCAGCTACTGTGAAGATCTATATGGGGATTACTTAAAAACTAAAAACACAACTGCCATACTATGATTGTGCATAAATCACAAGGAATGTAAATCCACATATAAGAGAGATACTTGTATGCCCATGTTTATTGCAGCTCTGCTCACAATAGCCGAACTGTAGAGTTGGCTAAGGTGACCCACCAACCAATGAATGGATGAAGGAATGGAGTACTATTCAGCCAGACAGGAAAATGAAATGATGCCATTTGCAGGAAAGTGGATGGAACTGGACATCATTGTGTTGAGTTAGATAAGCCAAATTTAAAAAGCCACGTATCACATGATTTTTGCTCATTTGTGGAATCTAGAGCTAAAATGATGATGATACTGCTATTAATAAGGGGTATACATAAATATATTACAGAGACTTTTGGGGGGATTTGGGAGGGAGAGGAAAAAGAAAAGATAATATATTATAGTATATATATTACATATACTAAACTATGATCTTCATCCCATATATATATATATATATACATATATATATATATAATGGATAGCATAATGAATCCATCAAATATTATTTGGGAAAGGGGAGGGGATGGGCATAGAAATATAGATCCCATGGTTTCTCTCATTTGCAGTAATTAGTATATTCTAAGATAGTCTGAGCAGATGAGCAGAATAGCTCAATAGCTATGTACATATGACCATATAAGCTGATGCTAAGTGAAATGAACTCCAAGATATAAAAATGAGGTTTTTTACTTTGTTGTTGTTGTTGTTTTTAATGTACTCTGTGATTTCTTTTTTCTTTTGTGTTTTTTCCCTATGGTTTATCTCATGTTGTCACTGTATTTGATTTTGGCACCTTGGGTATTATATATACGTTTATCTGAATTAGGGAAGGGAAGAGGAACAACAAAATAGTGACAGGACAAAAGGTGGACCAATATAACAAATACCTTCCTACCTACAGTCCATGAAGTGAGATTCTACACAAGTCATGCTTTTCCGCACTGCTCACCTCAGTTTCCTGGAAATTCCAAGAAAACTAACAAGGTTTGAACAGAAGTAGAACATGCCCACTGTGTACCCACATCTGGGATCTCCTTGGCAACCATTAAGGTTTATTGATTCCATTTCTTAGAGGAGGAAACTGAGAACCAGAGATATTGGAAGTTCAGGTAACTTACCTTCTGTTCTCTACCTTCTCCTGTTTCTGATGACCCCTAGTAGGAGTTGGGGGAAGGCCTGATTGCTTGGGTAGTACTCATCTTCTTTCAGCATGTTTCCTGGGCACCCACAAGTGGTGGGCAGATAGCCAGGCAGCCACTGCCAAGCCTACCCATTCTGGAGTCGGCTCACGAGACTCACGTGGCTAGGAGGGGGCTGGCAACAGGGAGAGGATGGTGTGAGAAAAGAACATCTCATGCTCCCCTTGCCCACGCATGATCTGCTCCTGGAAAAAAAATCAGATAGAGCTACTTTATTCTACTTTCTGGCTCTTAAAGTGCAGTATTGGGTAATCAATCTGATTTCATATGAGTTTATCAAGTATTCACACAGATGGGTCAGGTAGGGGCTGGCCTGAAGGAGTTCAGTCTAAGAAGGCAGATATAGAACTGTAAAAATGACACTGTTGGGTCAGCCCCACATCAGGAAGGCACAGGAGTTGTAGGAACACAAGAAAGGAGCTCCTGATTCTGCCTGGGGAATCAGGGACGGTATCTCAGAAGTAACTAGTGAGCTAAGACTTGAAGGAGGCAGAAGAGCTAGTCTGAGGAAGAAACTGGCACAGTGATTCAGGAGGAGGGATCAGAATATATAAAAGCCATTTGGAGAACTAAGAAAAGCTTGTGCAGCTGACACATGAGGGCAAAAGCAATTTGGCAAATGCTGAGATTGTGGTAAGGTAGGAAAGGGCGGAATCACACAAGGTCTTGTGAGTTATATCTATGAGTCTGGAGAGTATCCTGAGGACAATAGGCAGCCCCTGAACTCTTCCTTTATGCAGGGAAGGACATTCTAGACCAGTGGTGCAGGAAGAGCATTCTGAGGCTAACATAGATTAAGAGAAGATCCAATAGAAGACAGGGAGGCCACTGAGGAGGGATACTCTTATGTCTGGGGAGGAAAAGTTAGTGGCCTGGACTGGGAAAGTGATATGAAGAATGGACAAAGGAGCAGATTCATTCACAAGATTCTTAGGAAGTGGAAGCAACCAATGTAATAGTAACAATTACACAGGTAATTAAAAAGAACTCTTGCCATAGAACATATGTGCCTGGCATAGAATTTATATAATTTTGTACAACAAGACTAAGAAACAGTTGCAGAGGCATATTCAGGAAGTGGTAGAGTTAGGATCTGAACTCAAGAAGTCTAGCTCCAGAGTTTGGTTTTAATAGAGTCTTTATGGTCTATGGCCATAAGACATGGCCTTTTTAGGTGGCAGTGCTTGGTGGTGAGGATCAGGGAGGAAGCTCCATGATGCTCAGTTTTCACAGAAGACCATATTGTCCTGGCCTTTCTGCAGGGAAGCTGGGGGAAGATGAGGGAGGCACAGTTGCCCCCTTCTGCTCCCTTCTGATGATCACCTATGCTTCTTTAGCCTAGTTTTTTTTTTTCGGTCCTCACTTTTCCTGGCATCCCAAGGAAGCCTTGACCTTCTCCTGAACCATTAGAACCCTGGGAATTTCCTTCCCAAGGGTCCTGACAACAGAGATGCTTCCACTATGGTTTTAGTCATCCATGGTCTTACTAGGACCATTCAGCTTCTGATCTCTCTCTCTCTCTCTCTCTCTCTCTCTCTCTCTCTCTCTCTCTCTCTCTGTTTCCTCTCTCAACTCAAACAGGCTCCATCCATTACAATTTTCTAAACTTCCTCATATTGAAGAAGGATCTTCTATTTTTCCAGTTCATATGTTATGGATCAATAATGTCAAAATCCCAATAACATCAAATTGCTATAGTTTCTATATCCTTGCTCTCCCCTCTTGCTGTTTGTACTGTTTCTGCTGGCTGTGGACTGGTTATAGTTCACAGATCAGCTTCAGTCCACTGCTTAAGCACTGCTTGAATCTCTCTGCCCTCCAATTTCACTACTAGCAATATCACTTGCCAAGATTTGTGTAGTAATCTCCTAAATGGTCCATGCTCATCTACATAGCCTTCCCTAATCCATCCTGGGTTAAAGGACAGAAGTCACTCTAACTCATAAAGGGTTATTGACTTCAGAATGGCTCCATTCCTGTTTCTTACTATTTCAGCTCCCAATTTCCTCCTGATTTCTATGTACCAGCTTTTCATTCATACCTAACTGCTATGGTTTTGGTTGTTTTGTCTTTTTTTGGAGACAGGGTCTCACTGTGCCTAAATTCTTGATCCTCTTGCCTTACTTTCTGAATGCTGGGATTATAGGCCAGGACCACCATCCATGCCCAGACTAAATTTTCTTTTTAAACAATGAACATGCTTTCTCATTCTCTCATGCTTCAGGCTTCTTACACAGGCCATTCTTTCTATATGACATAGTTTTTCCCTCTAAATTAATTAGTTCACACATTCATTTAACTAACTCTTGAACAATACCCACCATAAATGAGATTCCACGTTAAGTAGGGGATTGAACAAATGAAAAAGATCCAGCAACTTTCTCTGAGGGTGATATGAGTTACTAGGGAAAGAAACAAAATATACAATGGATACATAGTTGGGCAGGGCAGTTACAAAAAAATGGTAGCAAGGCAGCTAAGGCTTAGGAAGAAGAAAGGCTCCTGCTGGGACATGAGGGTCATGGTTCAAAGCCAGCCCAAGTACCTCTACCATAGTGCCTCTACCAAGTGTCTTCTATACTTAGGTCCAGTATGAACATTGATGATTTAGGATGGTTTCAGAGCTTCTCCTCTGAATAGAAACACACATATCTGAATCTATACAACACAAATGCATGTCTCAGAAAAATGTAGAGAGACAGTCACTTATTCATTTAACAAATATTTACCAAATTCTTACTATGTGTAAGGCAATAGGCCAAATGTAAGAATTCTAGTAGTGAGCAAATAGACATAATTAGAGTTCTAGTAGCTTGTGGACGCATACACAATCATGTCCAGAGGCATACCCAGATTGAAACATACATACAAAAACAAGAACACAGCCAAAGCCCACCAGTCAGATATGTACTGGATGAAAAAAAGGAGCAATAACACACAAACAGGCCCTTACTCCCCCACCCCATCTTCCCTCATGCAACCAATGAGTTCTATTAAAAGTCAGATTAAAACTGGCTTGGGATTTCTCCTTCTCAGGAGAAAGGAATAAACAGGCTTCAGTAGAAAGGCCTGGAGCCTTGAGAAAAAATTCCAAGTCTCACTTAAGTGATTTTTGGCAGAAATCAAATTAACGGCGAGACTATGGACTGCTGACAAGGTGCTCCATCATGTTCTGCTGCGTGAATGTGTTTCTTCTACATGTTGTTTTCATTAGCACTTCATTTGATAATGATAAATGGCATTTTCATTTGAAAGGAAAATATTAAAAAGTTCTGATTTGCAAGAGCAAGTTAGAATAAATGATATTATTATGTCCTGTCACTTGTTCAGCTCAGAGAAAAATAATAATAATGATGATAAAAAAAAACCCAGCAGCTTTCCCTATTGAAGAAACACAAGCATTTTATTTCTCCAGTGGGCCATTTTCTTGCCATCAAATCTGTCCTTGACACAGAGACTGCTGAAAGGCAAAGGTTTTGGAGGGTGGGAAGAAATTGTAGAGACATCAAAGGCCATCAGGAGAAACTTTGGGGAATCTCAGTGGTCCTGTGGGCTAGCAGAGGGAGGGAATCTGTCAGTGGCTGAGACTCTGCCAGGGCCTACAATGTAATTTCTTGTTTTGGGAAAGAAGTTCAGAAGCATTCTCTACTAGTTTACAGAAGCCTGGTGTTTAGGAGCTTACTTTAAGGATTCTAGGATGTCACCATGCTGGATCAAAAGTGAAACTAGGAAAATTGAGGGGAAGGGGTAGAGATGGGGGGAGAATGATGAAAGGGGTGACATTGATCAAGAGCATTGCACTCATAAACTCGATATGTTGAATTGCAACCCTTTCGTACAACTATGTAAAGACAAGAACATTACTAGAACTTATACTTTACCCCCATTGAAGCCATCTCTATCACCTGTAGGATTAAGTCCTTACTTGTTCACCTGGCACTCAATGCTTTTGATGATCTTGCTCCTGCCTTTAGCTGCAACCATACCCTTGCCTCCTCTACCTTGTGCACCAACCAGCTCCAGTTACACTGGGCTTCATACCATTCACTGCATATACTTTCTCTTATTCCTAAATGTCATATAGTGCTCCTTGATTGCTCCAAGGTCTGGCTCATATACATCTTTCTGTGGGATCTTCTTTGAATGCTCCTCTGAAAGGGCTTTCTTCATTGGTTCCCAGGCCTTATTTTATATAGCTATCATGGCTATGAATATATAAAATAGCCTCATGCAGACAAAACTCTGTAATTCTATGTATATGTATATATAATATTATATATAATGGCTAATGAATGTATGAATATATATTCATATATACACCATGAATGTATGAAATAGCCTGATACAGACAAAAGACTGTAAGTCATTGGCATGGGCTGGTACAGAAGGCTGGAATAGCGAGCAGGTGTGGCAATGAAAGCTGTAGCTAGGACCAGAGGCCACCCTGTGCACGATCTATCAAGCTTTAACGCTCACAGTTGTCTGGGTTCAAGTTCTGATCCATTTTCCTCCCCTACACTTCAAGCTTCTGTCCTACAAAGTCTGATCTGTGTTCTCTCAGTGCTCCCAAGCCCAGCCTAGGGTCAGTTTCTGGAGAGCATTGAGTGATGGCACAACGGTCCATCTGAGAAGAGCGGTCATCTAAACTCATATAGAAGTTAATGAAGGCTCAGGCTTGGAAGAGTTGCTTGTGAAACTTTTAAACTACTATTTCTTCTTATCAATAACATAACCTTTCTTTTCTCTAGAGGTGAATCAGAATCAAATAAGCTGGTTTGAAAGCCTAGCACATCTCAGCAATGGTCGATGAAATTAACATGCATTGGGAGATTTCCAATGTCTGGCCTCAGCGCAGGCAATTGATGAATCTCTTTCCTGCTTCCTTTGTTACAGAAGGAGTGTGACATGATTGGAAAAGGCCTGGTGTCTGCTTCCTCTAGAAGGAGTGAGGGCTGCACAATGTCAGTGAACATGGCAGCAATATAGGACTTTGAGGCTATCTTTTCTTCTACACACTTACTGCCTCATTTGGTGTTGCTCAAGAACATCACATAAAGGCAATTCAAATCATGTGAAATGAGCTCTCACTAAGTGCCAAACTCCCTGTGCGGTGGAGAATGATGAGTTTTTTTTTTCCATTTTATGGATGAGGAGAGTAAGTTTCAGAGAGGGCAAGAGACTTGCCTAAGGTTACACAGCTGGCTGGTCAATGAAGCCAGGTCTGTCTTGCTTTGATCTAGGTGAATGGTTTCTCTCCAAGAAAAGAAGATGTCCTTGAGCAACTGTGGGAGAGTCAGATCTGTTATACAGTGCTGGGGGAGAAAAAGGATCCAATGAGTTTTGAAAATTGAGATGGAAAGCAGAATGTGCCTCCCAACATTGAAACCCAGTTATTCCGTCCTTGGCATTCTCCTTGCTCATTGCCTGTGTCAACCTGTACTCCAGGTTTGAGCTCTGTGCCTTTCCTCAGTATGCCCTTCTTGCTTGGCAGGCAATCTTAACTTCCTGTGCCTGTCCAGATTTCCAATAGCCTTTAGGATCCAGCTCATATCCCATCTCCTCCAAGAAAGCTGCCAGGGTTTGTTGTCCCCACAGCCTTATGAGCCCTTGGGGGAAATGGGTCTCTCTAATCAACTCTATGATTATGCCCATCACATAATCAGTGCTGAGTAAATGTGTATGTAATTATGATCATCATGACATGTTCATCATTATTAGCATTGTAAAACTTAAAGTTTTGTCTCAAGTGATGTTTCCTTACCGACTGAATTGCCTGCTCCTGAAGTCATGCAAGAGCTGGGTTCTAAAGGGATTCTGTGAGACAAAAATCACATATAGTCAAAGTTACCCTTGAAGATCCTTGGCTACTCTCTAGGTGCTCAGTCTATACGAGTTCGGTGTTTCCCATTTGAGAGCCATGCTACATGATAAAAAAGTTTTTTTTTTTATTTTTTACTTTTTTCGGGTCCGGCCGTGGGGCCTGAACTCTGGGCCTGGGCGCTGTCCCTCAGCTCTTCAGCTCAAGGCTAGCGCTCTACCACTTGAGCCACAGCGCCACTTCCGGCTTTTTTCTTTTTTCTTATGTGGTGCTGAGGAATCGAATCCAGGGCCTCAGGCATGCAAGGCAAGCGCTCTACCACTGAGCCACCTTCCCAGCCAGAAGGCTTTGATCTTATTTTGGTGTGTTGGTGCTGGTTTTTGAACCCAGGGCCTGGACATCGTCCCTTCACTTTATCACCCAAGGCTGGTGCTCTGCTATGTGAGCCATACCCACACTTTTGGACATAAGTGTCTTGTGAACTTTGCTGCCCAGACCAGTTTTAAGTGGAGGTCCTCAGATCTCAGCCTCCTGAGTAGCTAGGATTACAGATGTGAGCCATCATTGGCAAGGCTTTCTTTAACTGACAGTGTTTTTCGCTACAGCATGAAGCTTACCTGTAAGAGACAAGAACAACGCCCAAATTGAAGTCCCAGTAGATCTATGCCTGGGTATAGATTTAGGATCATCTTCATGGGGTTCTTGGCCCTCAAAGCTCAGGCATGGTCATATGTTTGTCTTTAGTAGTGTTTTCATGTTTACAAAGTCCTTACCCTATGTATTAATTCACTTAAATTCTCAAAAGCATTCCTGAAACGAATGTGACTGATGTTATTCCTCCTCTGTAAAGGAGTAAATTGAGACCCAAGGTGAAATAAGTTTTATTCCAAAGACCTGGCATTCCTAATCCCATGACTTAGTCTAAAGCCTCCCTTTGAAGGCTACCATGGCTACCATGAAGGGCTGGACTCACTCTTGCTCTACCTGTTGATAGAGATAGAGACCATGTGAGTTTAGACTAGTTACCTAACCTCTCGGAAACTCAGAAGGTCTTTTGAAAAATAAAGAAAATAATATCTAGCTGGCAGTGCCCTTGAAGGATTAAATGAGCCATTATATGTGAAACTGCCTGGCACGATGCCTGGGGTGTTGCAGGGGTTCCTCAGGGTTACTGCTCTTCCCCTTCTCTGCTGACATTGGCAGTCTCCCAGGCAATGAAACCAAGAAAAGCCTTCCTCTGCATTATTTCTGAGTCCCCTCAATGACAACTGGGCCTGCTCTGTGTCATCTCTGACCTCCAAAGGTCTTCATGATGCTGGAGTCTTAGTCTAAACTGCTTAAGAATATGCAAAGCCCTTTCCTTGTCTTCTAAATTCCCGAGGTCCTCAATGCTATTTATTGAAAGGGAGTGGAGAACAGAGGGACAGGCACCAGAGGATCTGTTCCATCCCCAATTCTGGTGACTATGGGCAGGTGTCTTTAATTCAAGAAATGTTTATGGAGGCATACATGTGTTTTGTCCCATTTTTTTAGTCTTTCAAAGAAGTTCCTAAGTTTCTGCTCAAAATTACCACAAGGTAATTCAGTCAAGGTCATTGAATCCAGGGGACTAGACATGAAGTGGCTAGACAAACTAGAAGAGCAACTGAGGAAGGCAAGGCAGCCCTGGGGTTGGAAAATGCAGGGGTCACTACTTCCCCTAGGGATGTAGGAATCAAGGGAAGAGGCTAGCCCCCAAGTGGGACCTGTCCCTCTAGAGCTAGAATGGTGGCCTCTTGTGAGAGACACAACTAAAAACCAGAAGAGTAAATAACTGGTTTCCTGCCCTCCCACTGTCTAATCTCCTATGAGTAACTACCATTGACCAAATCTAGTGTGAAGCCAGAGGGCAAGAGAACAGTGCTGAGAAAGACAGGAGGAATATAAGAGGGGACTAGCCATTGGTGGCACCAGGGCTCTCAGGACGTAATGACACCAACCTCAGCTCTCCTATGATCTCTTCGAACTCTTGTCTAACATCTGCTAACATCTCATTCGTCCCCAGCCATACTGAACTTCTCAGGGTTCTTTCAGCCCTGCAGGCACTTATACTTGCTATTTCTTCTGGAGTTTTCCTACCACAGAGCCATGTAGTTCCTTTCCATTCAAAGTTGTCCCTCCTTCTTGCTTTATTATGTATTGCTTTATTTTCTCTAGCTCTATGACCATCCAATTGCCCATGAAGTTTACTTCCTTTCTCTAGAATGTGAGCCCCCAAAGGCAGAGATTTTTGTCCACTTTGTATATTGCTGTCTCTCCAGTGATTAGACTGGCAGTTAGTGGAAACTTGATGAATATTTGCCGACTAAGTATGTGGCTAAACCAGGATCCAAACACTCCTTTCAGTTTTGCTTGTTTGTTCATTCAACAACTTCTAATGTGAGGAATGGGTTGGAAGGTGCCATGCAAGGAGTCAGGCTGAACAATCAGAGTGCCCATCTCATCTCTGGGCTTCCATTTCCCATCTATAAGGCCACGTGGCTGAGCAGAGACCTCCAAGGACCCTTCCAGTACCACCATTCTAATAAATCTAGAGCATTTCCCTGGCAGAAGCACATAGAAGATAAAATTAATCCTTTTCTTCATCAGTGATTCCTAGTTCTGCACGTGACTTGTCAGGGGAACTTTTCTCTGATGCTCACGCGACGCAGGAACTTGTCACATCTTCTGTCTCTGGGAACGTCCTCACCTGAAATTGAAAGGTAAATATTTCAGTTGTGAGTCTCTCTGTCATGACTCAAATAATTTTAAAATTGCTTAGATGTCTTTGTCTAACAATGTTCAGATTGTTCTAATGTAGGAGAAAACGGTAGTTTTAGACACAGTAATATTGATAGCAGCTAGTAATTTCCATGTACTTCACACAGTTATAAAGCTGCATGAGGATTATCAGGGAGAACACTTCTACTGTCTGAAAAGACAGTCTATAGTCTATATCAAGGGCCTAGCATGGTGCCTGGCAGTTGAAGGCTCTCACTGGATGGTGACTTTTGCTATAATTATTGTTATGGAGTTGGCTTGGAAAATAGCCACACGTCTCTCTGGGTTGCTATAATGACATTAGGGATTTCAAATCAAAGAGATTGTCTCCTTGGTAGATGTCTTTGGACATCAGCACAGATCTACGGCAGAGTATCGGAAGCTTTGCAGGGAAGAAAAGAGTAGAAGGGCTGGAGATTGTCAATGTACTCACTTACAACTAAGCCACAGTCAATCCGGAATTGGTATAGTCCTTCCCTCACTCTTCTACCAGATCATCTGATGTCCTCTTGAGAATCAAACTCCATCTCTGTCCTCAAGTAACTTCGTATGGAGTTGGAGGGACAATATTATGTATGTATTAGCTAAGGCTGATTGCAATGAGCTAAGACTCATTGCAATGGTAAGGGAAAGTACTGGGTGTTTCACTGAGTCTTTAGAAGGCCAAAGAAAGATTTTTTAAATAAACTATACATTGGCCAGCAGCAGTGGCACATACTTGCAATCCCAACTATTCATGAGGAAGAGACCAGAAAGCAAGCCTAGGCAAAAAGCTAATGAGTTCCTAACCCAATCACTAAGCTGGGCATGATGGTATGTGTCTGTATTCTAGCTACATGAGAGGTCCTAGGTAAAGGAACATGATCTGAAGCCCTAGGAAAAACTGAGACCTTATCTGAAAAATAACTAAAGCAAAAAATGGCTGGGGGAATGGCTGAAGTGGTATAGTGCCTACCTAGTAAGCAGGAGGTCCCAAGTTCAAGTTCAGTATCACAGATAAAACAAAAAAACCTAACAAAGACCTACATAATGAACCAAGCACATATTTTATTTTGCCAGCTCTGCTCATCTGTCCTAAGTGAAAATAACCCATACAGTAAGCAATTACTATCACCTAAAAGATTCCATTGCCAGGATCTTGTTGTCTATAGTCTTAGTTACTTAGGAGGCTGAGACCCGAGGATCACAGTTCAAAGTCAGCCTGGGCAGGAAAGACAGTGAGACTCTTATCTCCAATTAATCACCAAATTGGAAGTCGTGCTGTGGCTCGAAGTAGTAGAACACTAGCCTTGAGCAAAATAGCTCTGGGACAGTGCTCAGTCCCTGAGTTTAAGTCCAACAAAAAAACACTCTGTAGTTTATATGGGTATAGAAAAGGCAGTCATATGAAAGCCTCTGTTGAATTCCCAGACTCTGTCTCTTGACAAAGTCATACTAGCATGTGGAAGTCTATTCTTTTTCCCTCAGTGGCTCCAAGACAGCCCAGGGCAACTGTGTGAAGATGAGGGATTATAGGATTGTGCAGTTACTGGCCTGACCACCCCACTTGGCGGGTGCTGGCCTGGAATTCTAGCTTATTTTTGCCAGGTTGCCCAGGTACCCAGGCAGGGTGATCTGACTCAGAGAGACTTACTTCTTTTTATAACCCTCCCGAGAGTTGGTCTGACCTCAGGGCCCCAGTGGCAGCAATTTCACTAAGGTTTATGCTGACTGTCCCTAAGTATCTGAGATGAGGGCTACCAATAGAACAGATGGGGTGAGAGGTAATGGCAGAGGCAGGGTTGAAGATGGGTGAAATCTCTCAGGCCTTAGCAGAACTCTGAGTTCTAAGTTCTCTCCTGTTACACGTCACTCAGGCTCCCTTCTCAAATGCCAGGAACGGAGCTGGAATCGTAGCTAGAAACCCCCAGGCCTCACTAGGCTGTCTTCCTTTGCAGCATTGCAAACTACCTCTTGCTCATGCTAACCTTTTCAACATCTTTTCCTAGAATTGGTGTCAAGCTTTTCCTTTTGCTTGGATCTTGTCTTTAAGAATCTAAAACAACCTGCAAACTTCATCAGTGACACATTTGAATGTTCCTGAATAAGCTCCCTTGAACATCAAAACACTATCATTGAGTTACAGGTAAGAAAAAAAGGCTATTCTTCAATGGTAGATACAACGATCAGAGAGGGAGAGATACTTGCTAAAGTTTGCATAGCTTAAACTGGCAGAAGGATCTGAATCCTCAGCTTTTACTACTACACCAATTTATTTAGAAAGCTAACATGACAGCTGGACACTGGTGGCTCATGCTTGTAACTTACTTGTACTTAGAAGGCTGAGATTGCAGCTTGAAGCAAGCCTGGGCAGCAAAGTTGATGAGATTCTTATCTACAATTAAGCAGTTTTTTTTTAAAGAACCATGGGGCAGGGAATGTAGCTTAGTGGTAGAGTGCTTGCCTAGCATGCATGAAGCCCTGGGTTTGATTCTTCTGTACCACATAAACAGAAAAAGCTGGAAGTGACTTTGTGGCTCAAGTGGTAGAGTGCTATCCTTGAGCAAAAGAAGCTCAGGGACAGTGCCTAGGCCCTGAGTTCATGCCCCAGGACTAGCAAAAATAAATGAACTAGAAGTGTGGCTCAAGTGGTAGAGCAATAGACTTGAGTAAAAAACTCAAGCAGGAGTAGAAAGCCTTGAGGTCAAACTCCAATACTAGCACAAAAAAGATAGCTAGCTAGCTAGCTAGCTAGATAAAGAATGAAGAAGAAAAATATTGACATGACAAATGAAGCCAGTGATCTTACAATAACATATACATTCCTTATTAGAGTCAGCACAAGCCTGCATGGCTCAGCCCCTGCCCTACTCTTGCTACTTCTCTTCCTTTTTATTCTTCTTTTGGCCCTTTGGCCTTTTTTTGTTGCTCTTTCCTAGAACCTCATAAGTTCTTATCTACCTCTGGCTTTTGTATCCATATTCTTCTTCTGGCATGTTTTCCATGATGGCTCTTTCTGATCCTTCAATCAGATTTCAAAGTTATTTTCTCAGGAAAAGATTTTCACCCTGTCTAAATTGATCCCTTTTGTTATTTTCTTTACTAGCACCCATCTTCTGAGCCTTTTTTTTTTTTTTTTTTACAGTCTATGATTATTTTAGTTATTGAATAGGTGATGACTTGGTACTCGTCATTCAATTAATTTAACCATTCCTTCACTTACCAATTATTTATTGAATATATCCTTGAATCTAGGCACTCTTTCAGGAGATCTTACATTGTGAGGGTGAGTAGAACAGTTTCAAATCTCTCTACAATGGGGAATCTTTCATCTTTATAGGTGATAGAGGAAGGATGCTGCTGCTTTTTGATGACATGGGGAGATGGGAAGGCCAGAAAGGCTATTTTTTTGCAAGTTAAGAGTGAGATGCCCTTTAGATTGTCAGATAGAGATGTCAACTAAGCAATAGAATATATTTCTCCAGAGTTCAGGAGAGAGGTCTGGGCTAGAATATATATTTGGGATACATCCAAGCATTAATTATAATAAAAGTCATATGACATTAGATAAATGACCCTGGAGAGAGATGTAGTTAGAGAAGAAGTCCAAGAACTCAGGCTCCAACATTTAGAGAGGAATATTGAAGAAAGAAAGAGAAAAGAGAAATAGAGAGAAAGAGGAAGCAAATGAGATAGGAAGGATATAAGGTAGGTCAGGAGACCTGGAAAGCAGGAAGAAGAGAGCAACGGGCTGAACCAAACACTGCTGCAAGATAGGACAGAATGAGGATTGAATCTTGGATTTAGTAGGGGAGATCGCTGGTGCCCCTGACATGAGCAGAGTGGGAACAGTAGTTAATGGTAAATCTTTTTTTTTTTTTGGGTCCGGTCATGGGGCCTGAACTCTGGGCCTGGGCGCTGTCCCTCAGCTCTTCAGCTCAAGGCTAGCGCTCTACCACTTGAGCCACAGCGCCACTTCTGGCTTTTTTGTTCTTTTTTGCTTATGTGGTGCTGAGGAATCGAACCCAGGGCCTCTGGCTTTCAAGGCAAGCACTCTACCACTGAGCCACCTTCCCAGCCCCTCAATGGTAAATCTTATCAGAGAGAGTTCAAAGGAGAATGCGAGGAGAAACTGGAGAGTGACCATCACTACTTCTAAGAGATTTCTTTTTACAGGGAGGTGAGAAAGGGGATAGCAACAGGGATTAGGGTAAAAGAGGACTTGTTTTCTTAAAGGAGAGTGTTTATATCCTTAGGGGAATGGCCCACAAGCAGGGAAAATCTGATGGTGCCAGACAAAATCTGTTGATGCTGGGTTTGTGAGTAGGATGGATGAATTGGCAGTGAACAGTTTTCCCCAGGTCAAGGCAAGAGCTGGGGGGAGTCCTCTACTGACAGTTGTGATTTTCTCAGTGATGGAAGCAGGTCTCCAGTGGAGAATGAGATAAGAAGGAAAGTGTAGGACATTTTAAGAAATTGTTAAGAAAACAAGCCAAGCACTGGTGGCTCATTCCACCTAATTCCTTAGGAGATGGAGACCTGAAGATCTTGGTTTGAAGCCAGCCTGGGCAGACAAATCTGAGATACTCTTTTCTCCAATTAAGCAACAAAAAGCTGGAAGTAGAGGTGTGGTTCTGTTGGCAAGTGCCAGCCTTGAGACAAAAAAGCCAAGGTCTGGAGTTCAAACTCCAATACCATCACATATATACAGAAGAAGGAAAGGGAGAAGAAGGAGAGAGAGAGGAAGAGGAAGAAGGGGAATGAGAAAGAGAAGAAGGAAGAAGAGGAAATGGAGGAGCAGGAGAAGAGGAAAGAAGGAGGAGGAGGAGGAGGAAGAGAAGGAAGAAGAAGAAGAAGAAGAAGAAGAAGAAGAAGAAGAAGAAGAAGAAGAAGAAGAAGAAGAAGAAGAAGAGGAAGAAGAAGAAGAAGAAGAAGAAGAAGAAGAAGAAGAAGAAGAAGAAGAAGAAGAAGAAGAAGAAGAAGAAAAGAAGGAGAAGAAGAAGGAGGAGGAGGAGGAGGAGGAGGAGGAGAAGAGGAGGAGGAGGAGAAGAGGAGGAGGAGGAGAAGGAGGAGGAGAGGAGGAGGAGGAGGAGGAGGAGGAGAAGAGGAGGAGGAGGAGGAGGAGGAGGAGGAAGAGGAGGAGGAGGAGGAGGAGGAGGAGGAGGAGGAGGAGGAGGAGGAGGAGGAGGGAGAAGAAGAGGAAGATGATGACGGAGGAGTAGAAAAAGGAGGAGAATGAGAAGGAGGTGGAGAAGATGTGTGGAGAAATAAGAGGAGGAAGAGGACAAAATGGAGGAGGAAGTGTGGAGAAGGAGGGAAAGGAGAAGAAAGAGAGGGAGTAGAAAGAAGACAGAAATGAGGAAGAGAGGTGTGGAGGAGGAGGAGATGAGGAGCAAAAGGAGAAGAAAGAAGAAGAAAAAGGAAGAAGAGGAGGAGGAGAAGGAGGAGGAGGAAGAAGAAAATAGGAAAACATCTAGAAAAGAGGGCAAGGGAAGTAATTAGCGAAGTATAGCATGAGCTTCAGGCTGTTTTTAAAGGTGATGTAAAGATGTTCACAGTGACTCCTACCTGTAACTGCAGTTACTTAGAAGACAGTGATTGGGGTTGCAGGTGCAAGAGAAGATGAAGCTTTTGTTAAAATGAGGGGGGACCAAGGAAATGAGAGTGCAGGCAAGGGAAGGATTTGGTATATGTTTATAGAGAATTTTAACTGGGTAGGAAAGTGAGGACATGGCACAGGAAAGAGAAAATAAGAAGTGAAGATCCCAGGGTCATGGAAGGGTTATTTTTTGAGCCAAATTTTAAAGGGAGTGAAACAGGAAGCCAGTACTGACAAGGGGCTGCTTAAAAATGAGCAACAATGAGAAGTACAAGGTCATGTCGAAAACGAGCTTTACAACGTTGGTGCGGGGGGGGGGGGGGGGGGGGAGAGGGGGGAGGATTGGGGGGGGGGAGGGGGGAGGCTGGGAAGGGATGGGAAGGGTAAACAAAGGAGGAGGCTGCAATGCTTGGTAAGAAATGTACGCATTATCCTGCCCATGTAATTGTAACCCCTCTGTACAGTATGTTCACAAAAAAAAATAAAATTAAATTAAAAAAAAATATCACAAAAAAATGACAACAAAGCGATAAAGAGTAGCTGAGGTAGGAGGAGGAGTGGAAGTGGGGAACCAGTACATTGGAAGGAGCATCTGTGTGCATATTGAAACCGTCAGGAATTATGATAGACAAGTCGTTTTGGTAAGGATCTTTTCTTCTTTTTTTGTAAGTGGTGAGGATCTTTGTGTGAGGAGGATTTATGGGAAACAAGCTATGTACCTGATACCCGTGGCTTCTTAGTACTGTTTAGTTGTTTACTTGTGTGATATTTGCCCAGGGCTCTTGGAACTTCTGTCTTGGTTGCTTCCTAAGCAGAGCTTCTTGGAGTGCTATGGGTTGTGTTTTGAGTTGGGGGTAGAAGACACTACTGGGCCATGAGCCAGGCCCCAAGGGCATCTGTGGTCCCTGTTGCTGCAGCTGCCCTATAGCTTAGGGCAGGCTCTCCTTTCGACTGCTGGCTGGGCTCCCGCCAGAGCTACATGCCTTTAGCTCAGCAGTGGTAGCAGCAGATGGCAAAAGGTGCGTGGCTGGGGGTCTCTGCAATTGATCCCACAGCTGCCGGATTAATGAGGCCTGGTGTCTGCCTTCTTTTCTGGGGTATGTCAGCCAACAGCAGCTTCCTTTGCTGGAGTAGATTTGTTTCTGGGCATTTCCTTTTTTCTTTCTTCTTTTTTTTCAATGAAAGCTCAGCACCTGATGGAAAACTTCCTGCGCCTTCCAGTCCTTCTTGGCATCTGTGCCAGTTCTAAGGCACTCCAGGGCATTGAACTATCACTTGGGCTCCTCAGGATCATGGTGATGAAGCAAAGTTGAAATCATCCAGCTCTCGAATTCATGGGTGGGAAAACTGGGGCCTAGAGTGTTTTGTCATTCATTCTGTGGCTCAGGATTCTACACATATCCCCTGTCTTTCTGGGTTGGTGTGGATTGTTCATATCTGAGGTTCAGACATGCATAAACATATCTTATAGACATCGAGGTTATGGGCTAGGGGATGTTGGAAGGCAGATTTTTGAGGACAAAAGGACTCCTGAGAGAGAACATCACCATAAGAAAAGGGTGAGAGGACCAGAGTCACCAAAGGGGCTTGAAGTTCAAGATTGATGTGAAACACTACCACCACCACCTCGAAACAAATGAAAAAACAATAGCTGTAGGCACAGTGGAAAGCTCTTTTTAGTCATCTTTGCCCTGGTCCAGCTGGTAAATCTAAAAAGCACTCCTTCCCCATCCAAGTTGGGTAGAAGGAAGAGAACTCATATCCTTGATGAGCAAGAGTAAGGAAGCAAGCAAGAGAGTGAGCCAGAGGTGCACCCACGCTCGAGCCCTACAGACACAGAGGTGAGCAAAGTGCTGAGATAGTCTGGCAGTGTAATGGCAGGAACTGAGGCATCAAGGAGCTGGGCCAGGAGTTGGAGCCACTGGATTGAGAGCCCATAAAGAGTCTCAGATGTATGGCAGACTGATGCAGGTGGCAGTAAGGCAATGACAATTTGGAAGGAGGTGGCAATGGAGCCCCTAGCAGTGGGGCATGTAGAGAGACAACTGCGGACACAGGCAATAGCCAAGTAGGACAGGGCAATAATCAGACTTAAACCAGAGGTGCAGAACAGTGTAATCTCTTTTGTACAGCAGCATGCATATGAAAACCTTCATATGGCCCAATCAGGTGGAGGGAGTGTTTGGTAGAGTGAATCTTTGGAGCCAGAAACAGCTTGGGAGCTCTTATAAGCCTTGGGCCCCATCTGACTGTTTAGAGGCTTAAGGAAATAAAGTGAGCATATCAATAAAAATGTGTTCATTGACTGGGGAGCTCTGTGGTAATGAGTGTATTTTTCTCATGTAGTAAAAAAGACCAAAGAGACGATCAAGGACTGTTGTAGTAGCACAGACATACCACTGAAGATATCAGCTTCTCCTGTTTTTAACATTCACCTTTTTGGTTGTTGTTTTCATAGTTGTAACCAGGGGCCTACAGCTCTCTATGTCATATCAACATTTCAGATGTTGAGTTCAGGAGAGCAACAGCAAATGCAAAACAGTGTCCTAGCTATGGTCAATCCCTTTCCAAGAGCTTTCTGGATTAGTCTTCAGAGACCTCTTACATCTCAGTGGCCAGAGTTGTGTGATACGGCCATCACTAGGCCATCACTAGGAAAACCAGAGGGCATTTTCTAGCTAGGATTTAAGGAGGTGGTGTGTGTGTGTGTGTGTGTGTGTGTTTAATCTGAAAAACTTTCAGCAGATAAACTGGAGTGTTTGGTAATTGGCTGGTTGGTTGAGGGAGGAATAAAGGCCAATTAGGGAGAGTCTTGGGATTTCCACTGTTGAGATAAAGAAAAGAATGAGCAGGAATAAGGAATTTGTTTAAACCACATAGGAACTTAGTGGAACCTGAACCCAGGAATTTGGAACTTAAAGCTCTTCTAGGTGGCTGTTGTTTCCATTACCCAACCTCTTTCCCTTGGAGCCTAGAATTAAAGGTTACTGATATCTTTGGAGCCATTGAGTTTTCTTTCTGTCTTTCTTTTATATTCTCTAAGAAAATGCTAATATGGTTCTAGCATTTTGCCTCTGGAGGTTCTCCTGTGATCAGGGTATATAAGAGCGTAGAGTAGGGGCCACTACCAATCTTGCCTCTGTGTTCTCTGATAACAGGTTGCCAGGGAGAACCTAGATCAGCCATGGACAACTCCCCACAATTCTTTCTCTAACACTGGTTTTATGTTGGTACATTCGTTTCCTTTGCTGCTGTAACAGATTACCACAAATTTAGTGGTTTAAAAGAAGACAATTTTATTCTTTTATAGCAAGAGGTAAGAAGTCTCAAATTAAAGTGTTAGCAGAGCTGAGTTCCTTTTGAAGTTTTCAGGGGAAAATATATTTCCTTGCCTTTTTCATTTCTAGAGACTGCCTTCATTTCTTGGCTTGTGGACCCTTCATTGTGATCCCTCCAACCTATTGCTTTCATCTTCACAGCTACTGCTGATTCTGACCCTCATTTTCACTTCTAAGGATCCTTGAGATTATATTGATCCACCTGAGTTACTCCAGGATAATGTCTCCATCACAGAATCCTTAACTGAATATTTGCAAAGTTTTTTTTTAAACATTTAGGATAGCAGCATGGTCTGAATGTATTTACCTCAAAATTGTAATTTGAACCTAATTCCTAATGTGGTGGGATTTAGGGAAGTGATTATATCATAAGAAACCCTCAGGAGTGGGGTTAGTGCCCTGGTAAAAGACCCAAGAGAACTTGTACACCTTTCCCCTAGAAGGCAGGGAGCAGATCCTCACTAGACAATCTATTGGCACTTTGACCTTGGGCATTCTAGCCTCTAGAAAGGTGAGCAATGAATTTTTGTTGTTTATAAATTCCCCAATGTAAGATATTTTGTTACAGTATCCCCAAAGTAATGACAAGGTAACACATTCACAAGTCCAGGGTCTAGGATGGGAGAATCATGGCAGGAGGCATTGTCCAGCCTACCATAGTTAAGCAACTTCACTTAAATGCTTTTATGTGTCCAGCCCTCTGCTGAAGAGCTGAAGAATAGACTAGCTTATAGTTTAGGAGAGAAGGCATGGGAATGAATAGCAAATTACTCAATGGTGTGAGAAAAGACTTTGGAACTCCAGGTGTGTGTGTGTGTGTGAGAGAGAAGAGAGAGAGAGAGAGAGAGAGAGAGAGAGAGAGAGAGAGAGAGAGAGAGAGAGAGAGAGAGAGAGAGGGAGAGAGAGAGAGAGAGAAACAAAGAGAAGAAAAGGAGAAGAGAAAGAAGAAGAGGAGGAAGAGGAAGAGGAAAAGGAGGAGGAAAAGGAGGAGAAAGAAGAGGAGGAGGAGGGAAGGTGGAAGAGGAGGAGTGGGAAGAGGAGGAGGGGGAAGAGAAGAGAGGAGGAGAAAGAATGAGAAGAGGAGGAGGAGGAGGGGAAAGGAGAGAAGGGAAGGAGGGGGGCAGCTGGCTGACCAGCCAGAGCTGTTTGTATATGATCTGGGTCTGCTGATTAGTGTGATGATGACCTGAGGAGCATTGCAGCGTTTCTACCTTTACCACCTCTGGCCTTTTAGCAAGGCGATGCTGCAGTTTTTCCAGCCACAGTCTCTTCCCTTATTATTTCCAGAGCCTCTTTAAAGGAGAATTGCAACTAGTACAACCTGTCCCAGCTGTAGACAGCCTTGCTGACTCAGATGAACAAGTACGATGTGCTGCAGAACCCAAGCAAAGTCTGGGACTGCCACTAATGTCTGCCCAATAGCTTGGACCAACTTCTTTGCTGGCATTCCTGTGGAGGTGACCCCTGCGCAGTTGCTGGTCCCTGAGATGGTCCTCAGTCTGCAGATGTGTGTGTGTGTGTGTGTGTGTGTGTGTGTGTGTACAGCCATACCCCTACTTCACTATGATTCTGTACAAGGAGCCAACCTTGGGTCACTTCTCCTTCACTGAGGCCACCATATGTATGGGCAGCAAAAGAAATGTTAGTGTCTGTTTGGGTGTTGGTGGTGGTCTACCTTTCCACTTATATATAGGTCTGAGTGGATGACCAGAGAGAAGTAGTTGTGACAATGCGGCTATGATCCATCTACTGGCTCCTGACAGCTTCCTGTTACATGAGCCATTATAAACTACTCTAAAGTATACTTCAGAGTGAGTATAGGAATGAACCAACCTTAACATGCCTATTCATCACACCCCCTGATTCAGCATTTGGCCTACGGCAGGTATTTAGAGTAAGGGTACTAGTATGAACATACCTCACTTACAAGTGGCTGTCAACAAATGATAGTGTCACAGTAAAAGTCATCAGTGTGGTTCAATGGAAAGTTGTAGGATTGAACTTAGACTTCTCGGAGCATGTTTTTTTTTTTTTTGTCAGCAATAAAATGCTACATGCCACCCTAGGACTGTTTTAAGAATTCAGAAGCAGTGAAAGGATTACCTACCAAGGCACTACTGATTCACAATATCCCTTCATCTCTTGGGGATACCCAAGAAAGCTAGGTTGGCTTATTTTACTTTTGTGTCCTGTCCCCAGATCCTTTCCATCTCCATGACTTGAAGACCTGTCGGCAACCTAATTTTATTTTCAAACACTTCTTTGAAGAAACAGTGCTTTAAAAACACCATCATTGTTATTTTTTTTGTTGTTGGTTCGCTTGCAAAACAATGTTATTGGGTCTATTTTTCTGTTGTTGATTTGGGGAGGGGGTGAGCCCCAGGCACGGGGCATTAATGTGATTTCCTTCTTTCCTTACAACAGAACTCATCTCCACCTGTAATTGAAGGACCATTCAGTAATTATTTTGGCTCTACTTTGAGAGGATTGGCCCAGAGCCTCAGATGAAACACATGTATATCGATCGGCACAGAAAAGGCATTCATACACTAGAACTGTCCCTAGAAACAATTTCTTACATTTCAAGGACTTTGCTGGAAATTGTTTGAAATAATTACATGGCACACTGGTGTGTCATCTGAGTCTACTTTGCATTTGAACCACTAGTAGATTAAGCTGAACTTGCCTAGGAAAGCCTCCTAGTAATTAACCTGGGGTTGGGTGTTTTTAAGACAGTTTTCATTCTGTCTCAGAAACAAAAATGATGAGATTGGAGCAATGCTATTCCTTTAATTGAAGAAACACTTTTATGTTCTCAGGTCTATTTTAATCTTAAGTGCCGATTATGCATCATTCTCTCCTGTTAACAGACACTTCTGTAAGTGATCTGCACAGAGAGAGATAGGATTCTTACATAAATACTATACCATGAAAAATTATCCTATTACCTAATATGCCAATAAAAAGCTAATAAGATAAAGAAATGGCGCCAGTCGTTTTTGGACAATATTAAAACTTGATTTTAGTTCATGGAACTACAATGTAATTTCCTTTTATTATTTTCTTCTTCAGGTAGAACAAAGGCAATGAAGGCTGTAGGGATGTTACTCAGCTGTCTTCTGTGAGCTCCTCAGCAGCCCAGAGGAAGGACCTAGACAGGATGACCTCAAATTAAGGGGTGACATCGATCAGGATGCATTGTATTCCTAAACTGCTTTGTTGAATAGTGACTCCCTTGTACAACCACTTAAAGATAATAAAAATATTAACAGAAAGAATCTAATGACTTCCATTTAGAAAACACACTGTTGTTGTTAATGCTCTCTCGTCAGGTACTGTTTTTGAATTCACATGTGGCAATAAAAGAAGTTTCTTGCTCAGTTGTACACATACTTGCTTCTGTTGTTGGCATGTGTATATCTATTCAGGAACACATTTATACATAGTGCTTCAAGGAACTAAAGATAAAACAACTTAAAGGACTGAATGTTTCCTGAATTATCTATTGCAAAAGGCGACTACATACCAAATTTGGACAGGATTAAGGTATTCACCATGTATTAGCCTCATAAGATATTGTGAGTTACTAAATGTACTATTAGGCATTGTTTGTTGGGGTTAAATGTTTTATTTACAGCTAGGTGCTGGTGGCTCATGTGTAATAATAACTACTCAGAAAGCTGAGATCCGAGGATCTTGGTTTGAAACTAGCCTGGGTAGAAAAGTCCCTGAGACTTATCTCCAATTAACTAGCAAAAAGCTGGAAGTGGAGGTGTGGCTCAGGTGGTAGAGTGCTAGCCTTAATCAAAAAAGCCAAGCAAGAGTGCGAGGCCCTGAGGTTCAAGCCCCAGTACTGGCACAAAAAATATTTTAGTTACAAATGGTGATTGACCTTGACAAAAGAAATTGAAATTTCAAGCTGTAATTAGTCAGTCTTTGATCTTTGAATAGAAGCAAGTAAAGTTTTGATTCTGGCAGTGCTGATATAAGTGGTTATTGTAGTTATTGACATCAGCACATATATTTTTTTACACTCTTCCTTCCTATCACTTTGACAGAAATAAAACTAAGTAAATGCTATCAGCCTTCTATGATATGCACTTTTTCATCCAAATAAACTATAACATTTTTAGGACCTCAAAGAAATTTATTCATCTCTGCATTCTTGTGATTTGCTAGACCTTTCCAACAAACATCTATAGAAACTGTTTGCCTGGAGATGAAAGGTAACAGGCTTATGCTTGCAACAAGATGAGCTTTTTTGTTAGTCAGACACTTTGGACTGATGATGAGAAGTATTGCTAAGACTGTATGTAGAATATCCTTCTGTGGATACACACATATGTATATGTATACACGCATATATGTGCATATATATATACATACATACATATATGTATATATACACACACACACATACACATACACACATCCAGTCCTGGGGCTTGAACTCAGGGCCTGGGTGCTGTTCCTGAGCTTCTTTTGCTAGCACTCTACCACTTGAGCCACATTCCCAGCCTCTATGGATACATTTTTTAAAATACATATTTTTATTGTAAAGACATTGTACAGAGGGCTACAGTTACATGAGCAAGGTAATGAGTCCATTTCCTATCAAGCATTGTTATCCCCTTCTTTGTTTTTCTATGGATACATTTTAAAAGACCTCTTTAAAGACTTACATCTATTTGTGAAACTTTCAGGGTAGCTTGGTTGAAGGATGGGGAATGAACAACAGGATCTGGAAAGATTACAATCACTTTCAATGTTCCAAAATAATGTATCCATCCACTTAAAATTGTATTAAGGTGGCCCCTTTCAGGAGCAGAGGTGGTGGAGTGTGACAGCTATCACAAGTTTTGGCAGCAATGGTTTTAATACCTGCAAACATGCTTGTGAAGCTGAGATGTCCCAGAGGCAACTGGTTGTTTGAATGTTCATTTTTCTTTAGTAAAGAAACACAGGGGCTTGTATTTAAGGTAAAAACCAAAAGAATAACCTTTGAATTCAACTATGTGAAGTTCAGGCTTAAAGGTTTAAGACTTAGCTTGGTTAATTAAATCCCATTCTATGCCCTGAATTTAATTATTCCAACCAATGTGGTAATTTAATATAATAATAAAAAGGGGGTTAATAGGAAATGGAAGAGAATCTGACTATTCATTCATCTGGATCAGTGGGGACATTTCTTCTTGAAGTGTCAGTTTATAGATGGTGATGTTTTATAGGGTATTATGAATGTTCAATTAGTGAGAAAATGAAAACGAGAGACAGACAGTAGATCATCAATGAGCGATCATATTAGGAAATCACTAAAAAGCTCATTCTGTAAAGTTCAGGGCATATTTTAATGTGCATCATGACAAGGTAGGCAGTTTTCTCTTTCCTATGCTGTAGCCAAATAGTGTGAATAAATCCTCATTTAGGTTTTCTACTCAAATGTAAGAAAGTCAAATAGTTGCTACTTTGCAGCTATTTGTGAGTGGCACAATAAAAAAATGCTCTTTCTTTTTTTTTCCCTCATGGTTGTCACTTTTCCATATAAACGGTCTATTTCCTTAATACTGTACATGTTCTCTAATCCCAGTGGAGACTGCACAGTGGAATCAGACTCAGAGTCAAGCCCAGCTGGAAACTTTCTGGTTGTTTCCAGTTACTTCATCTCACTGAGCCGTGGGTCAGGTCATCTATGAAATAAGGATAATCCTATCTGCTCTTCTCAGAATGCTGAGAGGATAACATGAGGGAAAGTAGGAGACCACCACACAGCCTGCCTGATGCATGATAAATGCTCTGTGCAAATGGTGACTCCTTGTGCTCAGAACAATTCACAAGTATGCTTACAAATGAGTAATGAACACTAAGGTGTCATAATACCACCTAGAATGCCAAGGGTTCTGGCTTATCCACCAAGCACAGTGCTCTTCAAACTTGAAAGCACTACTGAGTCACCTGGGGAATTTGGTTAAATCTACATTTGTATTCAGCCTGAGATTCAGCATTTCCAACCTGCTACCAGATGCTGCTGATATTGCTGGTTGGAAGGCCCAAACTTTTCGTAGGATGGAATTAGGACAGTGATTTCTGAATACTGAGTTGACTTTGAGAGACCTGGCTAAGTTGCAAGAGAGAATTTGACTATTTTTTATATGGTTTTATGATAAAAATATCAGGGAAATCTGCAGATGCTACAGAAAAAAAGTTGGAAGGAACACATTTAAAAATTGGGGAAGCTCAAATTCATTCTACACACTTTCATTTATTGTCTGGACAGATAAAGTACAAATAATTCAAACACAACAAGATTTTGGAAAAAAAAAAACATTTACAATACTTTCCCTCAGAAATCACCTACACTAGCAAGATTAACATGAAGTCATTCATTTATAACTGAAGTATACAACTGCCTGGTTCTAAGATTTTTTTTCCTCCCCTCCCCCCACCAGATCGAACACATCATAGAGGTTTTGGCATGCCTTTCCCATTAATGTCTAGCAAATGCATCAGAACTTTGCCAGCAAATTGCGTTCATTCATAACAGGTGACGTGAAAAGGTTTCCCTGAATGTTGAACAAGTGTTCTCGGAACTGAAATCTGGTGTTGTTTCCAAAACCGAAAAGAGGAGAAAAAAAAAGCAGGAAAAAAAAAGTCAAAGGAGTTATCTATGATGCAGCCTTAGCTTCCGTTACCTGTCTACCACGATAACATTGACTACTACAAAGTTTGCCTCTTCCTTGTGAAAACAATGGTCCTGTCTACATGCACTTAGTGGGTTCAGCATGGGAAAAAACGCACAAAGTAAGCACAAGTTATAAATAACCATAACGTTTTATTACCATTAAGACTAAACTTGTATTGAAAAGATTTTATATAACAAGACAAGAAAAGCAATAGCAAATTTAACTATCAACTAGATTATGCATAGCGAGTAACTGTTTCTATTACCCAGGGAAGAGCAAAAACTCTTGTATTTTTTCTTTTGTTTTTTTTTGTTTTTTGTGTTTTTTTCCTTTGTTTTAAATATATAACCATACAAAGCACAAACATAGTAAAAGGATCAGTGCACTGGAGCTAGAGAGTGCTCCCGCAATCATTTTGTTCCCTTAGCTCAGTTTTGTTTTCCTCAATCTGAATTACATTAAAATAAAGACCCAGTTGTTTTTATTTTTTCTACTGTGCAGTAAGAAAAAAATATTCACAACAAACATGACAATATATCAAACGATAGTTCTACACAAGTTACCTTGATACCTCTTTAACTGTCACTTAAATATCAGAAGAAAACATTTTAAGACATATACAAACAAAACTAGCCAAGTGTTACAACTCAGAATAAATTAACCCAAAGGAAAAAATAACTTTATATATATATTTATATTATATATACACATACACACACAACAGAATGACACAATAATATGCTTCTTCCCATAGTTTACGTAAACAAATAAGTAGTCTAGCCAATCTAGCTATATTTGATCTCGGCCACGGCCATAGGCATCATCACATTGGCGATTAAATAAATAAGTGTTTCAAGCAACATAAACAGTGTTTCAAATGTACCAACACAGCCCAATTCTATCAGCATGGGCTACAAAGTGAATTTGAAAATTGCTTAATGAATTTAAAGCAAATGCATCGGTTTTCCTTTCCTAACCACATTACATTTAACTATGATACTAAGATATGTAAATAATTTTTGTAGCACCTACTGCTCAAACTAAGGAAGTTTTAGATCAAAAGGAAAATTAAATCTTTTAAAGTTTTGTTCTGCTGACATCCCATACTGATGACTTAAAGAAAAACTGTCTTTCAACTCATCTCCTTGCTTTTGGGTTTTGACGGTGGGGAACTGTGGTACCCTGGGTAGAACGAACACTCCTTTCCCCTAGTAATTAATAATTTTATTATTATTATTACATGCTATGAAAAGATATGAAGATCATCTGTTTATAGCCCATCCTTCAAAAAACAGTCTACGAATCCAGTTTAAAACACACATCTTGATCTCTAAAAAGTTACCAGTGCAGTATGAACGCGACAAAGTTGTCAATTTCCCCTAAATTAGCCAGTCAAAATATTTTTTTCTCAAATCCAGATTCTCTTGTAAAAATTCTTTATATTTTATAAAAATAGATTTTTCTTGAAACCCATTTTCAGCAAAGAGACCACCTCTTTGGCAACAATGTTAATGTTATTAAATTGTTAATGTCATCAGGTAACCCCCTTTTCCCCATCCCCTAACAGAAGACTTTTTTAGTTCACATGATATAAAAGAAAAAGGGAAAATAAAAAAATCTGCAATTTTTTTTTGTCATTTTTGCAATTTTTATTATTCCTCTTTAATTTGTGTGGGTTTTTTTAAACCAATCTGATTGGATCATATTTTGACAAAAAAGAAAAAAAGCTTTTATTTTTCTTTCTTTGAATCCCATTACTTTGTAAAAATTGTTTTTATTATTTTTTTGTTGTTTTTTTATTTTTCTTCTTCAAATGAACGAATGGTCATCTTAAAAAGACCCACCTTCAAGGAAGGTAGTAAAGTTAGCTGGCTGGGTAAAAATCCCTGCACGTCGCTATCTATGTATATTATATTCAACAACGACAGCTATGAAAGAACATTCAATGCATCAAAGGTATTTTTTTGTGATTTTTTTCTTTTTTTCTAAGCATTATAAAATCCTTTCCTGGTACACCTCAGGATAATCCAATGTTTTAATACTTAGGCAACACTGGCTTATAAAGTCCATAGTTGAATATAAGCCTTGAAAAGTTTGTTTCTCTCTCTTTTGTGTATGTGTGTGCACGCATGTGTTTTGTTCGTATATATTTATATATATATGTTAATAAGTGAGGATGGGGAATTCAGGACTTGTGGGCTTTGTTGGTTTTAAAGGAAACTTGCAGCACTCTGTCTCCCAGGCGATACCCATTGAGGCTGGCAATGGCCATGGCTGCCTCGTCGTAGTTGGTCATGGTAACAAAGCCGAATCCTTTACACTTATTGGTGTTGAAGTCACGGATGACTTTGACGTTGTTCACTGCTCCAAAGGGGCCAAAAAGCTGCCAGAGGACACTCTCGTCGGAATCAGGGGACAGGTTGTAGACAAAGATGCACCACCCTGTTCCTGTGTGACCAGGGATGTTCATTCCCACCAGGCTTGTCATCCCGTCAATGGTGATTGGGGAGAACCTGGGGGGACAAGCAGAAGGGGGGACTGGTCCAGACATCAGTCTGACCGCGGATGACACACAGATGCACAGACACAGACACGGGGCAAAGGGCTGAGTGAGTGTTTGCAGGAGAGTTTTCAGATGCAAAAGCTAACATCTGTGGCATTTCTTCTGATGATAATGGCTAGATGGCTAAGACATGTACACACCAAGAGAAAGGCTAGGTCAATTCCTAAAACCCATGGAGACTCTAGGAATCCCAGAGCAAGGCTCTATGATGGTGCTATCCCAGTTAAGGTTCATCCATTGTCTTACCCTGACCCTACCCCCCACTCCAATCAACAATAGAGTAACTTTGGGGCTAAGGAGCTCATTTTATTGTTCTGCTTTTTCACTCAATAAAGCACATAGAGGAAGCCTTGTGACACTCAATATCCATTGAGCAAATAAATTAATACACTGATGTCAATACTTGGACATTTTTCTTTTTTCATTTTTTTAAAGATTAAGGGATGACTCTAGAATTTCTCAAGTGTACCATCTTTGCAGTCACGTGACTTAAAGCTGTCAAAGATTTCTTGCTATTAACTGAGGATGGAGACACAGGAGAATGAATAGACATCTTGTTATTAATCAGATGAATGGCTCATGTTTCAGTGAGCATTTCCTCAAAAGGGTTCCTCCACAAAACCTGTTCAATAATAATAGAGATGTACTACTCTTTGATGCTATATTATCTAGAATTCATTTCTAAGCATCACTGGAACAAGATTTCAAGTGGTTTATTTTGAAGAGCTTATTTATATGTCATGAGCTGCTGTACACTGGAAAAGCAGTGAAATGCTATTGGCCCTGTTACAACTTTTGTATTAGGCTTAGAAATATTCTGAGCTTTTGGTTTAGTCTCAAAAGGAAAACAAAGTAACTCTTCAGATGCTATTGATTGACTGATAAATCCAGGTGCCATTCATAATGGCTGCATCAGAAGAATTACAATATCACTGCTTAGAGCAGAACATTTGTTAACATTTTGTTTCAGACAATTTGACTCTAGCTACAAAGTACCACCTTAATTTTTATTTGGTTGTGTTAATTTTGGGAGGGGATGGAGACATGGGAGCAGAAATGAGGGAAGAATATGAGGTAAGGTGTAAGCTAGGACTTCTTTTAAAAAATAAGCCAATTTTCTTGGAGATTTGGAATTTTTTTTATCTAATTAGAAGAATTTAGATAATCACCTACTAAAGGTAGGCTAAATGTAATGACAGCTCAGTGCACAGTTTTTGCTACCACTTACTAATTCCATCTTCCTTTTTGCTCAGAAACAAATAATAAGACAAAACAAAAACAATAAAGTATTGATTCTTAGGACAAATGCAAGTTTAATTGCTTATTTGCATTATTTCTAAAGACTGTCTTCTCAACTGTTTCTCCTCAAACCGAATGAATTGATCCCTTTCAGCCTATACATAGAGAACTGCTAAGTATTTATTATAAAGCGAATGACAGAGACAGCAAATGGATTTTGGGGAATAAGCTGGGAGTGGGCCTTGAGCTCAGCTTTTTTACTCATAGCTATTACTCTACCATTTAAAAATGCCTCCAGTCCAGTATTTTGCTGATTAATTGGCAATGGAGTCCCATAGACTTTTCTGCCTGGGCTGGCTTTGAACCAGGAGACTCAGATTTTAGCCTCCTGGACAGCTAGGATTACAGAAATGACCCACTAGTGCTTAGTAATGAACAGGGTGCTTGTTGATGGCTACCCCAGAGCACTTAGGTAGAAAGGATTCCAGACCAAAATCCAGGGTCCATTAGAAAAGAGAATACTATTATCAACTAGTGCTGTGTGGGTTAAGTATTGGAGGAGGTGACAACATGAAAGCACTATTCTTTCCAAAATACCTGGTATTTCCTCACTAACCTCAGAGAGCAGCAAAGAGATGGGACAGCTTTAAGAAAGATGTGAAATGCCTGGAAACAGGCAAGCAGTACATTAGACATGTGGAGACAATTCACAGTTATCTCCAGCTGGTGCTGGGATGGAGATTTGAGAGTCTGGCTCTCTTGCTAATGAAATCTGCAGCCAAGTTACTTCCTTCACTGGGTGCTAGTTTCGAGAGTTGGGTACTTACCATGCATGGCCAAGAGATGAAAGATCTGTGTATACTGGGGAGTGTGATGTGGAATTTTAAAGGCCATATCTCCTCCCCTCTTTCTCTTGGAGGAAGGGGAGTTAAAGTGTCAGCTCTACTGAGCAAGATAATGAGATGCTATGTCCCTAGCAGTGCAGGGAGCTTATCCAGGGCACATATGGATTTTCATGGACACAGTGATATAATACACCCAGCTGCCTGAGATTGAGATTTCACCCTTGTGGTGGTATTCAGAGAGTCCCCAAAGCCTTGTCTCTGAGCCCTCAGCCCCATGAAAAGGCTTTAAAGAAACCACAAAGTTAAAAAAACCACATACATAGAGAACCGAGGGCAGATTTATAATAACTGTTAAAACCTGTAACAAAAGAAACCCTTGGTTGAGGTGCACACAGATACACTTCATTCTCAAGATGTACTCTGAAATAATACACACTGAGGTAGGTGGCAGAGTTTGAAAAATCATCCATTCATTAATTTATGCTTTGGCCAGGGCTGGTAGTCCAAAATCTAATTTTTTTCCTACTGAAAAAAGTCAAAAGATTATCAGCTATGATTAGAAAAAGTGTTCTAATTTTGATTTGCTGGAATCTGCCCTCTTATCTGAAGCTTGGCATTACTAATGTAAAACAGTTGCTCTTGCAAGTTTGCAAAATCAGCCAGCAAAGAGTCAGAGCTTTTTCCCTCAGGGAAGCTATTCAGAGGACCAGATTATCCAGGGCTTGGTAGCTGTGGCACCTGAACCATAGGAGAAGCCCACCTGCAAATAAAAGAAAAAGTGAAACACACAAATAACATTTTGTGTGCCCTAAAAGAAACAAAATCAACTGAAGTCTGAAATTAAAATTAAGGATTTGACATGCTGGTGGAAGAAAAAGGAAGAATTGAAAAAAAAGTAAAGTTAGTGAATTAAAAAAAAATTCTAGCCCCAGTCTGTGCCAACATGGACATCTGGCAATCTGTGGAGTTTTAATTACCTCTTTACGCCATAGGCCATATTAAGCAAATTGTCCAGCCTGCAAAGAGAAGGAGGGTCTCTGGGTTAATGCCTCACAGATGGCAAGATCACTCAATGGAACTATTAATAAGAATGCTCCATTTTTAAAGAAGAAAAGCTCAACAACTTTCCCCATTGCTTAGGAGTCTATCCACCAATACGTCCCCTTTTCCTGCCTTGAAAACTGCAAGTAATTCATGTTCAGGTCAATGCTAGAGTTTAAAGCAAGTGTCTAATGAATCCCCCTTTCTTTCAAGATCTGAATTAATTCCATTCCCCGCCACCTCTCAGAACATTTGTGTGCATTTAATTTTGTATTGTATGTGAAATCATTAAAAGGGAGGGGGATTGTCTTAAATTGTTCACCTTTTACTATAATTAAACTTGTGAACAAAGGTCTCTATTCTAGATGAGCACAAAATGCACAAAACGGATCTTTTTTTTTTCTGTTAGCCTAGTTACATTAACTAAATCTTACTACATACATTTTTTTTTTAATTTTGGAGGGGCAAAGAGTGTCTGTGGGTTAAGATTTAAAAAAAACAAACGAGCTTACTATTTCCAGCCCCAAAGCACTTTCTCAGCAAACAGTCATTTTGTTATAATCTTCCTCACTCTCTCCACCTTGCTTGGGGACAAGCTATTCACAACATGAGGCAGTAGTAACCATAGTTTCCACCATCAGAAGCCTGCTGGAGAGGCTTTTTACATAAATACTGCATGTGCATTCACACAAAATAAAGATTAGATGATTTGGACTCCTCATGAAATCATTAACCATTTCAATCACAGGGGCATGGGAGGACAAATGAGGAAGAGGCTGATTTTTTTCTTCCCCTCACTGTGGCCAGATGGACCGTTACTATTCTAGATAGAAGGATCTACTATTCCTCCATGTGAAGTCTGACAAGGAGAAAAACCCTTTCATTAAGGGGAAGTTAGGACGTGGGTGGAATGAAATAATTGTTTACGATTTGCTATGAGTAGGTCAAGACTGGGCTTATTTCTTGCACAGTAGAGGCCAGTTAAGGCTGTATTGCTTTCATGTGAGAAACCTGCCTCTCAGAAATGTCTCAGAGAGTACATGCCCCATTGCACCAGGAGATTCTTTTAGACCCAAAGATAACACTGATGAGGCTTAGATGAAATCTTTCTCCGTGGCTTCCCAGAATTTGCTGACTTAAGAGAGTAACATTAATATTGGAGAAAGTCTCCCTTTTGCCCCGGAATCTAAAATAATGACCTGGAAAAAGAGGCTGGGGCAAATCAGGATCTGCCTCCTGGTCTACTCTATTATAATCCATTATCCATCTTAAATCTAAGTTGTGAATGTGGTCGATTATCTGTGATTAACTTGTTGAAACTAAACCTTCATGTCTGGTTAAGCTCAGAAATGTTGTTTTCAATGGAAGAATCACAAGCTTAACTAGTCATAGCAATTGTCTCATTTTAAAGGAGTGGAAGCTGAGGCTCCAGGGGAGTTTCACACAGAGATGACTGGGGAGCTGGGGCAGAAAGCCTTGACTTCATCTTTAAGAGCCATGGTTTCCTTGGCTCTTGCCCCACTCTGTACCCACGTACCAGACTCCATCCCCTGTGGGCGTGCTTACCTGAACCTCTGAGCCTGGTGGTGGAGTGGGCCAGGGTAGCGCCGGTTAGGGGACTGGTACAGCTGAGAGAGCAGGGCCTGGCTGGACTTCTGGCTGGGGTTGTTGGCAAACTTCACAGTAATCGGTTCTGTAGCACCGCTGGGCTTCTGGCCATTCAGCCCTTTGATGGCTTCTTCGGCCTCGATCCTCTTATCAAAGCGGATGAATCCCACCCCTCTAGACACTCCTAGGGAAAGAGAAAGAGTCTTTGTAAAAAGTGAACACAACAAACTAATAACTGTCTCTGGGGAGAGATGAGTGGGGGCCTGTGGTTATTTTGTGGGGACTCAGTCCCTTCCGGGAGCTGTGCTCCCTAAATCTCTTTCATCCACCAAAATGCATCTATTGGCATTTCTGCCAGTGTGGCTCTGGACAGGTGCTCCCTACCCCCCGGAACACAGGATATCTGTGCTTTCCTACCCAGCCTTCTCCCACAGCCCTGCTCAGCCCTCATCTCCCTCAGTTATATTCCAATTCTCTTGTGCATGCTCCATACCTATCAATTAAGTGATCTACTTGAAAAGCAAGCCTTGACTACATTGTACTCTTTGAAAATCTCTTTTATACCTCTATTGTGCCTTTTGAAGCTTATAACTTGTGTCTGTCTCAAACAGAATAAGAAACAAACAAATTAATCAACCCCCATGAAATACCCTTCTTTATCTTGTTGCTCTATACTGGTAAAGTCCAGACTTCTTGGTACAGCATTCAATATTCTTGGCAATATCTGGCCTTTGCTTTCCTAGCGGGCCTCATACCAGCCACTCTAAAATGCCTGATGTTCCCTGAACAGCTTGTGTTTTCCTTCAGTTGTATGCCTGGAGATATACTGTCTTTTCTACCTAGAATGTTCTCTCTCCTTTTTGCTGGTAAAGTTGACTCATCTTCCAAACCTTGTTGAAACATTGCTAAGGCCTGCCAAACAATTATTACTAGGCACCATGCCCTTCTGGCCTTTCCCAGGACACTGAACAATCTATAGTAAATATCTTCTCTTAGAGTCCTCTAACAGCAGGGAACTGTGTCTCCTTCATCCTTAGTCCCCAGTGCCACAGTGTCTGGGACAGAGCCAACTTCAGTGAGAGTTGGCTGAATGAATCAAATAATAAATGTGTACATGATAAACTCCTCCCAGGAAGTGAGTTCTACAATGGGATTAAATTATGGGTAGGCAAAAAACATATTGTCATAAAAATGCAATCCACGGACCCTTATGGTTCTGACTGAGAAGGAGTGATTGGCAGATAAAGACTCCTAGTACCAAAGCCCAACTCCACATTTCTGCATTGCTATGGACTAGCTGATGGAAAGTCAGATCTCTTACATTGGATCTGTTTTCTGATGTGTGGAATTTGAACTTCCTTCTTATTCTTTAATACTATGAACTAGAGCTAGATATATACAGGTTTTTTTTCACACATAAAAATAATGTTCCTGATTCGGGGGGGGGGGGTGAAAGAGAATTTGGAGGTTATAAAGGCCCACTCTCAAGTTGATATCCAAATCTTTTTTTTCCATCCACCTCCAACCCTGACAAGTAGTTTAGCTGTTGTTGGAGCAATCCCATGTGCAGAACTCTGACTTTTCAAGGTGGCCCAATTTACATTGGTGCAGTGGACTGATAAGTCTTTTTCCCAAGTTCTGAGTTTTTCTGCCTATGATCTGCCCATATCAACAACCATTAGCCTGTTCCTGTGGTACGGAAGGAACAAAATTACAAAGAAACATTTAACCTGTGACTTGATCAACCAGGATTCGAGAGGTGATGATACGGCCATATTGTGAGAAAAGCTGCTCCAGCTCCTTCTGGGTCATGGTTTTGGGAAGGCCGCTAACATAGAGGTTAGCATCTCTTATTGAGGCTGAGCTTGGACGAGCATATGAGACCTAGGAGAAGGGAAGAGGAGCTAAATGCATTACAGGCACTCAAACACAGAGTAGAGACTGAGGTACCAGCCAAGGTGACAGCCCCTTGGTCTGCCATCACAACTTATGGTGTCAGTTTAAATCACTCAGCAGTTAAAACTTGGAGCTACTCTTGTGATAGCATAAGAACCAGGAGAATAGCAATAGAGGAACAAAAGGAGAGTTGATGATAACAAAACAAATGCACAGACAAGGGTCTCTAAGTGCAGAACAAAATAGCTACTGCACGGCAGCTGTTAAAGGCAGAACTACCCACGCATGAAGTTCTGAAGATTTACCTCCTGGATGTGGGTGTATAGATGATTTACTGTATCCAACACATAATAATCTCTGAATAAACCAAAAAGAAAATCCGTGAAATTGTGCTCTGCACATTTCTCTCCTTGCCACCCTTCTGACTCCCATTCCTTTCTTAAAAACATAAAAGTGGTCGGACTCTTTGTGAGATTTTTTTTTATGTCCTATCCTTTGTGCTGCTTCAATCTGTTCTCATAAGGTCTGTGCTCACTAAATGATAAAGTGCTGGTGATGTGGTACTGAATGCACATCTGCCTGTGAAACTGGATATCTGACCTTGTTGTCATATCAGCAAGGACCAGTTGCCTCTAACTTTGAGGCAGCGTGGGGGAAACTACCACAAAAAAAATGGCAGCATGGTAGGACAGGAGGGAGAGGAAGGAGAGAGAGAGAGACAGAGAGAGACAGAGAAAGAGAGAGAGAGACAGCGAGAGATAGAGAAAGAGAGAGAGAGACAGAGACAGAGAGAGAGAGAGAGAAAGAGAGAGAGAGCCTCACCGGTGGCTATAATAAGTTCGACTTTGCAAATTTGTCCTCTCAGATCTCTCAACTGCTTTTTTTCTCCCCAAAAAGCTAACACAGAAGTGTAAACAGATCTGAAATTCCATCTGCAAGAAGCCAAATCTTCAGCAGTACACATAAGCAAAGCAAACCCCAGCAGTCATTAATTTTAGACTTTCGTTTACTTACTTATTTATTTATTTTTTAAAAGAAAACAACATCAGACATTTGAAATATAATTTACAGCTAGTCTAACAAAAGCCCTTTCCTGCTAAAGCTATTTCTGGGGTAGTTATGGCTCAGAATAGATGATGAAAACAGTCATTTCAGAGTGCATCTGACAATGTTGGACAGGAAGGGACCTATATTCCTTACCATTTGCAGTGGTGGGTTTTATTTAATCTACATAACTGGTTTACAAGACCTGGTAAGACTGTGAGAGGAGGAAGGGAGAGGGAAAGTGAGAGATGGCAGCAAGGAGGTAGAGAAGGAAGGATGGGGGGGGGGAGACAGAGAATGAGAGAGACAGAGAAAGAATGCATGCATAAAAGCATGTGCCAGTGAAATGGGATCTTTGATGTTAAGAACTAAACCTTCAGCAACAACATGGCTCTTGCTTCTGTGACCTTCAGAGAGAGAAAGAGAGAGAAAGAAAGAGAATGGGTATAGTTAGCAAAAAGGATGAAGGATGAGCAGGCTCCTCACTCATGGCACATTCTTCCTTTCTGTAACAGAACGCCAGGTCCCTTTATGAGTTCCACACCTAAAAATAGATGTTGACTCAACAGAAAATGATGTGAATGACTAATCTGCCTCCCTGGCCTCCTCCTGCTGAAGGATCAAGGCAGCTGCCTACAGTGTCTACATCTTCTAGAAACCCATGGGCAGTCTGGGAGTTCTCTTCAGGCTCCTCTTCTCCCAAACACATGGCACAGAGGCAGAGGAGCCTTTTCATAGAAGATCTCTGTGTGTGCATTTGGGGTCAGCAGCCTGAAGGATCAAGAGCCCCATAGGACTGTCTGGGAAGGACTTTACTGCATGGAAGATTTTTTTTAACATATGTTTCTTTCTGATGAACTGACCATTACATTTCCAAAGTTCTGAAATGGACAACAGACCAAGAAGGACATTCTTTAGGCTTCTGCTTGAAGCCAACAGCTTGAGCAAACTGCTGGCCTTGATTCAGGACCAAGCATGGAAGATTCTTCTACCTAGTTTCTCTAAAGGACAAAAGTATTTCAGGTTATAACCTAGCAGAACTATTTATCAGGCAGGAGGAAGGAGTGGTCATGAGATGGAAATACAGTGGCAGAGCCACAGTAACAAGGATCATTTATCTGTATGCTGTCAATTACTATTTGAATGACATTTTTTCCTCCCTCCAAATACAAATTCTGACCTATATGTCTTTGCACAGAGGATTTTTCTTCCATCTACTTCTTCAGATCCAAATCTTCCTCCTATAAATGTCACCCTCTCTTGACAGAATTATCTAGTTGAATTTCCTCCTCCTAAATATCTCCCTAGCAATAATAAGCTCAATGAACCATGGTGCTTAACCCATTCTGACCTCAACTCACCACCTCTCTAACTAGTTTGATGATGTTCTTGAGGCTGAGGTTATGTGTATGTGTGTTATTCATCTTTGTAATTCTAACTCCCAGCACAAAGTCTGAGACCTGCTGTGTGTTCAACGCCTACTGAGAAAAATGAACACTCAGCTCATGATGAATGATGTTGACATTAATGACTCTTGAGAATTAACTGTATAACTTTGTTTCTCCATTAAGGTAGATTACTGAGAGGCACACACCTAGAATCATAGCTGTGTCTTCCCACTAAGCTAAGACGTAAGGGAAAGATTTTGTGTTCTCCAGTGTCTGGAGTTATAAAGACTGAAAAAAAGTTGTTCTAGGATTAAACATCACCTTTCTCAGCAGATATTTATGGAGGATCTAGGAATCAGCCACAGTACTGTGTGCTGGGGTGGCTTTTTTTTTCTTCTAAAGGAACTCTAAGTCCAAGGAAGACAACAGAGAGGTCACAGTAGATACACAACAAATATGGGTTGAGTGGAAGAATGAATAGGTAAGCATACATACCACAAAGTCACATGATGTGTGCAGTACCAGGGCTAAGATGAACATGACTCAAGAGGATGGATAAATGAGGGGTTAAAAAGCCAGAAAGGTGGTACAACAGGTGGTAATGGCACTCGGGAATAGTGGCCTGGAAATAGTTTGGTTACGTTGAGAGAACAAATGAGGTGACAGAGATTAAGGACTTATGAAAACACTTGGAACTGGCGTTTATGACTATCTAATAAATGCGCCACACATAATAGTGACCTCAATTCTCACAATTTCTGGGCAGCTAGACCCTCTCTACACCCCAGCTATCAGACAGCACTGGACAGAGAAAAGGAGCTGATGCCGGACAAAACCCATACCATTTCCCCATAGTGATTCTGACAGAGGCAGAATATCAGCCAGAGAGAATGAATGCAGCAGATTCTGAGCGATAGACTCTAGCCACAGGGAAGCAACAAATCCCCAAGATAAACAGCACCTTGATCATTTTATCTCAAGCCTAAGTCCTGCTTAGTTTTTCTCTTCTATTTGGAGCCTTAAGTCAGTCTTCTTTTAGTCCCCATGTATAAGAAACCTGTAAGGGTAGGAAAGGGCAAAAAAATGATAGGGAAAGGATTATTCCACACTTAATATCCAACTTCTCATTAAATGCTTTCAAGTTTCTGCATACCTTGTTAAATTCCAATGGAAGGACAGATATCAGGCCCTTTAGTAGACTGAACCTTTCTTTTTTTCTTTTCCTAAAACATGGATGACTTTAATCCTTAGCAGAGGGTCTAGCATTGCTGGCATGTTAACTCTCCTGAGCCAGTGGCCTAGAGCCTAAGGCTATCTCTATACCCAGTGCCTTGGAGAATTCCCCTGGCCTTCGACCATCAGGATCCTGCTTGATTCATTCACCTACAATTTCTGATGATGAGATTGGCATTTCTAGGCCAGTACAGATATTTATCTGGAGCTCAGGAAGAGCTAGAAGCGAAGAAATCATCCCTGTCTGGGTAAAGGTGGCCCAAAGGCAGGTGACTCTACTTGTTTTACAGATGCTTTTGAAAGAAGATTTCCAGCCCTACCAAACTTTCCAACTCTCCTGCTCTGTCATCTTCTAGTCCTTCCCATGATCTGTAAGAGTGACACTATAGCAACAACCTTATAAGACTTAAAGGGTGAGTGGGATCCAGTACTCAAAAGCCATGTGACCTTGAGTAACTAATTTGATCTTGACAAATCTCATTTTCCTTACTGATAAGAGGGAGAGCAGTTCTCCACTGATGGTTTTTAAAGGAGACAAAGAATTGAAAAAATATACTTGATGTGTCTGTGCCTATCTATAATCTAGTAAACTCTTCAGTAAATATTATTATGTGATGATTCATACAGGCTTTTGGGGGCCAGCCTGAGAATCAAGACCTCAATGAGACATACCCTCCAATTTTACCCCACAAGCAAATGCAAATGCTATCAGTGAGTGTCTGTAAAGGAGCAGTCCTTTACTACTCTGGTGAGGTCTGGACTATATATATATACACTTTACTATGTTAATGTACAAGTGGCAGAAAACTAGCTTTGAGTGAAAAAGCCAAGTGAAGGTACAAAGCTCTGAGTTCAAGTCCCAGTACTGACACAAAAACCAAACCAAAACAAAAAAGTGATTTCTAAACCCTCCTCTCAGCAATTCTGATAAGGTGGTGTTAGGATTCATTATAGGTGAGGGAGAAGGAGCTGGGCTGGGGCCTGTCTCTTCCCACACAACGTAGGTTCCTTTACCCATGAACAGCCAAGGCTTGGTCTAGACATGGTGGTTAGGAACAGTATAGTTGGATATAGAATTACCTAGTGATACTTTTCATCCAGTGTCTGATGACCATAATTGAGAGGCAGAAGAGGGAATGGGAAACATGATAAAGGCATGATCTTGGGGCAATGAGCAGGATGCATTGAGAAGAAAAAGCTTGATTTTTCAGTCCTAGAAAGGTACTTCTCTAGGAAACCACTGGCATTAGATGAGAGTTCAGATACTGGGAATGTCTCTGTCTCAAGGACCCCACAGTCTCCTAAGGAAGATAAGCAAGCAAATGAGAAGTACAATACTGTTGACAAAGGTGGGATGGTGGTGGTGGGGGGGTGGGGTGAAAGGGTAGAGGGATGGAAGAGTAGAGAACTCTTTCCCACAAGGAGGGAGTCTCTGGAGTAACAATGTAGGCTTTCCCCCTCTGGTTCTTTATCCACTCTTCTCTGGGAGAGGTGGAGTAACCAATGTGAAAATCTCAATAAAGGAAATAGACAGGTTAGGTTCAGATACTGCCTGCTCCTCTATGTTGGGGGCCATATGCCAGTCAGAAGCACACACATCCCGGCTCTAAGTTCTGTGAGGGACATCTCCACTCTCATTTGGGGTCGAGAGCACCTGTCATAGGCTGTGTCAGTCTGTCAAAGTGTAACAGTGTTAGGAGACCCGTGCAATTCATCTAGGGCTTCAAATAATTAACAAAGATAAATATAGAATTCCACACTTGTTTTTGGTCTTACTTCTTGATTGGTTTAGAGCTTGGATGTGGAAAAACAGTGTTGTATTTTGTTAAATCCTTTTGGATGACAATAATAGCATGACCTCTTCAGTGATCTAAGCACTACATTCATGAAGCTGTCAGTGGCTACCACCACCATTCATGGTAACTGGAGCTAAAGGCAACAGATAGGACACAGATGATTGGTGCTGGAAGTGGCCTCCAAGGTTCAGAGTAGCATCCAAGACTGCTAGCATGTCTACAGGGACAGGAAACTCACTACCGCGTGAGGCATCCTACAGTATCACTGGCTGTCAGAGTGTTGGCAAGCTCTTCCTTTTACATCTCAGGAGCATCTGTCCTCATCACCCTTTATCTTGTGGATCTCTTTGACAGGTGCTAGTTAGAGTATCAGGTAACTGGAATTTGAAACAGGCCACTTTAAAGCAGTTCCTGTTTATGCTGTTTTAACTGAAATTGAGATGGTGTTCTAGAATAGGAAAGGATATGGAGGTTAAAAGCAAGATTTGAGGGCTTGGAGAGATGGGGACATAGATACTGGCTACTTTCTAGGCATATGACCTTAGCTCAGGTCAGTCACCTTTTCAGAGCTGTGTCATTTGAATAATACAGTTCAGTAGCTCTCCAAAAGGGTTGCTTACATGTTGTTTACAATTACTAAACATGATGCCTGGCACAAGGTAAGTGCTCAATAAAAAGTGGTGTTGACATGACTCCTATGTAATCAAGCAGTGGGAGATGGATGCAGCGATGAATACAACAATCCTCACACGTAGGACTATTTGTCTAGCAGAGGAGACACACACAAACCCATCATTTCTGAAGCTCAGGCTGCAGAATTCCCCAGTCTGTTCTAACACCCTATTCTCTGAGTGAATACAAACTCCCCAGAGCACACAGTTCCCTAAGGACCAGTCATGCTAAAGAGACTAGGAGAGTGGCAGCAGTGGAAATCAGACTCTGATGCTGCCAGGGTTTCTAAGAGCAAGCCCTCCCAAGAACCTGCAATCCCACCTCTGGGAACAGAGGGAGCAGAAAGAAGCCAGCTGGCTCCTGGAAATAACAGCTTTGATGGTGAAGATTGGTTTACCTCTGTGCCTGCGGCTGCAGCCCTACCCACAGGCAGGACAGGTGCTTGCTTTTGTAGCCCTGATCTTTATACACCCACCCACCTGCTGTCTGATACCTGTGATTCTAAAGGAATATAAGGGGGAAAACCTGAGGGTAATATTTTCAATTGTGCCACATTTTCCTGTTTGGAATTCTCCAATTGTTTGTTAACGTCTTGACATGGAAATCCAACCCCTTACCTGAGCATTCAGAGCCCTTTGTTACTCGGATCTGATCAACCTTTTACCTCTCGCTAACCCAGCATGCCCATAGACTAAAATCCAAACATCAGTCACACTTTCCTTAATGTGTACTCAAAACTTCTACTTCCAGGCCTCTGGACGTGCTCTTGGTTTATCATTATGACAAAATGAGTCTCTGCCAATCTTTCTAGGACCAGTCACCTCCTCCATGAGACTCTAGCATAAATGACTGCTCTCTCCTTGGGCTCTGCAGAAGATAGGTGTCATAATGGAAGCAATTCTCACAACCTGTCTCCTCCTCACAGCCATCTACCCAAATACCTCCCCTGCCTTATTAGGCTGCATAGTGGTGGTTTCTGCACACCCACTCCGGCATCTAGTTTCAAACCCTTACTAGGCCAGGAGCTTTGAAATGCTCTCTGAATTAAAATAAAATATGTATTTATTCAGTAGATTTTAGTTTTCTTCCTAAGAGCTCACTCTGATGTGGAGAGGGAGCTAGAAGGAACCATGGAGTTAGAGAATATCTGAGTATCATAGGAGTATCTGGCACCTACTAAGCCTGGCAGGAACTTTTTGTTCTCTTCCCATGCCTCCCCATTCACAATACCAGGCACAGGGCTGTGCTGAGGTGTATATGGGGTAGGCTTCCTCTTCTCTTTTTCTATGCACTCAGTGTAAGAACACAGTCTGTGGTAAGCATCAGGAGTCCAGGTGCTATTTTTTTAAGAAGAAAAAAAAGCTTTTTAAAAAAAATAAATGATCTTGTTTTTGCTTTGGGTTTTCTTTCTTTTAGAGAGGGCATGTGGACACTGAAAGGGAGGGAAGAAGGGTGAACAAATGCAATTATGATATTTAGTATAAATTAATTGGAAAATGACCTATGTAACTTGTGAGCAGGGATGTCAGGGGAAAACTAGAGAAAAGCAAAGGGAAGGGGTGACATTGTCCAAAAAATATATTCATTACTTGGCTTATGAAACGATAACCTCGCTCTATAAAACCCTAATAATAATGGTAAAGTTATATTAAAGAACAAATTATCAAAGGATCTTACTTAGTATGAGGTTCTCATTGTCTGACTAATGAACCCCAAATGAGAAGGTATGTTAAAGGTTTCATGTTCAGGTTACAGGAAGAGCTAGTCTCAGATACAAAGCCCTAGACTCAGTCTCCTAAATTCAATTTCTTTGTCAAAGGCTTGTAAGAGTACTCTAGCCACTTGCAAGCTCCATAGTACATCACAGCATGCAGAGTTCTTTATACATGTGTCTGAGTGTTAGGAGGATCTACTTTGTTGTTTACCCTTGTGTGCATGCCTCTGAAACACGAAAGTCCTCTCTCCTCGTGATTTTCACCTTAAGGGAATCGTTATTTGTGTTCATCCTGGGGAGTACCTCTTGAACATTCCCAATACACCATGATTGCCTGCCTAGGAAGAAGTTTTTGTTCCATTTTCTAGATGGCAGATTCAGGCCAGGGAGATCAAGTACATATCCTAAGGTCACACAATAGAACTAAGAGTTCATCTTGGATCTGCCTCAAAGCTGGGGGCTCTTTCCACTATGCCACAGTAACATGGACAGGGAAATAAAAGCCATGTTCTTGGCACAAACTGTTCCTTTTCCTGGAAAGGTACCCAGTTGGAATGATCATGCCATAATGTTTTAGTAGACTGTGAGGGCTAGAAAGAAGCGTTCTACTGATGAGGAACTATATCCAGAGAAGTGAAGTTGCTCAAGGTAGTAGTAGTGTTTGACAGAGCTGGGACTTGGCTCTCCATCTTAACTTGGGGCTCCTTTGAATGGATTAAGGGGTGGAAGAGAAGAGAAGTGTAAATGCTCTATGGTTATAGCTGGTGTTAGATGGATCAGCTATACTTCCCTGAGACTACCTGATCACCACAGAGAATAGATTCCTTAATCCTTAGGGCTTCATTAGCTACACGAGTGGCTATTGATGACTCAAAACATGCCTAGGAACTGAACTTTCATCTAATTTTAAGTAACTTAAGTTAATACGGATAACTACATGTCTACTACACTTACATTAACAACTCCAGACCTAAGAAGACCACAGCTGTAGCCTCTTAGAGCTAGAAAATACATTTAGGATCACTTAGAAATCATTCCAAGACAGGCTTTCCATCTACATCATTCCCATTTGAGTGGTTCTGATGATGAGGAGAGTCATTGCCATTCAAGGCAAGTATTGGACTCTGACAGCCACAAAAGTTTTCCTTTTAGATTCCTGAAATATAGGATCAAGTTAATGCTTTAGGATCTCTGCAGAATTTTCTTTCCAAGAGAATGTAAAAGCAACAATCACTGGCCATCTTTGTCACTTTGCCTCAACCAGGTCTTTTAATCACAAAAAATTATATTAAGTGAAGTAAGCCAGGCCCAAAGAAACATAGGTCCCATGGTTTCCCTTATCTGCAATAACTAGCATATGTCTGAGACAAGCAGAAAAGGTCAGATAAGTTGATGTTAGGCAAAATGAACCCCAGGATAAGGGCTCAGGTGGTTTTTCTTTCTTGCTATTGTTTCTAACATATTTATAAGGTGATTTTTTCTGTTGCTTTGCATGTCCTCCCCCTCAGTATAACCTCTGTTTTCACTATATTTGATGTTAGTATAATTTGGGGAGGGGAAGAAAACAAATTGTTTAAATAGGGATACAGGTGGACCCATTGCAACAATGAAATGTACAAGATGCTATGTTGAAAAATGAACTTTACAACTTTGGTGGGGGGGGGGGAGTGTAGTCGTAGAGATGGGAGGGCAGGGATGCTAAGAGAAAAACAAAGGAGGAGGCAACAATGCTTGATAAGAAATGTACTTATTACCTTGGTCATGTAATTGTGACCCCTTGGTATGGTATTTTCACAATTAAAAAATTAATAAAAAAAAGCTGAGAGATGGAACACAAGGTACCAGGCTAACCACTCTGGACAAGATAGGGTCACTACTGCCAATGATCAGTGATTGTAACCCTCATGTAACTAAGGGTGATTTTATGAGGTGTTCACACACTATTGGCTTTTTTTATGCTTGTAGATAACTAACTCTCCTGGATCCCATTCCATGTACTTACCCAAATCCCGTGTTCTCTTAACCTGTACCTGTCCAGTTTGGTAATGTAGACCACAGAACACTGAGAAAGACCTTTAAGGGACTGGGGTCATATCTGCTTCACCAGGGAACTGTATATCTACCTCTCCAAGGCCTTTCCCAGTACATATGTAAAAGGAAGTTAACAGGGCACTGAGAAACACAGTGTGCCACAAATAACGAGAGGGCAGCTGGCACAACTGGGGTGGACATGTGTTGAGTGTTTGAGTGCCTTGTCAATGCCCACCCTCGCTCCTTGGGGATTCAGTGGCTACGCTGCCATTGCTGACCTTGCGAGGGAAGGCCTCCTGAACTAGTTTCTGATTATAGCTCAAATGGGGGTGGGGAGGGGAGAAAAGACCTTTTTATTATTAATGAGACTGAGGGAGGCAGGCCATTATTTCTGGGTGGGGGTGATATCTGTCAGCAAAAAGTGATCTGCTAACTCTTCTGGAAACATTAAGAGCTGTGATAGGAGAAATATAATTGCTTGTGCCGAGTGCAGAGAAAAGATGCCTCAGCGGAATGGAGGCCTTTCGTCAAGGCAGGTGGATGGTGGAGAAGCAGGGGAGGGAGGAAGCTGGGCTGATGACCCCCTGACAAGAGAAAGAAACAGGAGGGGCAAGTTGGAACCTGTGAAGTTCAAGTGTGGAGAGATTCCCCCAAGGGAGACACTATTAGTGCTATTAGAAGAAGAAAGTGAAAATGGAGAAATGGTTAAGCAGTAGCATCACAGGGAATGCTCAGCTGAGTCTCCTTTCCCAAGAAGGGAGGAGGGTTTTCCTTCTGAAAAGACTTCACGCACACTCACCTTTCCCGTCACTACTCCCATTCCCTAGAGAGCTGAGCTACTGCCTCACAATAAGGCATTGTTTTAACTCTCCTAGCCCATGGCCAGAGTCCCAATGCTTGGGACTCTCTCAGAGGCAGTCCCCTTTCCCCCACTTTATCTAAATCATAGTCCTGAAATCAGTCACGTCCCAGTTTGCACAAAAGCTGTTTTACATCACCATATTCTTATCATTTGAATGATAGGTTCATCCAAGTATTAGAAGAAAGTCACAAAATTATTTGTAAATGTGATGTAAAGAGAAAAGGAAAGAAAACATGTCTCACAACTAGATGCATGCTAACAGTATTGGGCTAGGAATGGCGGATAGGCCTTTATGATAGGAATTTGTGCATTCCAAATCATTTAGAAATAAGCATGCAGTGCTTTTAAAATGGAGTGGAAAAGCTCTTAATAGAGTTGATGAAAACCAACATCTGAGGCTGACAAAACCGACCACAGCAGTCTGCAATCTGCTGCTCTCGCTGCCAAACACTCCACATGGCATGCCACAGCCAGATGAACCTTCTTGGAACTTCACCCTGACCAGATCTCTCTCCCACTCACATTTCACACAGCTCCCTCTCTCCCATCCAATGGGAACCTTGGCAGCCCCACGATGCTCCTCCCCCAATCACAGTACATCACTTATTCCTTTACAAGTATGTTTTCCCTTCCACCTTCCCAAGGAGAGAGCTTCCAAAGACAAAGCAAGCTGTGAGCACTTCCACAGGCCTGTTCCTCACACCTAGGTTGAAACCCAAGTAGGTGTCCATCACTCAGATATAACCAAGGCCTCAAATTCCTTTTGGACCTTTTTCATGGAAGATTCTCAAGGTAACTTGATCTCAATCCAGCCAAAACTTTGGTAAGCATATACTCCTTTTTTGAAAGTACTATAAGATCATCACATTTTTTTCTTTTGTTCTCTTCACTGTAGTTTTCTACTACATAGCCTAGCTTGACCTCAGCCTCTAAGTGCTAGGGTTACAGGTATGTCACCAGGCCCAGCCCAAGGCGTTTTTTTTTTTTCCTTTTCCTTAATTAATGTGACAAAGAGTGGAACCAAAGAAAACTGGATTTAGTTGAGTGCTTCTAAGCAGGAGGCTAATGTCACTGTAAGCTTTGAAATTGTTCTTGTAGAGCCTAGACGAGGGTCAGCACTGGGGAATCAAGGAACTCCAGAGAACCATTTTCCAGAAACATAGCCTTTTAACCCAGTGCATCCCCAAATTGAAAGTGATTCTTGTTGGATACAACTGGAGAAAAGTAGGAGCTTACAAATAGGTCCCTCAAGTCCTTAATGGGGCAAATCATGTTTCCATGGCTTAGGGTTCAAACATTGAGAAGTGACCCAGTTTCCCAAATGAGACTCTAGTCTGCTCTAAGCTCATGACCCATAATCTATGGCATCCTGACACACATGGATGGGAGCGTTTCCAGAGCACTACCATCTCTGGTTCACCTAAATCCTAGGACTTAGCACAGAGACTAGAAAGCAAGAGTCAAAGAAGAAATTATTTAGCTTGGCACCAGTGATTCATTCCTATAATCCTAGCTACTCAGGAGGTTCAAAGGCAGCCTGGGCAGGAAAAGTCCATGAGTCTCATCTCTGATTAACAGAAAAAGCCAGACATAGAGCTGTGGCTCAAGTGGTAGAGCAGTAGCCTTGAACAAAACAAGCTCAGGGACAGAGCTCAGACCCTGAGTTCAAGCCCCAGAACTGGCACGAAGTAGGGGGAGAAGGAGGAGAAGGAGAAGGACGAGGAGGAGGAAAAGGAGGAGGAAGAGGAGGAGGAGGAGGAGGAAGAGGAGGAGGAGGAAGAGGAAGTAACTATTTGAAGTCAGATATGTCTCCAAGTTAATAGAAGAAACTTTGAACTATAAGTCTGTTTACTGAAGAACCCAGAGAAGCCATGGTATATATTTTCTTTTTGTTTTTTTTTAATATGTCCTTCTCATGCCAGGGAGTATAACCCTTGTGGATGTAAAGGTCTCTCTTCCCATCTACTCCCCTGGCCCCTACCCTGGCTAATCCTCAGAATGTGGGTTTTGTGGAGCTAACTGGCAGTGTGACCTTCTAACACTTAAAAGTGTTGACAGAGTTATTTTACTAATTATGTGATCCTAGGCATACGTCTCTTTACTTTGGGACTTAGTTTCCTCATTAGCATAAGGAACTAAGAACACCTTCTTGTAAGTCTCCTTTAAGAAACAGCTTTAAAAAAAGACAATTCATGCAAAAAAAAAAAAAAAAAAAAAAAAACCCAAACCACTCTGAAAAGGGAATATAGCTGGTATCTGTAAAGTACTTAGCTCCAGGGAGCTTTCTTTGCCACAAGTCTGGCTCTGCCCTTTTCGTGCCCTCAGCATGCACATATACTCACTTTACATCCTCCCTAATAAAGAGGAAATGGATTTTTGTTGATAAGAAGGCATCTTTTATGGACACCTCCTTCTAGGGGTTGGGTAACAAGCCATTCACTAATTGGCAAAACAATGTTTACATATTTAAATTTGAGTTCAGAGGTTGCAAGTTGGCTACTCAGAGCTCAACTGATTAAGTTCTGTTTCGTTTTGTTTGTAAAACTTAATTTTTTATTTTTTGGGGTCTGGTCGTGGGGCCTGAACTCTGGGCCTGGGCGCCATCCCTTAGCTCTTCAACTCAAGGCTAGCACTCTACCACTTGAGCCACAGCGCCACTTCTGGCTTTTTTTTTTCTGCTTATGTGATGCTAAGGAATGGAACCCAGGGCCTCATGCATGCAAGGCAAGCGCTCTACCACTGAGCCACCTTCCCAGCCCTACTTAATTTTTTAAAGTTAGTTTTTAGTCTTTAGAAATTGGGAGATTTGACATGAAAAAAAAATTGAAATTCCTGGATACTACTGGTTCACATCCATAATCCCAGCTACTTAGGATGCTGAGATCTGTGAACTGAGCCAGCTGGGCAGACAAATCCTTGAAAGACTTAAATAAACAGCCAAAAGTAGAGGTGTGGCTCAAGGGTAGAATGCCAGCCCTGAGTGAAAAAAGCCTGTCAAGAATGTGAGGCCTTTGGCTGGGAAGGTGGCTCAGTGGTAGAGTGCTTGCTTAGCATGCATGAAGCCCTAGGTTCGATTCCTCAGTACCACATAAACAGAAAAAGCCAGAAGTAGCACCATGGCTCAAGTGGTAGAGTGCTATCCTTGAGCAAAAGAACTCAGGGATAGTGCCCAGGCCAAGTTCATGCCCCAGGACTGGCCAAAAAAAAAAAAAAAAGAGTGATGTTAGGCCTTGAGTTCAAGCCCTAGCACTGACACACACAAAAACAAACTAAAGGGATTTTTTTTAAAAGAGATTACAGTCCCTGCCCCTTCTCCTTTTCAGAACTAGGGTTTGAACTCAGGGCTTCAACTTTTAGGCAGACATTCTGCTACTTGAGCCATGCCTCTAGCTAGCTTTCTTTGCTCTGATTATTTTTAAGATAAAGTCTTGATTTTTATCTAGCTGACCTAGACTATACTCCCTCCTGAATATTTGGGATGGCAGGTGTGCACCTTCATACTCAGCTTTTTCTTTTGAGATGATTTAAGGCTTTTTTTTTTTTTTGGCAGGGAGGGGGGCTAGGCTGGCCTAGAAATGGCCTTCATTTTTAGCTTCTCTAGTAGCTGGGATTATAAGCATGAGCCATATCATCTAGTTAAACAACTAGAAGAGACAGCAAGAGTCTGAATTGAAACAATCTTCATCCTCCTCCTTACTATCCTCCTTCATCAATAGCAGCTAAGGTAAAGAAGTGGCAGTCTGTACCCACTACTCACTCTAGTTACCAGCTCATCTTCAGGATTTTCCAGAGCCAACCCTGAATTGGCCATTAGTCACCACCCTTCAACAGTTCAAGCATTTGCTCCTGATTTGCCTGCATTTATTGTGTACTTCATACATGGTGTATTTTGTAGGGAGCATTGCAGAAATGCCACAACAATGTGAAAAGGAGGGTCAAACTGACCAACGTTTGCAAATATGTACTAGATGGTTCCAGGGAGATCTCTGTAATGGCATGCTTTCAAAGAAGGTATTTGTTTCCCCCCGCCTCAGATCGGCAAGTTAGCTATTCCTCTATGGGAGTCAGAGCAAAGAGATAAATCTCATGTCACCTATCAAAGCAAACAGAAGCAGGAGAAGTAAACAGTGGCCTGAAAGGCAAAAAAGCAATTTTAAGAAATTAATAAATGATGAGACTATTAACAGCACAAGAAAGAGGTTTGCTTCCCCCCCTCTTCCTTTTAATATGATTTTTACCTTAAACACTGTGTCCCTTTAGGAAAAGGAAGAAAAGTTAATAAAGGAACCTATCACTCAAACTTAATTTTTAGTATGGCAAATAAACTGCTTTAATGAAAGGGCTGAAATCCCCAGGTTTGCACATTAAATTTTCATTCGTAGTAGAGAATGGAAATTATTGATTCAGCCGTGGCATCATGCATTTTGAATACTACAGCCATTTCTGCTGGGTGCAAATGTGTTGGCAGCATCTCAAGGCAGGGGTGTGGTGGTGGGGGAGGGTGGGGGAGCCCTGGCCCAGGGTGGGTGGGAGAGTGGAGAAAGGGATATAGATAAGAGGAGGCAGACTGGCTCTTCAGAGACCGAAAATAATCAATGCTCCTGTCTCTAAGATCCACTTAGATAAAGCATCTGACAGTATGATGGGCAAAAGGGGAACATTCTGAGACCAGGAAAAATCAGGTCCAGTCAGTCTTCAGGGAAACCCTTGGGGAGGGGGCCTTAGGGAATTTTTTTTTTTTTTTTTAAGTAGGCAGAATTGATGGCTGATTTATCTCAAGACCTTGAAGAAGAGTTTGGGTTTCAAGAATACTATAGTAGAAGAAAAGTACCCTTTCTTAGTTCAAGGTTAAAGTGTCCACCAAGAGAAGAATAAACATCTGACATTCTAATGCCGAACTGGCTCACATAGGAAATCAATCAAACGCACAACTGCAGCTCTCAACCTGGAGTGGCCTCATCAAAGAGTCAGGTGACCCAAATGTACTTTCTTTACTTAAAGCATGAAAATAGGTACATTTGTCCTTAGAAAGAAATTAATCTTCCTGCCTCTCAGAGGACTACCCCATAATTAAACAGCTCTTGATTATTTCCCCCTTAGAGAATTCACAGGAGCTGACTCACAGCTTAGACTTAGGCAGCCTGAATCAGCCCATTTTTGGGGGTCTTTGTATATCACCTGAGCTTCTACAGTAGAAGCTCAGGAAAGGCAATCATCTTTAGAAATAAGCTAAACTCAACTGAAGTAAAGCTGCTTAAAAAAGAAAGGAAGATAATCACATCACATATTCATAAAAAAAAAAAAAAAAGGAGAGAGAAAGGTTTTGTTTTGTTGTTGTTTTTGTTTTCATTACCTTCTAGCTAAGATTATCTTATGCCCAGCAGTCTTTTCTGTCAGCCTGGATGTTGGAAAAGTAGCTTTGTTGGACTAAAAAGTTCTGGTTTTTATATTCTCAGATGCTGAGCACTGGTGCCATCTATAGATTTCCATTCTGGGAGAGGTTTCTCTTTTGTCCTACTTTGCGTCAGACCTGCTGTCGTGAGGATAAGAGCGCCCAGGAGACACTTCCCTGTGGTTTAATAGGCTATGAAGGATGGGACTCATTAATCTGCTGGCAGCTGCCCCTAAACAGGATTCTGCCTGGAGGTGGGGGAAGAAAAGGAAGGGAAGCCAGGGTAAGGGCAGCTCCATCCAAGAGACCACCGTATTTGCCTAAGGGGGCCTGAAGCAAGTAGTACCTTCTCCTGAAGGAACCACCTATGTGGTCTGAACAGAGGGTGACAATCCAGCCACAGAAACCACAGGCCTGAGGTGGCTGTTTTTGACTTTTAATCATTATTCCTGGGATCTCTGCCTGCCTAGCTATTTTTCAAATTGTTAGAATATTATTTCTGTTGTTCCTTCACTATACTCTTATAAATTTTATTGTCCCTGTTCATATTACATTAGTGTGTTTATTTATAATTGGTTTTATCTTTCTCGTTCTCTTCTAGGAAGCTCCTAACTACCATAGGAAAAGCCAAAGCTGCTCAGCCTGGTACTTCAGGTCTCTTGGATTGGCCCTGTTCATCTCACTGTCTCATCACCAGTCATCCAAACTTAGGTCACACTATTCGTACATGGAGTCACTTTCCTCTTCCCTTGGCTTACTTCTGGCCACTTTTTTGCAGGATCAAGATGACAGGCCCTTTTTGTGGGGACTTGATTCTCAGATACTATGTCTACCTTCTATGTTGGCTACTGGTGCCTTCCCTCTAGCCTTTCTCACTTTGCTCTTCAGTGATAGCCTGTGCCCCCCTATGTATAGAATAAACAGTGAATAATCTTTAATAACAAAAAAGCTCCACCTTCAGGCTCCCATATAGCCTGGTTTTATTAGATCCATGGAATAAAAGTTAACCAGGTCCTCCTGAATCAGAAGCCAGCATATTGCCTCTTACCTTTATGGTTTTGGTCTGGAGTCTGAGTCCATTTAAAGTGTTGATGGCTTTCTCTGCATCCTTTGGATCAATATAGTTAACAAATCCATACCCTAAACTCTGTCCTGTGGAAACATGAAAAAAAGAGAGAGAGAGAGAAAGAGAGAGAGAAAGAGAGAGACAGGAAGGGAGAGAGAGTGAGAGAAAGAGAAAGTACTCAGTATCTTCATAGAGGCAATACTTCCCGTAGTAGTTGGTTTAATCCTTCCTTCTTAGCACAGTTTACCCCCAGGTTGAGGTTAAAAAATTCCTCCATCTCTCATGGGTAGCATTTAAACTCACAGGAGCTGCCTAAACATAAGCTTAAGTAGATGTCCTTGCACACTCACTCTGGATACATAAAAGGGTCCACAAAATCAGGAGAAGACAGGACAGGGTACTTGGAAAGAGACCAAATGGAATTTGTTTGGAACGACTTGAACTGGGAGTCATAAGGCTTTCTCTGTTATCACTGTGACTTTGGAATGAAGTAATTTATTACTGCTTTGCAGAAGTGGGACTCAAACCCTGGTCCTTCTACATGCCAGGACATGCCAGGAGAGTGTTCCAAATACTTAGCTACATTCCCCAGCCCCAAGAGAAGTCTTTTAATTTCCTCTTCTCCAGAGTTAACAGCACTTACCTCAGATAGGTTTGAGAGTGAGTATTGTAAATAAAATACCTATATTAAGTGCATTGTCAAGAACATAGTAGGGGCTTAACTAAAGGCAGTGCCGCTCAGCTCAGTCCTATAAAACTGGGACAAGTCCAGGACGCAGTAGCTGTATCTATTGCCTTGGTCATGCCAGCCACACCAATACGCAGAGGGATGTAGCAAGATCTGAGCAGCAAAAACTGAAGATGTTTACAGTGAAGGCTGGTAGGCATGGCCAGAATTTAAAGCAGTTGCTACAAAAATTGTACTTTGCCCTTATCATTCCTTGGAGCCAAAGGAATTTAAAAAAAAAGAATGAAAGAAAGAAAGCGAAAGGAGGGCAAAGGTTTCTCTTGGAAAGAACCAAGGCACTCCTAACACAGAGGAGGGAGTGCAAACACATTGTGCAAAGAGGATTTAGCTACTTTAGGTGGAGATGGCATCAACTTGTCTGCGAAGAGAGGTAGCAAGTGACAGGGCTCCCCCCTAAGTGAAATAAAAATAATGTGCTTGCGATCGTGCCACTGATTATAAATAGTCCATCAGCTCTGCCATGTGTCATCAGCCAGAAATATCATTAGGAAACTTTACATTTTCTGACATACCCTTTAAGAATCACAGAGCTTGTGGTGGCTGCAAAGCCAGCTTGAACTTCCCAGGCAATGATATTGATTTGTGGGCGGCAGCACAGCCGAAGAGGAAGAAAGTGACAGGACGTCACATGTCAGGAAAGACAGATTACATAAAGCTCTCTTTGGAGTATTGGGGCAGGTTTGGGAGACAATACAGCAAAAAGCCTGCCATGTCCTGGTGACAGGAGCCCATTTCAGCAGCCAAAAAAATCTTTCCAACAGCTTCTGTTTTGCTGGTAAATGTCTGTGTTTGTGTTGGTTGTAGGAGGGAACCTGGGAAAACAAGTTGGGTTCTGGATCAGAAAATGGGTAACTCTGCAAAGAGAATCAAGAGGAAACTCAATAGCATTTGTCCCCCAAATGGAAAACACCACATGACAACACTTTCCATTAGGATATTCCTTTGTGTTTTGGAAGAGCAGGGTTAAAATAGGAAAGACGGGGGCAAACTTTGCCAGACAGATACCTTCATCAGCCAGAATTAGAGACTGAAGAGAGAAGAGAGTGTGTTGGGCACACTCCAACTGCTGGGCCTTTCTCTTTCCATTGTACAGTGTGTGTGTGTGTGTGTGTGTAAGAAAACGCGTGTGTGTATGTGTGTGAGAGGCAGACTCACAGAGACAGAGACAAGAGATGAGCGTTTTTATAATGCCCCACTACATATTCTAAGAAAGTTCATTTTGCAAATACAAAAATACAAGAGACTAATTCCATTGGTTTAAAAATATCATTTATCCTAAATTTGGCTCCACCTCATCAAGCCTAACTAAATTCACCTAATTAAATCCATTTTCATCATGCAGATTTCTCAGTCATATTTACCTTGCATATATGAGAAGCCTTAAAATTTGCTGTACTAAAATATTCTTATAATCAGCTTTTAAGAACAGCCATGTACTAAGCAGAGCTGCTTTTAAAGGGCATTTTATTTTATTTTATTTTTTTAAATTTTATTTTAATTGAGAACATACTGTACAGAGGGGTTACAATTACATGGGCAGGAAAATGCATACATTTCTTAGCAAGCATTGCAGCCTCCTCCTTTGTTTACCCTTCACCTCCCTTCCCAGCCTCCCCCCTCCCCCCCACCCAATCATACCCCCCCTCCCCCCCCCAACGACATTGTAAAGCTGGTTTTGACATGACATTTTGTACTTCTCATTGTTGCAACAGGTCCACCTGAATCCTTAAAGGGCATTTTAAAGTAATTATGGCAATGAGAAGCCTTATATATGAATTCTAGGAAACTGGTCAGATAGTCTATATTTCTAGCCCAATTTAATTTGTCTAAAATTAAAATGGAATATAAAAATATAAACAAAACACTCACTCCTTAACTGCAAACATTAGAGCTCACTCATACTGCAAAAGTTTCTCATTCATCACAGTGATGGAGCTATGTGAAGACATTTAGCACTCAGGGGTGCATGTTCCCAATATGGTCGCCTCTATAAAATCATTCTTTTTTGTTGTTGTTGTTGTTCGGTCATGGGGCTTGAACTCTGGGCTTGGGCGCTATCCCTGTGCTCTTCAGCTCAAGGCGAGCGCTCTACTGCTTGAGCCACAGTGCCACTTCCTATAAAATCATTCATATATTGCAGAACTCTAAAATGAACATAGTGGGTAAGATTTTTGCCTTCTCATTTTTTTTTTTTGTCGGTCATTCGGCTTGAACTCTGGGCCTGGATGTTGTCCCTCAGCTCTTCAGCTCAAGGCGAGCACTCTGCCACTTGAGCCACAGTGCCACTTCCAGTTTTTTTTTTTTTTCCCTAGTGTTTTATTGGAGATAGAAGTCTCACGATCTTTCCTGCCTGGGCTGGCTTTGAACCGTGATCCTCAGATCTCAGCCTCCTGAGTAGCTAGGATTGCAGGTGTGAGCCACCGGCACCCTGCTTGCCCTCTCGTTTTTATCTGTTCTAGATTTTGCTTCTGGAGGAAGGAAACCACACTCCAGCTCAGGAGCTAGGAATGTTCTGAAGGTCAAGTGAGGGAAAGGACTCCTGGCTCAGCTAGATGTATCATACCAACCCACCTGCCTGTATCAATCCTAAATCCACCATTACCTCGGCTCCTGACTATAATTAGCACTCCCGTGTTATCATCACCTGTCCCGGGTTTAGAGAGACTGCATTTAGCATCAAGAATGAAGGTGCTCTTGGAAAAACGGAAAGCCAGATGAATGTCATTTCAGAAAGAAAGGGAGAAAATGGAGGCTCTCCTTGAGTTAAAATAATGAACTGCAAACTCTAAAACAGAATGCTGCACTCAACAAGGGAACAGAGATAGAAACACTTGCCTGTGAATGGGAAGATATGAGATAGACTGACAGCACAATGGAACTACCTGTGGTTAGCCTAGTTCACAGGCAAAGCTTTCTTCACATGCTTCTCACCATTATAGGATGAGTCCAGCTATGCTGAATAAAAAGTATTCTGTGGATTGAAGTATTTTCTTTTAAAATACCCTAGAGAAGATGATTAAGTCTCTAGATACAAACCCAAGCTTCACTTCTTTTAGGAACTGTTTTAGTAGTAGGGGCGAGTAAAATGAGGGAGAATTTTTTGTTTTAATTTTGGTAGCCATATATTTGGTGCTGGATTTTGAATCAGCAGTTTTATATTTAAATGCACATGGAAAAATGTAGATGAAACACATTCACAAAAGAATACTGACACTTTTTCCACGGGGACTGAGAGAGTCAGCATACCGAATGGGCCCAGGGAGACCCAGTCTGGGGCTTAGGACTAAGTGTGTATGTACCTACAATTCAGAAATATATAATAGTCTCTTCTCCTTTTTTAAAAAGTAGCTACATCTTTCCCCTTTATCATCATATACACATACATTGATATAGCAACCAAATTCTAGGAACAGAAAATGAAAACAAACTAGTTTTTTCTCAGTTTATGTTTATTTTTGATGACAAGTTGAACAGATAAAAATGACGTAATCAAAATGGTGCTTGTCAAATTGCCTCTCGAAGAAATATGGCATTATGAAATGAAGACTATTTCCTTAATTTTGAACTATAGTGAATATCTGGCTTCTTGATTACCACATTACAACGTTCCCAGCTGATTAATAGCTAACAATTCTAACTGGTTTGGGCTAGGGGTCCCTATTCACCAGGTGCCATAGGAAATATATTCTTGGCAGTTTAGGACAAATTTAGAATTCAGAATGAAGTTTCCAAAAGAAAACTGTTATACATAATGGCTACATTTTAAAGCATTTCAGTACATTTTGGATTAAATAGGTTCTTGTTTTGAACAAGCTGTTCTTAAACCTGAACCTGAATATTTCTGTGTTTATAAGGCACAGGCATGTGCATGCACACACAAACACACTATGTATCCTTCTACTATGATATGGTAATATCTCTCTTCTATTATATCTAGGCCTGGCAGGTCCTCCATGACAACTGTGCCATGGTGGCATCAGCCAGAGACAATCTGTAAACACTGTAGTTGTGGTTCAATACATGTTTATCTAGCAGAACAGGTAGCAGGGCCAGCTTGGTCATTGGGTCATCTTTTGCTGATGCCCTGGTCTGAAATATTTTTGGCTCTAATCTCATACTGTTTGCTATAATCATTGTCACTCACTTAAAAAAGGTATTTTGAACACCTTGGGAGATTTTGAATCAACTAAGAAAAGGTAAATTATCTCTGCATTTCTGCTATACTCAGTCCCTAAAAAGTATGCAGATCTTAGCTGATCATCTGTCTGCATTTTCTGGGATTCCGGATAGCAGGAGTTTGTTACTGTCTTTAGGATCCTGGGGATTATTCTGGCCTTGGCATCCTTGCGGCCATCCACAGAAGCAGAGAAGCTGGCTGGAAGGAACCTCAGCATTTCTGCACTATCAACCTGCTCACTTTGCTCTTTCTCTCTTAAAAAACCCATGTTTCTCCAGAAACCTAACAGTTATACCTTTCTTCTGCAAAGACCTCGAGGGGGCAGACAGATGGGTAGTTGCTGCTGCTGAAAACTTCTGAGTTGAGTAAGAAATTTTTGTGGATGTTAGAACCCTTAGCTCATGCTGAATTCCTGTTCTCAAAGCAAATGATAGAAGTCCCCAGTCACCTCAAGATCACCTGTGTGGTAATAATTCACACACTAGGTTAACTACAGCCAACTCGAAATCCCAGAGCCTCCTTGCTGCCAATCCTGAGATGCCTTTCCCTGCTTTCAGCCGCCTCAAATCTATCTGCACATACCCAAAAGCAGGCCAGGGAGATCTAGGGCTGTTACTGCATATTTACACATGTATGTAGCCCCAAAACCATACTGGCTGTATAACCTTGATTAAGTCATTTAAGCTTCTTCAGCCTGTTCCCTTATCTGGAAAACAGAGGTAATCCCTTAATCCTCACAATCAAAGGATCACTGTGAGGATTATAGTAATGTGGGAACTAATAGCAGCTATAACTTATTCTGTGCCACTTTGTGCCAGGCACTGTGCTAAATGGTTTAGCCATGTCACCTCATTTAATCCTGTCTGAAATAGTGTCTACAGTGCAGAAATGGAAAGTGAGGTTTAAGCAATGGTAACATAACTTATCTACAGCCAACTAGCAAGTAAGTGCCAGGGCCTGGAGTTGAAAGATATCAGATCTTAGTGTTATTCAAGCTCATGCTCTGTCCTAACAGGGGTGGGCCTGAGTGCAAGTGCTTAGAAGTATCTGGAACCCATGAGCTCTAAGACTGGTGTGTCTTGGGGTTTTGGGCCCCTGTGACTCTACCTCCCAGCCTCCTTTGGGGGTTTAACAGTGTTGATCAATTAGAGTTGTAGGTTTTTTTTTTTTTCATGAAAATCCAGTGTCAGAAAATTAGTTTGCAGAATTGCCTCAAACTGAATGCAGATGAAAGTTCCTGCACCAGCCTAATGAACATCATCTAGGGATGTGTGGGAAATTCATAGTCTCAGGTGCCATCTCAGACCTGCCGAAGCTTTCTAACAAGAGCCCCAGGTGAGTCACCTGCACATTAAAGACTGAGACGCACTGGTGACTTAAAGTGGGTCAGATGTGGGTTTGAGCCTCAGTTCTTCTGCTTATTGCTATATGACCTTTTCTAAGTTAAATTAACCTCCTTGTGCCTTGGCTTTGGAGAAAACTACACTCAATGCATAATAACAAGGAAGGGAGGCTCATAATATTTGCTATTTCTTTTTGTCCAAAAATTTGCATTCCTCCTTTGTCTCTTTCAGCTTTGACATTCTTATCTATAAAATGGGTGTTGCTGGGCACTGGTGGCTCATGCCTATAATCCTAACTATTCAGGAGGCTGAGATCTGAAGCCTGGAGTTTGAAGCCACTCTTGGCAAAAAAGTACCAAATAAAGTACCCAATAAAGTACCAAAAAAAGCTGGAAGTGGAGGTTTGGCTCAACTGATAGAGTTCTACCCTTGAGCAAAAGAAGCTCAGAGGTGCATGTGCATGTGCACACACACACACACACACACAAGTGTGCTACTTTCTTCAAGAGGTTGTTAGGAACTTTAAATGTGATAACATGGAAAGCGTCTGGCATATAACAGGTGTTTAAGTGGGGTTGGTGTCCTTTCCTTCTTCTCTCATACCACATTAGATACTGGCTTCCACTGTTGTCCCGGGGGTACGATGTCTCCCACCCGACCTCCTTGAAAGTAGAGAAAGATCCTGAGGCTTTTCTTCTACATTGAAGCACATGATATGCAATAAACATCTGCTACATGCTAGACATTATGAACAAACTCCAAAGTTTCCCTGACTCCAGGAGACTTATTATGTAAAAATGAGATGGGCCTACAAGGTTACTATAAACCAGAAAAAACAAATACACATCAGGGATTTTTTCAGAGATTTTTCTTTCAAAGCTTTCTTTAAGGACAGAGAGGTGGTTGAAACTGGTTCTGACAAGCAGGAGGGGACGATTGAATTGGACCTTTAAGATCTCATGCCTGTAATCCTAGTTACTCGGGAGGCTGAAATCTGAGGATCTTGGTTTGAAGCTAGCCCAGGCAAGAAAGGCCATGAGTCTCATGTCTGCAATTAACCACAAAAACAAAATAATATAACAACAACCAAACAGCCCCCCTGGAAATAGAATTGGGGCTCAAGTAGTAGAGCACTAGTCTTGAGCATAAAGAGCTCAGGGATAGCACCAAAGCTACCCGAGTTCAAGCCCCAGAACTAGCACCAAAAAAAAAAAAAAAAGATAAGGGATAGAGTTTTTATAGAGATCTTATTTCAAATTAATAATATTGTAACTTGAAGGATGAAGCTAAGCACTACATTTATGCCATAGGTTTTTGGGGGCTTTATTACTTGCCAGTCCTGGAAATAATGAAGAGACCATACATACTAGGCTCTGTCATCACTGAGTGTGCATTATGATTGAGCAAGACACATAAAAATAAAAACAACTTTGTCAGATAATGATGATTTCCAATGGGAAAATAAAACAGAGTTGGAGGAGCAGTTGAGAGCAAGATGATGCCCTACTCAACTCTTTACTCCAGGATCCCAAAGAATCATGACATTATTGGGTATAACTATTATTCTGAGTGAAATAAATGACATTATTTATTCCTATGTGAATATTCCCACTTTCAATCATCCCTTTACCAAACAAGGGAGAGACTGGGAAGAATAACATTAAAAAAGAGGAAGGTGATAAGAACTATGGAATCAGATCTTATGAGATTCATTCAAAAGATATATCATCATTTAGTTCAAAGAGAAAAATCCCTAGAGGCATTCAAAGCTCTCTAACATTTGAAAAAAAAACAAACCTGTCATGGGAATGCATGATATACGTGTTCTATGGCATTCCAAGGGGGAAAATAGGGATCAGACAGAAGAAGAAAGTTAGGGGGTGAATTTTTACCTTAATAAAAATGAAGAGAGGGTTTTTTGGAGGCAGCCAGGCAGTGGGTAGACAAATGTAATAGGCAAAGAAGGACACTTCAGAAGGAAGGGACAGCATGACCACCTATCATTGAAGGAGAGAAGCGCCCCCAAGTTTACAGCTATCACCTCCATGGGGCGCTGGCTATTGATACCAATCTGAGCCTCTCCTCAGATGCATATAGATCTTCCTGGACCTCTGGCAGAGTCAGGAATGATTTAGGGATCTGCACTTAAAAATATATCTGCTATCAATAGCACTACTGAAAAAAAAAGTAAAAAAGAGGAATTAGCCTTCTTTACTCGGAATCCTCAATGTATGTAAAATTATCTTGAACCAGGCTTTGGTTCTTTCCAGAGGCGAAATTCTTGCTTCCTAAGTGGATGTCATTTTTATTTACTCTGTGAGATCAAGACAGAAATAGGCGAAGTGCTAGGCTCACAGTATGGCATTCAAAATCAGTTTAATGAACTGACCATCTTTCTCAATGGACTGGAAAGTTCTTTAAGCCTTACTAATCTGAGTATGGCCAATAGCTGACACAGAGTAGACTTGATGGATACACAAGTGAACTGGATAAGTAAATAAATAGTAACAAACATTCTTTCTTGAGTGCCAGTTACTCTACCATGGGTCTTCATTTTATTATCTCATCTACTCTCTGAAACAATTCTACAAAGCAGGTATTCTCATTGCCATTTAAAATCCAGGAGACGAATGCCCAGAGCACTCAGATCTCCAAACAAATTAGTTCAACTCCAAAGCATACACAGGCTTTTAATGGAGGTTTGAATGCAGAGAAAAATACCAACCAGCAACTTACATAGACACAGATGATACACAACCTTCACTTCTATGGTGAAACACATGGAAATTCAGAGGATATATGCACTCATTTTCCATAGTCGCTGAACAGAAAGTTACATTATACAATAAGAAAAGCCAACCAACTGATTCTCAAAAGAGATCTTTCTTTTTGCTCCTTTTCGTTTGTCCTATAAAATGAGTTGCTTCAAATGACAGGTCTTCAAATATAAATTTCAATAACAAACCTCAACAGATGAAAAACAGAACTACTCCAAGACCTATTTTTCTTCTGTTGTACAAGAGAGAATGAAAATTCATAAGATAAAAAGCCAGTATCAAGTATATTTGGTTAAAAAAAAAGATTGAAAGGGCAAAGTATTGTAGCTAATGTATGGGAGACAATGGGAGCCCTAGAGACGAGGATCGCACCTTCTTCATTCATCCCACAAAAAGAAAAAAGAAATGACCCTGGGGCAATGAAAGATTCTTAATAGAAGCAACATTAAATTAAATTATCCTCAGAATATTCGTACAAGACAGGAAAGAATAGTCACACATTTAAAAATATTTTTTAATGAGGGTTGAAACAAAAAGAGGAGGGTTTTTTTTTGGCATACTCTCAGATAGTCATAAAAGTGAACCAGAATTCTTAATTCTTGGCTGGCTTAGTCTCACATGAAACAAAAGTCTGGAAGTCAGACAGGCAAGACTTTCCACCCAGAATGGCTGCCAAGCACCAGGTGATTCCGGAAATGCTACTGATTTTAAAGACCAGGGTTTAGTAACAAAGGAAGAAGAGGTAGGGGAAAAAACCCCTAGGTTAATACTAATTGCATGTACCGTAATTAACCTTTGGGCAAAATGAGACTTTCTATGGGTGAATTGTGTGTGGGTAAAAAGAAATTCTGTATTTAATACTAAAACAATGACATCTAAAACTCTCACCAGACAATGTTCTTCCAAGGGACAAGTGGAGGCTCCTGCTATCATGTTGGGATTTAAATTCAGTGGGTCAACTTATGTGAGATGACTTGGCAAAAAAGCAATGTTTCTGCAGCATTAATGGAATATAAATCTATTAAAACTGCTTCAAAATAAGGATACGGGTTTACCCAACAATGAGATGTAAAAGACACTATGTTGAAAATGAACTTTACAACGTGGGGGCAAGGGAGAAGTTGGGGAGGTGGGGAGGAAAGGGAGGGTGGGGGATAAACAAAGGAGGAAGTAACAATGCTTGATAGGAAATGTACTCATAACCTTACGCATGTAACTATAACCCCTCTGTACACTATTTTTACAATAAAAAACATATTTAAAAACTGCTTTTAAGCCAGTTGTTCACTGGTGGCTCAAACCTACTACCCCAGCTACTCAGAAGGCTGAGATATGAGGACTGCTGTTTGAAATAATTTGTGGAGGGGAAGGGAAAAAACAAATTGTTTAAATAGGGATATAGGTGAACTCATTGCAACAATGAGATGTACAAGGCGTTATGTTGAAAAATGAACTTCACAACTTTGGTGCAAGGGGTGGGGAGGAAGAATGGGGGAGGGGATGGGAAGGGATGGTAAAGGGAAACAAAGGAGGAGGCAACAATGCTTGATAAAAATGTACTCATCATCTTGTTCATATAATTGTAACCTCTCTGTATGGAATTTTGACAATTAAAAAAATATATATATATTAAAAAAAAGCTAGCTCAGGCGGGAAAATCCACAAGACTGTGATCTACAATTAGCCACCAAAAACCAGAAGTAGAACTGTGGCTCAGATAGTAGAGCATTGCCTTTAGTAAAAAGGCTCAGGGACAGTGCCCAGGCTCTGACTTCAGGAATGGCACCAAGAACAAACCAAACAAAGCAATCACCACAATAACAATAACAAAACCCTGCCTTTGCTGATGTAAAAGAAAACTCATGGTTTTTGAGGAAGGAGAGGAGGTAAGTAACTGTTCCGTGTGCAGATGAATCAGGATGTCAAATGTTAGCTGGAGCAGGACTTTGAAAATCCCTGTTAGTGTGTCTTCTCTAAAGTAAGGGCTTGGGGTTCTCTAGCCTTGGATCTACTATGAGTGACTGTGCAAATGTGAAGAACATCTGTCCTTCCTACCAAGGAGTTCATTGATGGAAAGCAAAGATGGGGCTCAGCATCCACGATCTGATAGCTTAGCTTGGTTCCAACAATTTTTTTTTACTAGTTCTATTTCTTTTTTTTATATTGTAAAGTTACTGTACAGAGGGGTGAGTAAGGTAATGAGTACATTTCCTATTGAGCATTGTTACCCGCTCCTTTGTTTTTCCTTTACCATCCCTTCCCTTCCCACCTCCCCAACTTACCCACCCTCCAGCAAGCTGTGAAGTTCATTTTCAACATAGTGTCTTATACATATCATTGTTACAATGGGTCAACCTGTATCCTTGCTTCAGCATTTTGTTATTTCCCTTCCCCTCCCCAAATTAGAAAAATGTGGTTCCAACAAAATTTTTTTAAAAAAATTCCTTACATTCATGTAAAAGGAAAAAAATAACATGCTTGTTTTTAAATCACTATTTAGCTTGTAGGTAGAAAGAGAAGTAAAAGAAATGAAAACCCAGGAACAGAAACAGGTCTGAAAGGTAGGAACTGAGGAGAAAAGGAACACGGGAGGAATGTCAGGGAAAGGTTTATACCACGCAGATATGAACAGCCTCATTCCACTGAGTCAGAAGCCTGTTAAACATGCAAGTGAAGGAGGGCCCAGCAATCACAATCAGCAAACACCTTCTTATGGCTCAGTGCTTCTAGGTAATGGAAAATGAAATGTTATCCCTACCATCAAGACACCTAATGGCCCATAGGTTGAATCATCCCCAGAAAGTACTCAGTAACTTTCCAAACAATGCCTAGCTTGCAAAGGGACTGTGCTACTGCTAGAGAGTATCCAGGAGTCTTCATTTTCTATTCCTCCTAGGAATCAGAGAGACTTCCCCACAACACCAAGGCCTCCATCTTCCCATCCTTGAACAAAGAGCACTCTATTTAGTTCTTCATAGTAGAAAGGAGAGTAAGGTAGGAACTATCCCATACTGTCGCCTTCTTTTCCACCCCCAAACATATCACTCATGAAAGTCTGTTCTTCCTTCCTGGCTTGGAAAATATGTTCTGCCATTCATTTTTGTTGTTCTTTCCTGGTACTGGAGTTTGAACTCAGGACCCTGTACTTGGTAAGCATTTATTCTACCACTTGAGCAACTCCTAGTCTCTTTTGGTGTTGATTATTTTCCAGATAGGGTATGGCTCTACATTTAGGTTGCCCTGAACCGAAATTCTCCTACTTGTCCCTGGCAGGTACACACAAATGTACACAAACATTGATTGAGATGGAGTCTTGCAAGTTTTTATATCTAGATAGGCCTCAAACCATGATCCTTCGATATCCTTTGCCTATCAAGCAGCTAGGATTATAGGTTTAAGCCACCATGACTTGCCCTATCATTCCGTTTAAGTTTCATAATGTATCAAAGCATAGATTCAGAGAAGTAGTGATAGAAAGAAACCTCTTCTGATTAGTTCACTTCAGTTTCCCAAACTCATTTTATCATAGAATCTCTTAAAAATATATTTCAGATTAAACATTTTTGGGAAGACTTTCTGATAGGCTTCCCAAACAATCATTATCCTTTGAAACAGCACTGGACACTGTCTCACAATACCAATTACAGTAAAGTGGGGGAATATCTGGTCCCCAGAGCTAAACCACAGATACTGAGATGATACAGGGGCCAGTGGAAAATGAGACCAACTAAGAAATTCTTGTACAGGGCTGGGAGGTGGCTCAATGGTAGAGTGTTTGCGTTGAATGCATGAGGCCCTGGGTTCGATTCCTCAGCACCACATAAGCAGAAAAAGCCAGAAGTGGCACTGTGGATCAAGTGGTAGGGCACTAGTCTTGAGCTGAAGAGCTGAGGGACAGTGCCCAGGCCCAGAGTTCAGGCCCCACAACTGACAAAAAAGAAAAAAAAAGAAATACTTGTACAATCTTATTTCACAGTCTGTGATTCTGTTTCTCAGAAGACACCAACAGTCCTGTCTCTGAGGTAATGTAGACACAAGACACAGCAAAGAGACCCTTGGCAGGGATGGGAGGCAGGCATCTGAAGGCAAGTTTTCATGCTTGTACAAATTTACTAACTCACTAAAATGTCAGTAGTAGGCATGCATGTGCACAGGAAGTTTTACTAGGGGAACCAAAGACCCAAGGGAAAAAAGCCAAAAAATCATTAAAAGTGGCCATATGGACTATAGGAACACATTTGTGTAGTTGCCTATATAGATCCACACGTGTATGATATTCATACTATGAGACTCAACTAGCATGGCTTTAACTTCGTTGTACTACTTAGAAGCTGGGTGGCATTCAACAAGTTAATCCACCTAAAATATTCACGCTGGTAAAATAGGGCTAATAATATTTATAATCTCACAAAACTGCTATAAGAGTTATATTAATGCTGGGAACCAGTGGCTCACACCTGTAGTCCTAGCTACTCAAGAAGCTGAGATCTGGGGCTGGGAAGGTGGCTCAGTGGTAGAGCGCTTGCCTTGCATGCATGAGGCCCTGGGTTCGATTCCTCAGCACCTCATAAACAAAAAGAAAAAAGCCGGAAGTGGTGCTGTGGCTCAAGTGGTAGAGCACTAGCCTTGAGCTGAAGGGCTGAGGGACAGTGCCCAGGCACAGAATTCAGGCCCCAGGACCGGACCCCTCCCCGCCCCCTCAAAAAAAAGAAGCTGAGCTCTGAGGATTATGATTGGAAGCCAGCTCAAAAGGAAAGTCTATGAGACTCATCTTCATTTAACTACCAAAAAGCCAGAAGTGGAGCTGTGGATCAAGTGGTAGAATGCTAGCCCTGAGTAAAACACCTTAGGGACAGCATCCAGGCCCTGAGTTTAAGCCCCAGGACTGGCACACAAAAAAAGAAAAAGAAAAAGGAAATATATCACTACATTCCACTACATGGTGATTTTCTGTGTTCTTTACATATATTAATACAATAATCCTACCCAGATTCCCATTTTATGAATGAGGAAACTGAGGCACAGTTAAAAAGTAAACAGTAAGACTGGGTGTAGATGTAGCCAGGCTAGCTCTTAATCACCAAAGCATCCTCACTAGCACAGTGCTGGATTCAATAAATCCATGATATTCCTCTGGAAGACACAGACACATATACACACACGCACAAACACCCCACACCCCCTCTTCCTCTTGGGCTTTGGAATCTGATGTTTTTGTTATTAGTTTATTACATGGTGCAGTTCAAGTGGGCAGCACACGGAAATCAGCTTCACAAACACATGGATCTGATGTGGCTGCTCAAGGAACAGAAGAACAAATCCAACCCTGAGAAATGCTAGTTCGCTCTGAACGATGACTCACAACTGCTATTTTCACAAACAGCCGGCTAATTAAACTTTCTTATGAACTCTGCTAACCAATTTTTCCAATGCATGGAGGAAAAATTATTCATTATAGACCGGAATCCAAAATCTAATATTAACAGCACAAGTAGGATCTGTGGCATTGTAATTTGATCAGTTGGAACATTAGTAACAGTTAGACACTGATGTCTGAGAGAGTTAATCAGCTTTTGCCGAGATGTACGTAGATAACTGAACAAAACATCTGGAAGGAAGACTAGAATGCACAGCCAAGCTTATCTCAGAGAGTTGACTATTTGCCTTTCCTCAAAAATTCCCTGCTTATAATATCCTGTCTTCTGAGTGGCTATAGTAATATCCTGAATTAGTGTTGTCACTTTAACAACTTGCCAACACATTAGCAACTCCTCTGATGTCACAACAGTCAGTAAGCAGGGAAGAGCCAGTAGTATTAACCCCATTAGACCCCATTAGGCCCAGAATGGTTCGGTCTGTCACCAAATCTGGCAGCTACAGCTTGAACAAGAATCTGCTCGTCCTTTCATTTTTTTCATGTTATCAATCACAAAAGTAGCCTAATTCTTAAGAACAATGTTGGAAATTATCCTGATATTTTCAAATATCTAATTAAAGGCTTTCACTTACAATCTTCCAGAAACACCAAGACTGGGGGCCTTCACTTATGTCATCAAGTTTGAATTTAAAACTACCCTCTGAAATTGTAGAGGAATATTAAAGGCATGGATTCACAGGGAATAGACTTCTGGAGGACTTACAGAAATGTTAGTCTTCTGTTAAGTGGAGCAGGAGACAGGCCTTCCCTTGAAGTAGACCTTATCACTAGTTTGGTATTTCTGACCAGAAAATATTTGGGGTATGAGGACGTTTGGGGAGTGTTGGCACTTGGGGAATACTTTCTCTCTTTATAGTTAAGGGGTAATCTAGCTCATTGGCAAGTTCTTCTTCCTGGTGGGGAGCACTGGGAATTACAAAGATGGATGACAATTAGTTCTAGTTTCCCTTGTCAGAACTAGAAAACAAGAGGGTCATCTGAGGTTCCCACTTGTTGTCCAGTTCAGGGCTTTGGGCCAGAATTCACTGCAAGAACCATCACCAGAAAGATGGGGGCTGAAGACTGAATGAAGTTCCTACGTGCCCTAACTTAGGGTCTGAAGGAGGAGGACAGAACTGAAGAGATTCAAGCCAGTAAGTCTTCAGTTCAGGGAAGCAGGCAAGGAGTATCTGCTTTGAAATTCTTCTTCTGGCTTATTGTATCTTAGGCTGATGAAAACAGGAGCTTCACTTACGTAGCTTCTCTATGTATTACTATTTGCTCTGGCCATAACGTTCAAGGCAATCAACTCAAAATAGTTCCAGGTAGGAAAGAGGAAGAAATTCCTGTATCTAGAGAAACAGCTATGATGAGGATGGTCTGGTTTCCCACTTGAGAAAGGGATGAAGGTGTCCTGTTAGTTGTTTTTTTTTTTTTTCATGTAAAGAAAACTCAGGCTAGCTGGTCTGTTACTTCTCAGATTGGTCACATTTAATTTACCATCTAATAGTCTCCTTTTACCATTCTATATCCATTTTCTTACTCATTATTTTTTAAATGTCTATGAGCTATTTTAAATGTAGTTTTTTGCATATTACTTTATAAGCCAATTCAAATCTCTTTTGGATCAAAGTGACATATACGTAAATAAGAAAGTGGAAAAGCAAGACTGGAAATAAGCAGAGAAAAATGAGAAGGAAGAACAAGCAAAATGAAAAGTAACTTGTTCTTGACCCAAGTCTTCTCTGGGCTGTTCTGGCCTCACCCGTAAAGTGAAGTACATCTACTACCTATACTGGGTACCTCATTAGGTTTAAAGGGAGTACTGAATAGAAAAGCTTCTGAAGAGAAATACTAAGAGCAAATATCTGGTATTGCTAAGTGTATATATTTCATGCTTGTACCAGCAATAGGATGACTTCATCTGATTCAAGAGGTCTGTGATGAGAAATGTCATTAGCAGCAAAAGTATTTTGAGGTATTACTCTAGCTGTATCCACTTTGTGTTGATAGGGCCTTGCATCTCACCAGATGTTCAACTATAAAGCAGGAGCCAAGCAGAAAGTCAAACTTACAAATCATCAAGAAATTGAAGGATATGAAAAAAGAAAAAAGGAATTACTGAGCAAACACATGTGTGACTTCAGTGAGATAATCATGCTCAGAGGTCATGATCACAGAGATCACGGAAGGCTGGTAAAGTGTCAGCCTTCTATGCTGGATCGGGTTATTTATTAGAAAAGTAGAAAGAATACATGCTTTAACATCTCATAAACTTGACTTCACATCTCAGCTCCAGCATTATTAACTATGACTTGGACAAATAATTTCCCTCTCTGAGTTTCAATTAATTCATTGACACAAAGAAGTTATGAATACCTACTCCATATAATACTATTGACTGTTCTATTTACTATTCCTTGATGAAGTCTGGATTAGTCAGCTTGTGCTGCCCATAACAAAATACCCTGGACTGAATATCGCTTATCACTCCAGCAGGCATGGCTGGGTTCTGGTAAGGTCTATCTTTATGACTTGCAGATGTCTATCTTCTCATTTGGTGTGTGCATAGACAGCATACCACTCTTCTTATAAGGACATGCATTTTTATTAGATTCTGTCCTTATGATCTCATCTAATTTTTTGTAACCCAAGAATTTACTTTAGGGGGTAAAAGCTTAAACATATGGAATTTGGGGGATGGGATAAATATTTATCCCTTAACACCTTTTTAAAGCTTGGCTCCTCACCTACACAGTAGTCTCCTACAATCTATTTTCTGCCAAGTTCAAGACTCATTTCCCATCCATTGTCCATCCTTCTCTCTTTTGGACACTCATAAGTGATGTCTTCATTTTTATTCAGCAGAGGCAGAGTGGTAAGGTAACAGAAAGATTACAAACTTTACAACTTGACAGGTCTATCCCCTCTCATCAGTTCACTAATTCTAGGCTTGGTTTCCTCAGCTGAAAAATGGGGTAATAAGCCTTGATCATGAAAAATCTGAAGTCTCAATGAGTTCTTTATAATATGTCAAGCACTGTAGATTCATGTAATACTCATTCCATCAAATCTCCTACTTCCCTGTCCTGTTATGACTCCTTCTGTGTTATCTTTACAATGACATCGATAGCCAGGGTCATGGCTGGGAGTTGTGGGTCATGCATATAACCCTAATATTCAAGGAGGCTGAGGCAAGAGGATTATGAATCCAAGGACAGTCTGGGCTACATAGTGAGTTCAAAGCCAACCTGAACTACATAGATCCTGCCTCAAAAATAACCAGAAACAAAAATTGCCAGAGTCAGTTGGAACAAGTTTGAGTCTTGGTGAAAAACAAAACAAAACAGCCAAGATGGATGTGCACCATAAGCAGGCCACTTGTCCCTTCCAGATAGAGGCCCTAAAATTTGATCTGTCTTTCCTCTCTCATTGCCCCTGTTGTTAGAGATGACCACAAACCGTGTCTCATTCATTTTGGCTTCTTTGAAGATTCTGACACAGAATGTAAGAGAGAACAGAAAGGAAATAACATTTATTTGGTCTGAGAGAGTAGACACCAATAAATACTGTTGGTTGATTGAGAATGTTTTACAAATATAAAAGCCTTACACAAATATATGGTTTCTATCTGTATTTTATCATTTCTCCAAACAAGAAATATCTTTTCCTATCAAAGCTCAATTTTGGCACTGTAGAGAAAACGAAAAGGCAACTTAAATAGGAGGAATAAAGACAGATATAGAGTTCATAGTCAAGAGCTGTAAGGGAGAGGCAGAAAGGGGGAGGAAGAGGGCAGATCGAAAACAGAAATCACCACTACCACATCGCTCAAAAGACAAGAAGAAGATGAATTTCCCATTAACACATTTCAGAAAGCACTTTCCTCCTACCCTGAAGCTGATGAATTACATTTTTAGATAATGTGTGGAAATTTCAGCTTAACATTACCTTTCTGTTAGTTGCTAGTCTCAATCAACTAGGCCACTCTACAGAGTAGGGGGAGTAAGTGCATGCGTGTGTGTGTGTGTGTGTGTGTGTGTGTGTGTGTGTGTGTGTGTGTTGGGGAAAGGAGAGGAGACTGAGTGAACAGGGAATTGGTCTTATGAACCAGTCAGCTAAGGCACAGAAATAGAAAGTCCTTAAAATACCCAAGCCCAATTCACGTCCTAGGTAAAAAGCCTTTTGAGACATCTCTCCTGGGATATGAGAATACTTTCCTATGGTTCTTCAAGTTGGAAGTGGGTCAGAACTGTCAGCTTTGGAAGAGAAGATGAAGAGGTGATAGCTAGGAGGCAAAGTGAGACCATACGTGGTCTGTAATCCTGACTATTGCCATCTTGGGAAACAAAACAAAACAAAACAAAATGATGTGGAAAGCTGCAGAACATACCTGCACAAACCCTAAATCCCCCAGCGCCATTCAACTGCCAAGTCCTAATTAGAACGGATGGGAGGTCTCTGATTGCCCTTGATGGGTATGTAAAAGGGACAGTGATTACATGCTTTACTGTCTGCACCTAATGTTCTGATACTCTTCAAGTGAAGATGTAAGGCTACACCCTTAATAAGGCACACCACCCCCTATTGTATTACTTTGTAACCCTGCCAAATTTTTTTCCATACCTAAAAGTTTTCCATTCACCACAATTCCAATTCCCTTCCCAAGTCAACAAATCAGAAGTCTTATTTTTTTCTTTATGGAATAGGTATAAGATGTCTGCTGGAAGGTAATATAAAATGACAGATGCAAATCTGTCTGATTTTCCTCTGAATTCAGAGGACACATCACATTGCACTAAGCACATTTTCCAAATTTGAGCAAAATCCACTGATAAACACTATTATTTCTTCTACTCTTTCTATTACTAACACATGCCTCTCTGATGTGAATGGAAGAAAAAGTTTATTGGGCTAATCAATATCTTGGGATTTTTCTTGGCTATATCTAATTGAGGCTGGGTTTTAACTATGTTTAGACCAAGGTAGCTTCCATTTCAACATAGTGCTTTTAAAACAAAGGAAAGGTGAACACTATGAAGGGTATTTCAAGAAGGGAGAAAAATTAGATGTGAAAGATCACTCCAAATCTAGTCTTCATTGTTAAGTAAGCAGTAACCTGTTTAATTAAAAATTTTGATGTTTTTAACTCAGAGTGTTCAATTTTCCCAAACAGTTCTAATGATGCTTTCCCTTGTACTGCAAGTTTTCATTTCCTAGGAATACTCTATGAATTGGTTTGTAAAGGGGAGAAGTCAGCTTACTATTTTAAAAGAAACTGCCAGGTATAAAATACACAATGGGCAACTCTGAAATTAGTAAGACATTTCTAGGTTCAAGTCCTGGCTCCCATATCTGGAAGCTATATCACCTTGTCAAAGTAAATCATTACTATACTCAATTTCTCCTGATCTCATCAAAGTCCTTAGCATATCGTAATTGCCCATTAACACTGGCTATTCTTATGCTTCTATAAAAAAATCTCAATTTACTATTTAAATGACATTATTCTTAAAGCATTTTATACGGCACCTAGAAATCAAGATCAAAATATATAAAAGCTGCTCCTCTGATTCTGATTTGTCTTTGCTAGGTGTTACACAAAATGGTATTGGTAAACTTATGGCTGACTTCACAATTCAAGAATGAATTCAAAACATTTTCATATTTTAGGATCTATTTATGTATGTATGTATTTATTTGTGCTGGAACTGGGGTTTGAATTTAGGGCTTGTGTTCTTGTTTAGCTTTTTATTTTTGGCTCAAGACTATAACTCTACTAGTTGAGCCACGGCTCCAGTAACTCTTTATGGGTTACTCACAGATGAGAGTATCTCAGATTTGTCTGTGTGGTCTGGCTTCAAACTGGGATCCTCAGATCTCAGCCTCCTAAGCAGCTAGGATTCTGGGTGTGAGCCACCCTCACCCCTCTATATTAGAATTTTTCATAACTATTTATTGTTATTTCAGAAGTCAATTAAATTCTCATTGTGTTCCTATAAATGCAGTTTCCTGAAAGCATGAGATGTAAATAAAACCACCATGATCCTCACATTCCTTTCCTTCTCCCTCCCAGCACACTGTGCTTTCTCCACAGGCCTCCTGGTCTGGAAGCTGTTACAGACACCCCCTCCTGGGCCCTCCCCAAGTCCCACATCTCACCTACTAAGAGAGGTTTGGGATGATTAGCACCTTGACAAACCCGAGAAAGAACAGAAGTTACCTCATGTCACTACATCAAAATGGAGCTGGTTTCTTTTTTAATTAAAGATGTAGCTTCAGATATAAAGGTGGTGACAAAGTATTCTCCCTGATGTCCAGAATAGTTAAGAGGATATGTGTGTGTGTGTGTGTGTGTGTGTGTGTGTGTGTGTGTGTGTGTTTCTCCCCCTTGTCCTGTTTTTTTTTTTCCCACTGAAAAATGGTATTAATTAAGCTGAAAATGTGTTATAAAGGGGAAAAGGAATGAAGAGATGGATTAGAGATGGTGTTTAGAAAATGTCTTTGTCCATTGGGCCTTAACTCCAAACCCACATTATTTTTTTGGCATGCTTAATTCATCTGCCAAGGCTGCTTCCAAAGAGGAAAATTCTAGCTCTGATTCCTTTGTTCAAAGCATTGAGGAACAAAAACTGCTTTGGTTCTCAAGCTGGAACTTTAACTCCTTTGCCTTTCTTTCCCCTACCTAAATCCTAACCTCATCTTTCCAATCTTTTTTGAATAGCTCTCAGCTAATGTGGGTCCTCTCCCTCCCCCCAGCACTTGTGCTCTATCTGTATACTGCTCTATACTGTATACTACTCTCTTGAGATACACAGTTTTTGATACTGTTCAGTTTGGGCTGCTCTATTCTCAAATCTCTTTTCAGATTTCTTACTTGCCCAAAATGGACACAAAAAGATCATTCTTAAAAAATGATCCCACATAGACACATGGAGAATAGCTACAAGTAAAATTGGAGTTTTAAAAAAAATCACTGTGATACCAATAATCACATGGTGTGAAGAGGCAGATCAAAACTATTTATTGCCATATACTGAGTTCATCCTTTTTAGGGATTTTTCTTTGTTGTTTCTGACATTTCTTTTGGGGGAGGTAGAGTGATAACAAGGTAGACATTTATAAAAATGCAATGTAGCCAGGTGTTGCTGGCTCATGCCTGTAAATCCTAGCTACTCAGGAGGCTGAGACCTGAGGATGGTAGTTCAAAGCCAGTCCAGCAAGAAACTCATCTTCAATTGACTAAAAACCCGAAGTAGGGTTGTGGCTGTAGTGGTAGAATACTAGCCTTGAGCACAAGAGATCAGGGACAGCACACAGGTCTTTAATTCAAGCCCCAGAACCTGCACATGTGCACACACATGCACACATGGACACATGAATGTGCACGGACGCGTGCGCGTGCACACACACACACACACACACACACACACACACACACACACACACAAATGAAATGCAGCATTCCAGCTCTTCTGACTTCAATACCACCTGAACCACCTAATCTTGTTCTGCCCTAGCTATGTTTCTTTCTCTTAAAACTCCAATGAAATAGAAATTTGAATTCAGTAGGCAATCTAAATGCTTACACAAAGCAAAAGTAAAATGACACTGAAACAAACAAAATAGAAACCTAAATCGATTCTCTGTAGTCTATGTGGGGAACCTATCATTTTTACCCAAGGCTTGGTGTTCCTTGCCTGAGTTTTTAGATGGTATGAATCCTGTGGGCCACATGCCACTTCTCTTCCTCTCTAGTTGGCAGAGGCTACAGGTAGATGCAGGAGAAATACCAAAGGACCTGGCTTGCAATGCTATCATGTGCCCACAGCGACACATACCCAAGCAACTGAGGATGTATGCTTTCTCTCCTGGGTACTCAGATTATCCTGGTAAGTGTCCTTTCCCAACTAAAAAATGAAAACCGAATGTCTCTGAAAAGACATTATTTAATAAGTAGCAGAGGTGTCCAAAAGAGCTTGCACAGGAAGCTTAAGCTTGACATTTTCAGCAAATTTGTCTCTACCTCGAAGGAGGATGCAGGTTATGTCCCAGTGGATGACAAATATTGTTAGCTTTGCTTCCTTTTATACACAGGAGTCTTGTTTAAAACCACAGGCATTCGGTAGACTCTGGGAGGGCAGCCAGCAACCTCTACTCAGAGGAACATGCTTCTGCTTTGGGTTATGGGACCAGGTTGAGCAGCAGTTTTCACCTTGTATGTGCTTTTGAATAAAATCATACTCTTGGAAACTAGGGTGACTCACTGAACTCCACCACCTGCTAATAACAATCCTGCCTTGGGAAGTTGTGTAGCCTTGTTTAGCTTCAGTTTCCTCGTTTAAGAAAATAGAGGCTGATCTCCATGGCAAATGGAATAAGGTGTTTCTAGTGCTCACGGTACAAATACTTGCCAAATAGTGGCAATTATGTCTCAGGACTACATCACTTAAATCTATGCCTGAATTTCTTTTATGTGTTCTCAAATCGCAACTTCATCAGCAGCCCACAGCCAGGGGTGAGTCTAGCCTGCTGGTAATGCAATCAACACAGTGTCTTCCTCTCAAGGGATCTGAACTTTACAGAAGCCAGGACTTTAAAGGAACCTATTATACTCTCTTAGGGAGTGGCTTGGGGTTGGCAAATCTTAATCTTGAATTCTTATCTCTTTATCACTCCCCCTACCCCCAATCCTCCCACTGGATATTTAGAACTCCTTGTAAACTTCACAGGATCGAGATGCATTGAGATCTGTAGGAGGTGTTGGAGGAAAAGGGGGGAATGGGATGTTAAAAATCAGGGCAACAAAAATACCTATGATGTCATTTACCCTGACTTCTGAACCACCATCTAGCCGCAGCCTTTCCACTTGTCTGGTGTGATGATACCTCACCTCACCCAGCCTGTGTTATAACTTAACCCCCAAAGCAGGCCTCAGAGGGTCTTCAGTAAGTGCTATCCCCCCCTCCTTCCCACCTCCTCACAGCGTCTCTCCCTCTTCTGACTTTTAGCATAGCCAATTAAACCTGAACAACGGGTAGATGGAGGAAATATGCTGCATCTATGGAATGGTACAGCAGGGACCAGTTTCACTGTTAATTTAAAATGCAAGAATTAATTAGGTAGTGTAAATGAAGAATTTAATAAGCACACTTTACAACCACAAGTTCTACTTTTATTAAACACTGCTACCAAATGAGGGCAAATATCTCTGGTCTCTCTCTACTTCCCTAGCTCATTCCCATAAGTTCTCTATAAATACATTTTTGTCTGAATTTAAAAAAATGCATAATTATAAATTTATTTCTGAATTATATTTCTGCTTTCTACCCATAAGCTTCTTCTTTAAGCTCAGATGCTACTGTATTATCTCTGCTTGTGCTGGAGAGGGTGCTAAACAAACCGAAGTCGACAATTTTGGTTTTTGTATACCAAATTAAAGGCTGTCTTCGAAGCTGTCACTCTTATTCAAATCTACTCGGTGAACTACCAAATTAGCATTCTTTCAGTAAAGGAATCTGCTTGTTTAAGCATGTGTCTTTAGAAAACAAGGCACAACACCATGAATCAGTATTTCTAAAAAATTTCACTACAATTCTCAAGGAGCCCTTCTGAAAAGGTGATTATTAATATCCACTAAGATAGCTGGCAGAATCTCTACTTAGAAGGTAAAACTAAACAAAAAATACATTTTTATATAGGAGTGGGAGGGAGGATCATATGGTTAACTTGTCTTAATTTGGTTTGAATGATCATTCTATTATATAAAGATTATTCAGGAATCGAAATGTCAGCGTTCTTAAAGTATAGGCAATTCTGTTAAAGAACAGTTGATCCAGTTGTCTGGGATGAAATCATTAAAGCCTGGCCTCTTGGAGACTTTGATATAATTTTTCTATCCTGGTTGCTCTTCTGGAAGCATACTAGCTGTGTCTACTAAAACAACATCTTGCACGTACTGAAAGACTGATGTTGGGCTAGGTGGTATAAAACTAGCCCCTCATTTCATTCTGACAGCACACTCTTTGAAATAAGTAAGATTTCCCAATTTTACAAATGAGGAAACTGTGTCTGGAGACTTCTGTGACTTCTATTGTAGGGAGTACCACTGGATTTCAGTTTTGTGGTTTTATAAAGTACTTAACTTATAAGGGGTACACATTTACAGAGTAGGAGAACATATATATGTTCACACATATACTGTAGTCTCTGATTTAAAAATCAGGATGATGTATCTTATTTTAATCAAAGAGCATCCCTCTTTACTTCTAAAGGCAGATATCTCATCAATTAAACAGTCAGGGAAAACAAATCAAAAGTTAGCATTCACAACTGACAGGAATTCAACACTGATGTGAGTGAATGGTTTCAGGAATGGCCTATCAGAAAGCAACAGCTTCGCCATTCTCATTAGGTAGCCCAATATCTTCCTGTAAACATCCTCGCTGCCAAAAAGATCACAGGGAAATTTCTCCCTAAAACATTATATTATCACGGTCTGGCAAATGTTGGGTCTTCAATGAACAGTTGTCAACAGGAAAAAAATCAGAACATGAACATCTTGAACATACTTTCAAGTAAAAAGTCCTTGAATTTTTAGAGTGTCTTCAAAACAAATGAAGTATTTCCCTTTTACTGGAGAGTAGCTGTATTCTAGAATTATCTGCTAATTTTAGGGCCTGGGTCTTTCCAGGGATAATGAGCAATTATATTATCCTTCTACAAGTTTCTTGCACTCCCTTTAAAACACACGATATATGGTAGAACACTGGACTCTCATAAACCAAATATTAGAGAGGAAGATAAATGACTAAAACTAGCATAGATTGTAGGGAAAGCTAAGTGCAGAACTGGGAACTCAAGAACAGAGTAGGGCTGATTCAAAATAAGTGAGGCTAGAAACCAAGGATGACTGCATGTGAATGTGCATAAGCTCCAAAAGCTTCACGAGATTCTTAATCTTTCTTCCCAATCTGTAATGGCTTCATGCGGTGTATGGATGTGCAGGTGTCGGTGAGTTTTCATGTTTGTGTGTGATCCATACCATCCAGAGATGCAGGGTACATGATGTAGATATTCAGGCATACCACCCCATACGGGCATTTTAGAACTAATTTCACACATCTAATGGAACAACGCTATCTGTGACTCAGCCTGGAATAGTGAAGAAGAGCATACCTGTAATTTTGTCTCTCACGAGCTTGCAGGATTCTATTTCACCAATGCTCCCAAAGAGACTCCTGAATTCCTCTTGGGTCATATTCTGGGGTAAATAGTTAACAATGAGGTTGGTTTTGCTGTCATCTGTAGCTGCTCCGGTCTGCATGGGAGATGGACAGTTTCTGTTGTTGCTAGAGGGTCCATTGCTTGTATTGGATGTCGGGCCATTTGACACCTGAGGCTCCATGGTGCTAATTATCTAAATAAAAAAAATAAAAAAGAAGCCTTTTTGAAATCTCAAAGAAAACACCACAATCTCTTTAAGGTTTTTATTTTATTGTTTTGAAAAGAAAGAGAAGTTAGATGAAGCAAAAGAGATTGGATTGTGAACACAGCCAATTTAGAAGCCTGTTTTAACCAAAATGTTAAACTCCTCCTGCTATTTTTAGGCCAGCCTGTAGATTTTGAACACAGACTAGAATGCAGTGGGAACTCTCCCATTATTTTGTTAATGAAAAGCTAATTCCTGTTTTCATTACACAATCACTCACAGAAATGTATACTTAAGCCACACCAAATTATAATTAAAATGTAAAGTAATAATCATGATTAAAATTAGAGTTCCATTAAAGCTGAAATAAAGCTAACTATGAAGGGCTACACATTCACCAGATCAAATACAGTACCTGTGTATTAACTATCTCATAAAGTAAAATGACATTAAATTAAGTGAGGCTGCTCCATATGAGAAGTATTTGGATTTGTCACTGATGGTTAGACACTGATTAGACTTCCAAAATAAATTCATAAATACATGTGGGGGAGTGACAAAAAGTCATTCAATGCTTTTTTTTGTCTAGCCACACTGTTACTGTTTCTCCGTACCTTCTAATAAAACAAACAAGTACACAAAAGGCATGAAGGAAGATAAAGGTTTTTAGGTCTCCAGTTTAGATTCAGTGTACTCAGAGTCTGGTATCCTGAACACTACTATAAGAGTCTTGTCTCTGGATTTAAATATTTAATTAAGGTTTTCTTCAGATATATGAACTGTCCCTGGCAGTATGCAAGGTAATCTTAAAAACAAAAAAATAAAAATAAAAAAAGAATCTGTATCCTAGAGAATATAGAGGCTGAAGGGGGCATGGGCAAGTGGCAGGCTGGTGGCAGGACAGCAGGTATGTAGCACAGGAGCAGTTCCTCCTGTTGACGGGTTAGGGCATTCAGAGTGAGTACTGCGAAGATGGTGCTACAGTAAGATTTTACATGGAAAATGGGTTAAAGCTCATGAAGGCAGATCATCAAGATTCCTTAGACGGGCTGAAAAGAAAAAAACAACCTAGAAAATCCTAAGATCAGACAGCTAGCAAATAGCTAGTTAATATTCTGTATTTGAGATGAAGACCAAACTAGTCATGTCTAATGAGTCTGTCATTGCAGGAAAGTATGATAGAGTCTTGACCTGTACCCAGGTTTCCTGCCCATTAGTCTCAGGTTTCCATTGTATCTCATTACAATCCTCTAGGCGTTCGTCATGATATGGTTTCCATCCTAGAATTATCAACTGCTTGGGAAGAGAAGGATGTTCTGCCATCCACTGTTGGTGTGATGTCTGGCAAAGGATTTAAACTCTAGGAGCCTCAACTTCCCTCATTAGAAAAATGGGAACGATGCCACCTGCTTCATGAAATTGTGAAAAGGATGTAGTGACATAACCATAGGCACAGTGAATAGTGGTGAAAACCACCACACTCACGGACAGTTCTGAGTCACACTGCCAATCACTTTTCTTACTGACTCTGCAAGAAGGCAATGAGGCATCTTCTACTAGTCTCTACATCTTTTAGACCAGGAAAACCAAGGCACAGAAAGTTATCTGATAATTAATAGCTTCCATATTATTACTATTTGGTTGCTCAGAGAACTATGAGAAAGCATTTTCACTGAATATAATATGTATGTAGTAAAATGTGAAGTCTTAAGTCTTCAGCCCAAGAGAATGCTTACAAAGTAACACATGCAGGTAGCTATCTTTCAGATGATTAGCCCCATAGGAAACTTCCTCTTGTGCCCTCCTTTGTCATTTAAATCACCTCCCACCAACAAAACACTATAATGACTTCTGATGCATAGACTTGCTTTATCTATTTTTAAATTTTATATGAGTAGAATCATACTATAGGTATGCTTTTTGTGTCCTTTCACATATCTGAAATACCATCTATATTGTTACATGTACTAGTGGGTTATTACTGTCCACTGCCTCAAGAGAATTCCATGGTGTGTAAACATAGCTATTTAACTATTGAATTTCTAGGTTGTCTTGTACTTTGAATCATTGTAGATTGACATTGCCATTATGACCACTATGCATATGTCTTTTGGTGCATATACATATCTGTTTAGTATATTCCTAAGATGCTTTTTTTTGTGAGTCGCGGGGTTTGAACTCTGGGCCTGGGCACTGTCCCTTACATCTTCAGCTCAAAGCATGCTCTCTACCACTTGAGCCACAGTGCCACTTCCAGTTTTCTGGTGGTTAATCGGAGGTAAGAGTCTCATGGACTTTCCTGCCCAGGTTGGCTTCGAACCACGATCCTCAGATCTCAGCCTCCTGAGTAGCTAGGATTACAGGCATGAGCCATCAGTGCTTGGCTAAAATATCAAGTTTTCGGTCATATGATATAGATATAGATTTATAGATGTTCAACCTTAGTTGATAATGCCAAGTTTTTCAAAGTGCTTGTACCAATTTACCCTCCCACCAGTAGAGGGTGCATGTTCCAGTTGCTCCATCAATGTTTGGAGATTGTTTTTCGGTTTTGTTTGTACTTAACATTTTAATTTGAGGTAGAGTGGCTTGGTAAAAAAAAAATAATAATAAGGATTTTTGTTTTGAGTCAAAACAATAGCAGCCTTAGGATTCTAGTTCTATTACTTTTAGTCATGTGACCTCATATGTAGTACTTCAATACTTTGAGTTTCCCTTCCTTTTTTTTTCTTCAAAACTCCATAGTATAAAACCTGACACATGATGTTATTTTCAGAGTGAGAGTTTGTGTATAAGAAGTGTCTAGCCGGATGCCAATGGCTCACATCTGTAATCCTAGCTACTCAGGAGGTTGAGATCTGAGGATTTGGTTCAAAGCCAGCATCTGCAATAAACCACCAGAAAATGGTGCTGTGGCTCAAGTGGTAGAACACTTGCCTTGAGCTGAAGAGCTGAGTGCCCAGGTCCAGAGTTCAGGCCCCACGACTGACAAAAATAAGTGTCTAGAATACAAACTTTGTAGAGGCATTATAGCTATTTTTCCTCCTCAAACTCCACACAGGTAGTATGACTGCTTCATCTTTTGATGGTTACACATGAGAAATGAAACCAAAAGGAAGACATGAAGTCTTGAGTAGAGCCAGGGAAATACTGTAAAGCAAATTGAGAAGGTGGTAAGCATCCAAGGTTCTTTACCATCATGTAAGCAACTTAAGTGGCTCCACTTCTCACATCACCAGAACTCTCTTCTTGGCTTCAGGTCAACTGTAGGATTCCAGATGGCTGGTCCAGACAGCAAGGAGACAGCAAAACGCTTCTGAGAGAATCCTATGTCAAGCTCTGCTCGGGATCAATAGAAACTATACCCAGAAACCTTGTTCAGCTGCTCTGCACTACAGACAGGAGTCCAGGAAAAAAACCAGGAAGGGAGGGAGCATGCTAATGGAGATGAGGGCCTCCAGGGTTTGGGCAGAGCCTCTGTTTGTCCTCTTACTGCTTCTACAAGCCAGGTGTCGAGTCAACATACATAGAAAGTATTACCAACTCATTGGGGGTGGGGAAGGAGTTGGGAGGGCAGGGATGGTAAGGGGAAACAAAGGAGGAGGCAACAATGCTTGATAAGAAATGTACTTATTACCTTGCTCGTGTAATTGTAACCCCTCTGTACGGTATTTTTCACAATAAAATAATAATAATAATAAAGAAATATACTCTTTTCCTTGCTCATGTAATTGTAACCTCTCTGTACAGTATTTTTACAATTAAAAAACTTATTAATAATAAAAAAAGAAAGTACTACCAACTCAGTAAGGAACCTGAAAATCAGAATTTGTGCTTTCAGGAGATCTGGCTGGCAGAATTTCCCACTGCATTTTGATTTAATGTCTCCTCTCCTACTCCTGCCAATTCTCCCACCAAACTTGTCCTACCATCTAAGAGCTTTCTTTTTGCTTATCACCTTTCTCAGGTTACCATTCTTCAGTGGCTTCCCACAGACACCTAAAAAATATTCTGTACTAGAAAGCTGTTTTGATTCAAATGATGGAATATGTAGAATGAATGAATGTCACACTTAGGCATGCTGAGAATAGGTGGGACAGAAACTTGGAAGTCTGCTGCGTGTTCATGTTACAGACACGTGGCAAAAGCCAGCACTTGTCCATATGAACATCTTCCAGGATTACCTGCTCCTGGAAGGCCCGGGAATTATGAAGGCTTACAACACAAAGCACTATGTCTTCCTCAATCAGCTTCTGGATCTCCTTATATCCTATTCAGGCTTCCTAACTTATTTTAACTACCAGACTTGAGAGCTAGCTAGAGATGAGACGACCCTTTTGTAAAAGAGACATGAGATGAAGTGTCTACCACTGAGCTCTGCTTCAACAGACTGCAGCTACATATAGGTTGTGTTCTTGTGTGGTGAGATGGAGCCCTCTTGTCTCTGCACATATGCTATACAGTTATCCTTCATGTATTAGAATGGATCAACACATACACACACACACACACACACACACACACACACACACACGCACAGTGCAGTTTTCCCAAAATGTATAGTTTGAAAGCCGAGAAACACTTGCAAACATGTTCATATACATCCTATAGTAAGTCCTCTCATGGGTCTGATTGATGCCTTCCAGGATGCTACACAGGTTCAGAAAAAAGTCAGAAATTTAAAACGTCAGCATCAAGTCTGACATGAATATAACCAAGAAGATTTTAGGACATTGTCTAGAAGATGAGAGAAGCTGCTAATAGATGAAGACATTGAATGCGTAACTATGAAGCCATAACATTTTCAGGTTACCAGAGAGAAGATACCTGCACTGGTAGGAAGCACTTCCTCCTGCAGAGGCTGGCTGGGCAAAAGCAGAACACTTACTTCCTCAGGCTAATGCCTTTGATATTCTAACCACCTAATCTTCATTGCAAAGAAATATGTCAGTCAGTGAAGTGTGAGTATGTACATTAATGTGTACTGTTAGGAACTCACAGTCAACTTTAAGCTGACCAGATTCCAAACCCCCTGCCTCCACTTGCCCTCTCTTTCTCTCTTCCAAATGACAATGAAGAAAATTGCAGTCAGCATCTAGGATAGAGCATTGAGGTGGTTAAGTTGACTTCAAAGCCTAATGGTTGTACAAAGCACTACATTAAATCTTTTATGTTCTCCTGATATATTTTAAGAAACATTATACAGGCAGAAAATTTCAGGGATAAACTATTAGAGCAGTGCACAATAACAGAGGCACTCAAATCCTGTCATTGTAAATGTCGATGGTTTGAATGACTAATTACTCACACTCAACACATTAACCTCACCCCTCCCACCACTCTTTTCTGCAAAACATATAACAAAAGCAAGAGGGAGGGCCTCAGACATACAGCTGCCAGATCATCACCAGGGCTGTTGCTGTTTATCTCTGCAAAGGGGAGGTAAGGAGAGCAGAGTCTGCACAAGCCTTTTTTTCATGGTTCTCCTGAAGTGTGTGTGTGTGTGTGCGTGCGTGTGTGTGTGTGTGTGTGTGTGTGTGTGTGCGTGCGTGTGCACGTACGTGCGCGTGCACATGTGTTGGGGGGATGCTAACTTTCTCTGCCATTCATGGCAGCTCAGTTGCCACAATCCAGGGTTTTTATATCAACTGATAGTACTGTTAACAATTTCTTGAATGTATCAGGTTGTGTGCAGATTTAAAAAAGGTGGGGGGCACTTGTATCTGTACTGGCTAGATATGGCTAGATGAACAGAGATGGAGGCCAGGTGTGCCAGGCACTCTGCTAGGCTCTGGAAATAGGAAGATAAAGACAAGAAATGAGCTGACCATGAGTCCACTGCATGGTACACAATAGGGACTTAGAGCCCAACTCCATAGTTTTACTATGAGGAATATGAAGCCCAGAAGAGGGCAATGATTTGCCCAAGGTCACATTGGTGCTTAGAGATCTAGATAGGCTACAGCACAGGTCCACAGGCACTTCACTTCTGTCCTCCAGTGACAGCATATCCAAACAGCCATTTGGATAAAATTTACTTTTGGGGCTGTGGAGGGATGGCCCTGGCATACACTGGATAGAGGAAACACTCTACCCCCAGATCTTCCTATGTGCACTGCTTCACAGTTCACCAAGAATGGAGGCCTGAGCTGTGAGACCCACAGCAAGAGATGACACTTCTTATAATGGTGGTATCTATCAACTATGTGTGCCAAGGCCTGACTTAACCACCTGTAGGTTCTGGGTACCATACTGTTGAATCAAGGGAAGTCCACATAAGTGCAATAGTTCACTGGACTCCCCAAACTACCCTGTGAAATATAAGCCAATAAAACAGTGTCAGTCCCAGTTTTTGGCAACACTGGCGTTTTAACTCAAGGTTTGCAAGGCAGGCACTCTATCACTTAAATTATGCTTGGCCCATTTTTGCTTTTGTTGTTCTTTAGTTTTCTTTTTCTTTTCCTTTTCCCAAGCCTTGGACCATGATCCTCCTACCTATGCCACCAGAGAAACTGGGATTACAGTTGTCAATCATCATACTCCACTTTCTTGTTGAGATGGAGTCTCACTAGCTTTTGGTCTGGGCTAGCCTGGAGTCCTAGGAACTGTGGTCCTCTTGAGCAGCTGGGATTATAAATATGATCCACAGTGCCCAGCCTCTATTTTCAATATCATAAAAGAGGATATAACAGGCAAGTCACTAGTTATTTACTGAGCATCTATTTATGCCAAGTATACATTTAGCTATTATTTCAAATGCAGACTTTAGTTTCTTTTGTTGTGGTAAAAGAAACATAAAATAAGGTAATTATCTTAATTATTTTAAGTGTACAATTAAGGGGCATTATATATATATATTTATATTGGTGTATAATGCCCACCATTATCTATCTCTGGCATTCTTTTCATGTTACAAATCTGAAACTCTATACCCATTACCCAATAATTCCCCATTTCCCTCCAACCCCAGCCCCTGGCAACAACTAATTTATTCTTTGTCTCTTATTTCAGATTCAATCAAGCTGGAGGGTTGAACCTTCATTTGGCATAGGGCCCAGTAGAGAGCCTGTTGAATGCCTTGGCTCTTTCTGCCCCCAGAAAACCCAATCTTTTGTCTCCAGATCGAAAGCTCTCAAATAGAGCCTTCCTGTTTAAGCCTGTGACTCTTCTGGAGCACTTCTGTGTAGGTTCACAGTCTTTTAATGTTTTTGCCTGGAACCCTGTTTCAGCGTATCTCCTCCATTTCCCATCACCCTATCTCCATCCGAGGGTGAGTAAGAACTATGAAGCAGGCTGTCATTGCATCGTGTCCATTGTCTCCACTTTCCCTCACCTCACCTCCACTGAAGGAATCACCAGGAAGCTGGAGGAAGCTGGTTGCCTGGGGGCAGCCTTTGGTCCTACTGGCATTCCCATGGTACCTGCCTTCATAGACCTGTCATGAAGGCTGAGAGAGACTATGAACAGGGGACCTTCAGCACTCTCCTGGCACAGTAATCCCTCCACAGACGTTAGGGATGAGTGAGGTTAGCAGAGACTGGAGAAAAGGTAAAAATTAATACTTACCACGTGAGGTCGGGAGTTAGATGAGAAAAGCTATGAGTTGCAAAAATCTTTCCTTCCTTCCCAAATCACTCTTTTCATGTAATGCTTTGCTCTTAGAATATATTCATCTGTTAATAAACCATTTATTGCCAAAAGGTCTATGTATCAGAGGGGTAAAAATAACAAGACCGTTCTGTGGCCAGGAAAGTCCTTGAAGGATAATAAGCAAGATTATTCTAAAATCCTAAAAGTATACTTAAAGACTAAAGTATTAAACATGTATATACAGCCTCTTTAATGTTTCTTCTAACAGCTCGTGAATTCCTTAAACCTTGCTTCATCCTCCATTCTTCGTCGGCTTTGATTTGCTCTTTGTGGGGCAGGAGCAATCAGCTTAGAGTTCCAGGACCGATACCCCGCTTTTCAACTAAGGACAGTCATTGTCTGAGGACCCCGGTGTCCCACCTCTGAGCTGACTCTCTAGTTACCTCATCAATCTTGCCAGCCACACCCCTCGGGTGTCCTTGCTCTTGTATTGTCCATAAAAAAATGGCAGCCTGACAATACATTATTGTTTGTCATCTTAACCTAGTTTACACTTTTGGAATTTAGTTCATGAGGCAAATAAAAGGCTCCAGTGTTACATAGAACTCACTCCTGTCGTTTATCCTTCAGGAGTCCAGTGCAGGGGCTCTATGTATCCCTGGCCCTGCTCTCAGCAGTCCTCAGCTTCTGCTTTTCTGGTGGAGGTATGGTATCCCTGGCTCAACTTATGCCAAAACATCAAGATGAAAGAAACATAGAAGGTCACAGAGTGTAATGTCTCTTTTCCAAATACTCCCTGCTTGTACTTTCAAACCTCCTTAAATGTCAGCAGTCCCAGAAACTAGAAAGATGCACAAGGAATTGTACTGAGAGGAGATGAACCTCGGGTGTGTCCCTCAAACACATACACATCTGATTAAATATTTTAACGAGTATTTCAAAGATTCGGAGGGCTTTTGAAAATTTATATATAAAGGCTAACCCTTATGTAACAGAGCAAGCACTCCCAAGAGCATGAAGAATAATGTTTACTGAGGGCAGTCACTGAATCAAACCATTAAAGAAATAGATTTAAATTATTCATGAGAACAAAAATAAAAGTCCTAATTCTCTTTGTAGGCATTTCCCACTTAACCCTTATAAAATTCTGACATGCAGTATGTTAGACTTTGGTGGAACAGCCCAGACTCCTGCATCTCACCCGCCTTTTAAAAGCCTGAAAAACAAATCCCCAAAGTTAGAAAATTACACAGCAGGCTCTGTGTTCCTGAAGATAGACCTTATTTTTAGGAATAATTCCTCACTCTTTATTCTTGCTCCTTAAAAGATACCAAAAAGGGCTTGTACAGCCCCCTAATTTCCTTAAAATTTCTTCTACCAGCTCATAAAATATCCACTCTGTCCTCCTTTTTTTTTCCCCCAAGAGGCTTTAATTTGCTCCAGTCCCTTAAGGTTAATATTTTTTTCTAAGTGCAACACATTCCCACTTATGGCTCAACTGCGATAGAGACACATGTTATTAATGAGGCCCAAGAGGAAGGGCTGGGATGGATGACTGGATCACTCCAGGTGAAGGAGGATTGGCAACACCAGCCTTCCATCAAGTTCTACATCATGATCACAAAGACCCCTGGAGTAGGGAATCCTTGCTGAAGAGGCCATTCCAGGTCCCTCAAGCCATTCAGGTTACGCTGGGAGCTAGAAATTTCTAGAAAAAATTAATTCCAACTGAGGAAAACACTCTGACAGTTTAATAATACCTTTGGGCAGATGCACAAATAACCTGAAAGACCTATTTACTCTAGGAAGTTAGGTGGTAATAAATTCTCAGCATATCCTTAAAACAAGTGTATTTAATTCAACACAAGTTTATTGGATGCTATTAGAGGCCAAGACATTGTTGTTGGAATTGGGGAGACAAAAGCAATCTGGTCCCTGCCTACAATTTGGGTTCAAGCTGAGAGGATAGCAGAGAAGGGCAGGTAAACAAATAATTAATCACAACCAATTGTATACACTCCCTTTTTTTTTTTTTAAAAGCAATTCATCTGCAGTTTTCCTAATGATTCCTCCTCATCTAAAACACACAAACTGAATACACTCAGAGTCATCCTGTGCTGTTCTGATACGGAGCTGGCTGTCTCCTTCCTGGCCTAAATGCCTCTGTCCTAAACAAATACTGTCTGTAAGGAGAAGGGAAGGTCAAGGAGCCCCTCCTCTGAGAAAGCAAGCATGAACAAAATGAACACAGGCATGGCAAAAGTGTTCTCAGTGGAGGTCGTCAAAGCTTTTAGACTACCAGGAGCTGCTGGAGGGAGCAAGAGGCATCAAAACGAAGATGAAGAAGAAGAAGCGGAGGAGGAGGATGAGGAGGGGGGGGAAGAGGAAGGGGAAGGAGAAGGAGCAGGAGGGGGGGAAAAGGGGGAGAAGGGGAAGGGGAAGGGAAGAAGAGGAAGAAGAGGAAGAGGAAGAGGAAGAGGAAGAAGAAGAAGAAGAAGAGGAGGAGGAGGAGGAGAAGGGCCAGCATGGATATGAAAAGCATAATCAAAATTTAATTTCTCTCAGATATAATCATCGAATTCACCAAAATTCAAGTTTTTAATTTTCTTCCCTAGATAGGCCATGCACATTTCTTGAGTGTCACAGCACTGCTTTGCAGTCTAACTTTGAGTCTGAAATGTTTTCCTAGTGTGTGTATCCTGGCATGGTGTTGGTAAAACTCTTGGGTATCTGATTTTTTGCAGACTTTTTTTTTTTTTTTGCAAACTCTTTAGAATGGAGGAAACAGCTTGATCATCTGGTTCATTATACAAATGAGGTATTCATTCCCTACAATTTAACCCTCTTTCTAAAATGATCAATAAAGAAAGACAGTCTCAAAGTTCCAATAAGATTTCTCTGCTAAATTCATTATTTTAAAATGATAAATATTTTAATATACATATACATACAATTATTTTTTGTGAACAAGCTCCAGCTTCCTGCAGAGATATTAGCACTAATAAAAAGAAATAAACTGGAAAGTAATTTCTTCCATCACCCTACCCACTAAGCCCTTCTGAACTCTGCATGTTTAAAGTAGATAAAATAACCTAAGTACCTAATGATAAGCTACAGTACCTGTTGGGGTTGGAACCAGTTGTGAAAGTAAATATGTTATCATCATCTTCCATATAAAGAGCAGTTAATGAATCATTGGAAAAACTGAACACAGACTGATTAAGTCAGATTTATTTTCTGAATAAATGCATAAGCAATGGCCAACGGCACAATCCATGTAAACATAAGCATCATATATTTATATAATGCCTGGCTAGTAGCTCAGAGTGTTCATAAATACTTGAGATTTAGCTGTAAAAAAGAAAACAAATCTCTAAATTTGATATGTACACCTACATTAAGTTTCTCTGAAATCTTTGTAGAGATGTATATTTTGAAAATCAGTATTTGTTTTCTTAGAGAATGAGGAGAAGAATGAAAAAGAGTAGAGGGAGGCCCTAGAAAAATCTGTGCCGAGAACCTTCTTTTTCAAGAGGAATTGTAAAATGCCAATGGCTCTTCCAATTGTCTGCCTGTCTTCTTTCCTTTCCTTTCCTTTCTTCCCTCCCTCCTTCCCTCCTTCCCTCCCTCCCTCCCTCCCTCCCTCCCTCCCTCCCTCCTTCCTTCCTTCCTTCTTTCCTTCCTTCCTTCCTTCCTTCCTCCTTCCTTCCTTCCTTTCCTTCCTTCTTTCTTCCTTCCCTCCCTTCCTGCTTCCTTTTTTCTCTCCTCTTCCCTAATCTCTCCCCCCCCCACATACACACACCATACACACACTACAAAGAAGGGCTTTCTGATGATAAGAGATTTTTTTGGGGGGGGGGGTCCAGTCGTGGGGCCTGAACTCTGGGCCTGGGCGCTGTCCCTCAGCTCTTCAGCTCAAGGCTAGCACTCTACCACTTGAGCCACAACACCACTTCCAGCTTTTTTTCCTGCTTATGTGGTACTGAGGAATCGAACCCAGGGCCTCAGGCATGCAAGGCAAGCGCTCTACCATTGAGCCACCTTCCCAGCCCGATAAGAGAATTTTATACATTACATTGCCCTCTTAAAGCAGGTTAGGCACTCTCCTTTTTCTGGGACTTTTCTGGCAAGGGTAAAGTAGACTCCATTAAACCTCATGTTGGTGAGCACTTGGATCTGGGAGATGTGGGTGGTTTTTTTTTTGGTTTTGTTTAGTTTTGTTTTGTTTTTTTGACAGGCTAGCCAGAAACTTGCTGGGCAGGCCAAAGCTGGCCTCAAACTCATAATCTTCCTCTTTCAGACTCCAAAGTGTTGAGAGTACAATATGCATGACCATGCATGGCTGAGAATTATGTCTCTGAATTACTTGTGGGTGACATGTTCACACAGAAAAGAGAAATTCAAGAGTTGGAACTGTCAACAAAATGGTTTTTTTGTTTTTTTTTGTTTTTACCATTATGAGTAGATAAATTCGCACAATCTTTCTATACTCTACCTTCTTATTCTTTTTTTTTTTTTTTTTTGTCAGTCACGGGGCTTGAACTCTGGGCCTGGGCACTGTCCCTGCGCTCTTCAGCTCAAAGTGAGTGCTCTACCTCTTGAGCCACAGCACCATTTCCGGTTTTCTAGTGGTTTATTGGAAATCAGAGTCTCAAGAACTTTTCTGCCCGGGCTGGCTTTGAACCATGATCCTCATATCTCAGCCTCCTGAGTAGTTAGGATTACAGGCGTGAGCCACCAGCACCCAGCTTCTACCTTCTTATTCTTGAACCCAACAGTCTATTCTGAAACTCAGAAGAGAATCCAAAATAACGAATTACATGACAGTTGAACAACTTACAGTATAGTTTTAAATACAGTATTCTGCAATTGCTAAAATCATGTATAGATATGTATTGTCCTGGGGCTTGAACTCAGGGCCTAGGCATTGAGCTTTTTTTGTTCAAGATTAACACTTTACTACTTGAAGCCACAGATCTACTTCTGGCTTTTTTTAGTGGTTAATTGAAGAGAAGAATCTCATGGACTTTCCTGCCTGAGGTAGCTTTGGATGACATTCCTCAGATCTTAGCCTCTTAAGGAGCCAGGATTACAGGTATGAGCCACCAGCGTCTAGTTATAACTTTTTTTTTTTAATAACAGGAGAGCATCAGAATGATCAATGTAGAAAAAGAAGGGAAAGAGATCAATTATCTCAATTATATAAACATACATAGAGAAGGAAGGAAAATAAAAATGCTAGTCACAAACAGTAGGATTATAGTTGATTGGTATGCTTATCTCCACCTTTATTTTCCCAGTTTTGGTCTTGCTTTTACAGTGAGAATATAGCACTTTTGTAATCTGAAAGGAAGTTATTTTTTAAAAACATAAAGACAATGTCAAGTCCTTCAAACCAGTCTGGAGCTACAGTATTAAAAAATGATTCTGTCTCCCCTCCAGAGTCATCCTGAACAATGTCTTCTTGGCCACACTCTGTTTGTTCCTACGTTAGAGGACATATGGGAGCCTAAATGAATAAAAATCACGTTTCTTGAAACAGTCTCTGGTTTCGTCTCCCCTGTCGCCTAAATCACTGTGAATTACAAGGTTACAGCACTAGATCTGCCTGTCACCTGGAAGCAACTTTCACGAGGACAGCAGGGAGAGAAGATGATTTATAAGAAAAATCAGGAAGTGAAAACTACTGATCTGTTCTAAAAGCTCCTGCTGACAAATTCTGATATTATGAACATTCTGCACTTGGACAAAAGCTCCCACTTTTCTTAATTACATGGTTTGAGCAGGATCCTTCTTTCTGGTTCTGTCCAATCACACAACAGCCATTTATTTTCCTAACTGCAGCTGCCAAAATCCCCCTGATCTCTGTTCTGTGCTCCATCTTCAAGGACGCCTTGTGGATGTATGACACTATCAAGCGGCATTCCACACCATGCTTTTTAAAGCTTCTCTCTGTCTCTCTCTGTCTGTTTCTCTCTGTCTCTCTCCGTCTCTCTTTCTCTCTTTCACTCCCTCCTACTCTCTCCCTCTCACTCCCCCCCCCCCCCACCCCCCCGCCACGCTCTCTCTGGTATATGGAGATTCTCTCTCTCTGGTATATGGAGATTCTCCTAATGCATTATTGATCAGAATTTCATGAACAAGAAGCAAAGTAGGGAGGGAAAGAAGTTACAAGTACTAAGATATTTGTTTGCTTTGAAGCAAACTCTTTGTTGTGACAATATAACATTATAGTCCCTGTCCTGTGTGTGATGGTTTGCTCTTGTTTTATGGACACAGAATCCAGAAATTCCTTGGATCCCTCTTTTGAATACTGGTAGGAAAAATGATGCAAATCCATGGCTCCTCATGTAAAGAAGATAGGACATCAGGGCAATATTTTTTGTGGTAAATGCCAACCTTACTTCTAAATGTATCTTATTTTTTATACCCTCAATCTCTTCATTGTTCTATTAAAACACTTTCTACCATATGTTTTATGATTTGCCTTATAAAAATAAAACTTTAATTATAACAGAGAATAAATAAGTTAATATTTTTGTCCTTACAAACAAGCTTTTGTTCTTTTCAAAATGTGCTTTTGAAGCCCCCCTAATCGGGCATGAGTCAAACTGACTTTTAAAATACAGAAATAATGAGACTTTAAACACACATATAAAGTTTCCAAAATATTACCTTTGTGTTGTAATTCAAACCTTGTCCTAAGTAACCCTCATAGCAGACCCTTTCAAGGTGGATTTATTATGTTCCTAAGAATAATTTGGACATGTGTATGAAGCTAAGGCTGTGAAGAATTTATGCCTTTGAGAGGGATCCTGGTCCTCTGAGATAATAATTGCCAAGAAGTTGGCTTGGTAAACTCTTCCAGCTCTAGGTATATTCTTTTTATCCCAGAAATGTCCATATGTAGAGAGATGTATATATTTAAAAAGCTCACAAACATTAATGGTACTACATTGCTTCATTTGAACAGCCCCTCCTCACAATGGAAGTTCTTAAAAGAAAACCAAATCTCTTCCAAGAAGAAAAGCAATGCAAAGAAACAAAGGTGAGATAAGTTCTATAACAGGAATCCATTTCTTCAGTAGGCCAGAAAGCCATTATGTTAAATGCTGGGAACATGAAGGAGGAGGAAAAGCATTTCTGTTTGCAAGGAAGTAAATAAATAAGTAAATTAATTAATTAATACATAATGTCATAGATGCACAAAAGGAAAACTACGTACAAAGTGCTTTGCAAAGGCCCTGCCAGAAAAGGCAAATGCTTAATACATGGATATTCTGTTGTAATGCTGATTAAATTGTACTTTTGGGTTATCTGGGAGAATGTTTAGTCCAACAATTAGCATTAGTTCTTCTCAAGACTTCCAATAACCACTGCATAATATAATGATGAAAGGTGTTTTCCAGTGCCTTACTTCACTTCAACCTCAGACAACTTGGTTAAGTAGCTATTGTTATTTCTTTCTTCCATTTATAGAAATAAAAGGTATGGTTACTCTACTCGATGGAGGTATCCAGTCACTCAGCTAGAATTTCAGCATGAACACAAATCTAAAATAAAAATCTGTGCTCTTTTCTAAATGAAGTCTGAGGGCTGGGAAGGTGGCTCAGTGGTAGAGTGCTTGCCTTGCATGCCAGAGGCCCTGGGTTCCATTCCTCAGCACCACATAAGCAGAAAAAAAAAAGCTGGAAGTGGCACTGTGGCTCAAGTGGTAGAGTGCTAGCCTTGAGATGAAGGGCTGAGGGACAGCGCCCAGGCCCAGAGTTCAGGCCCCACGATCCGACCAAAAAAAAAAAAAATCTAAATGAAGTCTGAGAACTCTTCCTCAGAACTTGGTAGTCCTAGAAAAAAAAAAAAAAAACTATCTAACCAGATTAAAACAATCTAGCCAATGTATCTACTATTAGTTGGAAAATACTGCCAAATAAATAGATACTGCAGGAAGGATGTTAATTCAAAATTCTAATCGGTGAAATGGGAAGAATAACAAGGCTTGGAATTTATTGGACCTGGGTTTGTAAACCAGCTCCAGCTTTGACCTTCGTTTAGTCATTTAAGACTCTTGGAAGTATAATATGCTCATCTGAAAGATCTGAGCCATGCTATCTTTGTTGTGAGGACTAAAAATAACAAACTGAAGGCATCTGGTCCATAACTTGACACATGGCATAAAATATACTCAATACACATTCATTTCCTTTGCCCAAATCTTCTGCAAGAACGTGCCCAGTACAAAGTGCTACAGGTGGTAAAGGTGACTGATCTTAGAGATGGTGGTATTCAGCCCTGAAAGTTAGTTTCTAAAATATAAAAGCACACTTTAGCCAGGAGGTGGTGGCTCATGCCTGCAATTCTAGCTATACAGGAGACCGCCACCCAGAGGATCAGAGCCAGCTCACGTAGAAAAGTCCATGAAACTCCATTGCCAGTTAACCAGCAAAAGCTTAGGCTGGGTTGTGGCTCAAGTGGTGATCCAAGGAAGCTGAGCGCAAGGTAAGTCCAGTACGGGAACACATATACGAAAATAGTCCCACTCTTATCTGTGCCAATAGTTCCTTCGCAATGCTTCACAAATGTTCACCAAGGACTTGCTATAATAACGGCAGATGAGAAGATAAGGTAGTAAAGGGAGAAGAATTAGATAAACTTGAAAAAGTAAATAATGAAAGTACTATTTTCTTTATGTATGCAAGCATAGTTTCTGGTATCCTTTACTTTTTCAAGAAAATCCCTCCACACTGATTGGCTAGATATTTCAAATGTAAATAAGTATAGTAATTATAGTTTTTGATTTCCCATAAGGAAAAGCCTATTTTCGTGGGAAATTTCAGAGCACTGCCACTCTGAATGCTTATAGCAGAGGCCACTTCTGGCTTTCTTTGAGGACCTGCTCAGTAAGGAAGAGCAAGCGTCATTCTTGTTCTAAGCCTCTACCTCGACTGCTCTTTTTTCCCTGTAGATCCTGAGTAGTAGTTACATGGACAGAGTGCATGGCAAGAAGGAACTAAGGTTTGGTAGGACAGAGATAACAGAGAAAATGCTATTCCTGCAGAAGAAAAGAAGCAGCAGCCCTTACAAAGCCAGTATAAAGCCTCTGCTTACAAAATAAATACTCATTAAATCACAAGCTGGATTCAGGGGATTTTGCAAGTACATTCACACTCATCACCCTACTTACTATTCGCAAATACATACAGCAAGCTGGCTGGGGTCTTCCCTTGCTATCACTTGCACTTTACAGGCAAAGTGAACTAAAGGTTCAAAAGCAAACAAAAGATAAAGCTTCCATCCTCTGTTCATCCGGTGCAGCGCTGGGTTCTGAACTGATGTCTTCCCTCATGGATACTATCTTCCTAACCTTCTCACCACCAGTTCTATAAAACCACAAAAGCACATTCCAGGTCATGTCCTTCCACCTCTGGCAATGACAAATCACAGCATACCTTTCACACCCTTGCCACTCTGCACAAGTACTTCCCTTGGCTTGAAAAGCCCTTCTCTCTGCCATCAAGCCGGAGGGTCCTTCCCCACACTCCTTTGTCCCTGGTATACACTCCCATTAAGAGCATTTACCACACTTCATGGAAACTCTCCAGCTTCCTGTCTTCCTGAGTTCCTTAAGGGCAAAGGACTGTGTTTGATTCATTCGCAACCCCAGGGAGCAGTGCAGAACCAGTGCAGAGGTATGAGTTTTATTGGTAGCACCAATGAGTGTCTACAAGAACTTAGAAACTGCTTTGGCAGCGCTGACTCCTCACTTAGGCCCACAGGTTCATTGAAAACAGCATAAAATCTTGGCATCTTTACCTCCATTTTGTATCTGCCTTTGCTGTGAGCTGTTTTCTCTGCAATCACCTTGCAGCCACCTTGGATCCAGGCAGGACAGGACTGATAGATGGATATCCTGTGCCAGGACATGAAGTTACCTGCTGCCAGGCAACAATGACTTTTTTTTAAAGTCACATCAAGCCCCAGCCTGGCCAATCCTGACTATTTCCGCCTACCAGATCACATCTATTTAGGACTGCTTAATAACTATGCAAATGTCTTACCCTTGACCCTGATTGCTACTCTATTTGAGCATAAAGGCTCTCAGTTTCCTGTCTTTCTCTATAATGGACTGTGAGTTCCACGGCTGACTCTGCTTTCCTTCCTGTCCTTGCCTCTCTGCTCTCACCAGAAACCTCTCTTCTGGTTCCTCTTCAGAATCAATTTTGAAATAGGAGTACTTCATCCTTTCACAGTTATATTGCTCTTATCATTATTGTCTCCCTGGACAGCTCTGTCCCCAAAGACTGCATTTGTCAGGCCACTTTTCCAGCTCTGTTTCTTCATCTCCCCATTCTTTCCATCTGTGATCTCCCTGTTTCAGGCTAAACTCACAGCTCATTTTCACTTTGGCTCTGAATCTGGCTTAAGTCCCTAGTACCCTCTTGAGGTTAAGAATCCCAGCAAATATTTCCACTTATGAGAATTTTCCCTCCTTCCTTCCTTCCTTCCTTCCTTCTTTCCTTCCTTCCTCCCTCCTTCCCTTCCTTCCTTCCTCCTCCCCCTTCCCCTTTCCCGTCCCCTCCTTTCCCTATTCCCTTTTATGTTTCTTTTCTTTTATGTCTGGCTTGTAGCCTAGGCTGGTCTGGAACTTGCTGTGTAACCTAAGCTGATCCCAGACTTGATATATGCTAGCCTGAGTGTCCTGATGTTGGTATCACAGGTGTGTGCCATCACACTGGACTTTTAGAATTGCTATATGTCACACAAACCAAAGTCATTTTGCTGCAACAATTATTAGACCTGGTTATGCCTGGACATTAATTCTTAAAAAATAAATTACAAATATGAACCAACATATCATTGTGCAATTATTCTATATTCATTTCGTTAAATGCACTTAAGTATACATTCAAATATATATGTATATAGATAGATATATTAAATATCTATTGTATAGCTTAATAGTTAAGAATATCTCACTAGAATCTGACCGAGCTCAAATTCCTGTTAAACTATGTAGATTCTGAAAAAGTGTCTGTTTTCTCAAGTGCAACCACAGGGAATGTCAATAGGGCAATGTTGCCCATAAGAATGTGGCAAAGATCAAATGTATAATTATGATTAAATAACCAAATTCCATGGCTCTCAATCCCTGCCTGCCCTCTAGGAATTCACCTTGCGAGGTTAACAGACAGGTCTGTAAATAGACAAAGTTTCAAAATGTTGCAAGGCAAGTCCATAATCTGAATGCCTTCTGCAGTATATCCCTTCCATCTCTGCACAGGGAACATGGAATGTTCCTGTCACCACCATGTAACGAACTCTGCCACTTTGAAAAACTCACTGGAGCCTGATTCACTGACACAGAGAGCCTCCGGTGCATCCTCCTGCTTCCCTATTCTTGTACTTACTCACCCTTCTCCACTTCAAGTCTCCTTTTACCTGACCCATCTTCCTACTGACTGGGAAGAAGAAGTGGGGGTGAGAGTGGGACCTGAATTTTGGCTGATTTCTTCTTCACAGTATGAAACACACAGAAAGCATTCAACCAACCCTCACTGAGAGGCTAAGCAATAAGAGGCAGGCACAGAATGCTCAAAGAGTTTACAGGAGTCAGAACAGGGACAGAGGATACTTCCTTTATTTTATTTTATGTTTTCCTTCTCCAGCCTCCCAGGCTTCTGCGCATGTGGAGGAGCAGGTAGTTCTAAAATTTAAAGTCCCTGCTCTAAGCCTTTTCTTTACTCTTCCTGCTCTGTATATTTTAGACCAACATAGGCATCAAGATCAAAACAAATGTGAACCAGTGGCCAACGAGGTCAGATAAATTCTGAGACAAGCACAGTACTAACATGCCACTAACCACAAGAGGGAGAGGAAATATTTAGGGCTTTATCGAGGACTTTGCACCCCCCCCCCCCCATATACACACATACATCCACATCCACACACATACACATATATGTGTTGCCAAATGCTAGGAAAATTATTCCTAGGTGTGTCTGTCAGAGAGTTTTGTTTTTAAAATAATTTTAAGTCTACACATTGCTAATGAAAAAAAAAAAGGGAGCTAAATTTCAAACTCTACTACAAAGCTATAGTGATCAAAACAGCTTGGTACCAGCACAAGGCGAGACCTCAGGACCAAAGGAATAGAATTGAAAAACCAGAAATGAACCTATAGCCACCTAATCTTTGATAAGGGAGCTAAAAAAATAGAATGGAAGAAAGACAGCCTCTTCAGTAAATGGTGCTGGCAAAATTGGTTAATCACTTGTAGAAAACTAAAGCTAGATCTTTATATATCACTCTGTACCAGAATCAACTCTAAATGGATCAAAGACCTTGGAGTTAAAGCAGATACCTGAAAATATTACAGGAACGAATAGGAGAAACCCTAGGTCTCCTTGGCACAGGCCCAAATTTTCTTATTAGAGACCCAGAAACACAACAAATCAAAGAAAGGTAGGACAAATGGGATTGCATGAAGCTGCAGGGCTTCTGCATGGCAAAGGACATAGCTAGCAAGATCAATAGAAAGCCCATGGATTGGGAGAAGATCTTCACTAGCAATACAATGGACAAGGATCTCATATTTAAAATATACCTGGAACTCAAAAAATTAAATCCCCCAACAACAAATCCTCAAAGAAACAACTGATAAATAAGTGGGCTAAAGACTTAAAGAGAGACTTCTCTGAAGAGGAAATAAGAATGGCCAATAGACACATGAAGAAATGCTCAACTTCTCTAGCCATAAAAGAGATGCAAATCAAAACAACATTGAGATACCACCTCACTCCAGTTAGAATGGCTGGAATCAAGAACTCTAATAACAACAGATGATGGAGGGGATGTGGCCAGAAGAAAACCCTTCTGTATTGTTGGTGGGAGTGTAAACTTGTTCAATCACTTTGGAAAGTAGTATGGAGGTTCCTCAAAAGATTCCACATAGAGCTCCCTTATTTCCCAGCAATCCCACTTTTGGGCATTTATCCAAATGGTCACAAACAAGACCATAGGAAAACTAACAGCACAACTATGTTTATCGCAGCATTATTTACCATAGCTAAGATATGGAACCAATCCAGATGCCCCTCTGTAGATGAATGGATCAAAAAAATGTGGTATATATACACAATGGAATTCTATGCCTCTATCAGAAAGAATGACATTGCCCCATTTGTTAGGAAATGGAAAGACTTGGAAAAAATGATATTAAGTGAAGTAAGCCAGGCCCAAAGAAACATAGGTTCCTGGGTTCCCTTATTTGCAATAACTAGTATATGTCTGAGACAAGCAGAAAAGGTCAGATAAGGTGATGTTAGGAAAATGATCCCAAGGACACAAGTGTTTTTTTTTTTTTTCTTGCTATTGTTTCTAACATATTTATAAGGTATCATGTGATTTCTTTTGTTGCTTTGTATGTCCCTCCCCCATTGTATAACCCTTGTTTTCACTGTATTTGATGTTGGTATAATTTGGGGAGGGGAAGGGAAAAACAAATTGTTTAAATAGGGATACAAGTTCACCCATTGCAACAATGAGATGTACAAGACACTATATTGAAAATGAATTTTACAATTTAGGCGGGGTGTTGGGGGTGGGCGGGTGGTTGTTGGGGGGGGGTGGGGGTATAGCTGAGGAGCTGGGAGGGAAGGGATGGTAGGAGAAAAACAAAGGAGGAGGCAACAATGCTGGATAGGAAATGTACTCATTACCTTGCTTATGTAACTGTAACCTAACCCCTTTGTACAGTATTTTCACAATAATAAACTTAATTTAAAAAAAAAGAAAGAAAAAAAGAAAAAAAAGAAGGGAGCTTTGGGGGTAAGAACAAACTGTTATTTCTCTCAATAATTTAATCTGGTTTTATAGAATACTATACACAATGGTAAGAGGAGATAAAAATCACAGAAAGGCTTCTGTGTCTGTTCTAAAACAAATTTTTCCAGTTGCTCATACACTGCATCTAGTAGGGTGATTTACAATTCTAGTAAGTAGCGAGTCCTTCCCTGAATATTTTTGAGCTATGACAATCAAATGGTCTCTTCCCTCCACCCCTCCCCCTTACTTCAAAGCAAATACTTCAATTTATTACAAGAAAGAACTGAACTCCAAGCCCTTACAAGATTTCAGACTCCAAAGCCCTTTTATCATGTGCTTTTCTTCACAGAGCCTTGGGCCTCGAAGGGCCTGTGACCCCAGGATGGCGAGACAACACAGCTTTGTAATAGGGACTGTCAGTTTCAGTCTCTATCACACTGACTTGGAGAAAATCCAATCTTATTTTCCTTTGGCATCCACAATCCTTTCTGAGATGATATATCCTCCGTTTTGAGATTATCTGCTTTCCTTTTTGAAAGCTATGGAATGGGAATTAGCTTTCATATTTCACTCTAAATCTCTCCTTGTGAGTCCTAAAGGAAATGACCAGCACCTAAAATGTACACTGAAGGTGGACTCAACTAGTTTTTTTTTTTAAAATCCCTTCCCCTTGATTAATTGCCTACTGTGTATCAGAATCAGAACTAGACTCTATAACATACTAACTTAATTCATTATTTAAACAAGCCTCAAGGAAGGTATAAATAAATTCCATTTTAAGGATGAGGAAACTGAGGTCTTTGTTAAGACCAAACCACAATAAATAAAAGGGAAAAAGCCTATTTCTCAGGCTTCAAAGTGGGTGTACTCTTCACCAGTAGAACTCTCTTACAAAAAAGAATCCTAGATTCAGGCTCCCGTGTAAGGCCACAAGGAGAGCTTACAGACTTCCATGATGAGATGTCCTGGGTGGCTCGGTCCTAAGCTGAATGATTGGCCAAATACCTTGTGACCTTCTTGGGATATTTATTCGATGTCACAGCCTACTACAGAGAAATAGGGAAAAGCCTCTCCTTCAGAGGTTGAGCACCATGAGGCCCAGCTATACCAACCCAGTTATTTGATTTTGTGCTACATCCTAGGGTTGACCATCTAACAGTATAGGTGCCCCATACTCCCCTTCCCTCCCCCCACCCCACCAGGTCAGCAGTTGATCATATGAGCCACTTCTGAATTTCAGAAGTGGCCGAAATATTATGGCCTTACTGTGTGTCTCAATGAGTACCCATCAGTGTCATTCTGAAAACCATTGTCTCTTATTTTAAAAATAGCATTTCATTGTGTGGAATTAAGAAAATATTACATATGATATTGACTAATGTCTACTTATTTACTTATTCTACATTTGTCTTCTCCTATAAACCAAAAGCTCCACAAGGCTAGGAACTTGTCTTAGTCACTGCCAATGTCTCTAACACTGAGAACAGTGTTTGACACATATAGCAGGCATTCAGCAAATATTATGTAATAATGAAATAATTGCAATCAATTTGTATGACAAGCACTATTTTAAGTTTTTAACAGACATCAATTCACCAAATCCTCACACCATCCTAATTTATAGATATAGAAATTGAATCATGGCTGTGGAAGTGAATTTTTTTTCTCAAGGTCATAAAGCCAAGATTTGAACTCAGGCAGCCTAGATCAAAATCCCCTATTAGTCACTACGAGGCTAGTGCCTTTCATTAGCCTCTTTATTTTAAGAGGTGAATAATATAAAATAGGAGATGGAACATGTATTTTGGAATCAAACTAGGTTTTGAATTCCAAGTCTGGTATTTCTGATCCATGTGACCTTATACAGCTTAAGCTGCATGGAACTCTTTCATTAAAGTGGAAATAAAAATATCCAGTATTGTTGTGAGATTTAATGAGCTAACCTAAGTCAAGCTGGTTTTGTACAGCCTGCCACATATACTATAAAGGGTTGCTATTATTATGATGTATCACTGTTAACTGCGTGGTAGAGAGTGCAAGTGACAGAAAGGAGTCTAGAAGAAAGAAGAATTACTGAGGAATTACAGGTGAGTCACAGTGATCAGGAAAAGTTTTATGTAAATAGATGTTCTCAAGATTGTCAGCTCAAAGTTAGAGAGTTGTGGCTGATGAGCAATAGCAATGTTAAAACTAATATTCACAGAAGTGGGGGCTAAAATTTATATATAAAACACCCAACTCATAGGCTAAGGGTCTTTGGAAACATATATGCCCAACTTAACTGCCATACAACTACATCAGTCAGTTAACAGCTGATTACTACACACCAACTGAGTAACCAGGCACAGAGATAAATTCAGTTATGACTGCTGAGGCAGTAGTGAAACCAAGATAAAGCAACGATTCATCATACAGTGTAGAAGACCAATAATGGCAGGACATCGGCAGTTCTGGCAGAGGAAGCTTCAACTCAGGGGTGAGTTCAGGAAGCCTTACTGGGTGAGATGGAAACCTTTTTCTCTTATAAAACCTCGGAGGAGAACAAAAGGATGCTGTAGACCACGGGATCTATCTGGGCATAAGTAGAGAATAGCATGATGTTATTCCACAGTGGAGCATGGATGGAGGGTGGAGAGATGGAGAATCAGAGTCTGGAAAAGAGGAGAGAAGGCGCCAGGCCACAGAGAATCTCCTGGGCCTTGTGAAGGCAGCTAAACTTGGTCCTGAGCCACAAATCCATCAATTAGACATCTCAGAGACCTGATTTCCACTGTGGGCCTGGAGCAAATACACTGTTTCCTTATGATATATAAACAAAACAGCACAGAGTGAGAAAAGAATACATTACTATTTTTTCAGGCTCACTGACAAATTTTCTTTGGGACCTTATTTTCATCCTGAATAGATCACAGGCATTTCTAGCACTTACTGTATAGCATAGCACTACCTCATGATACGGTTCCCCTTTTGTGTTCTGAAGTCATTTTAAATTCAACCCTGTTCAGCAAATGTTACTCTCCCTTTCCCAGCACAGTACCCTGAACAGCTTGGTAAATATTTGCTGAATTGGGCTAGATTCATCCAGTAACTATGGTGTAAGGTAGCAGTGTGCCAACAGACTGGGGCTGGGACTCCAGGGTGGGGGTGGAGAATAAGAAGATGAATGTCACAGCACCCATGCTTCAGTAAACTTGACATTCCAAGGATGTAAATGAGATGCAAAAGAGTACAGGACAACAATATACATACCGCAAGGAAGACTGTAGGGTGCTCCTTTTTCTTACCAGTGGCTTTGGCAAATGGGACAAGTCTGAACCCCATTTCTCACAGCATTTTCACCGGACACAGAGCAATTTGATGATGGTAGAGGACACTATGTGTCATTTACTACCAAGTTCTCAGGGACCAACCAAATAGCAAGCCCTAGCAAATACATATCAAATGGATCCACTTAATTCTCACACCCCAGAGAGGTATAAATCAATTTGCAAATGGGTAAAGGGAGGCAAATGTGACTTGCCTAAGGTTTATAAAGCCAGTGAACAGCACAGGAAACATAACAATGACAGCAGCAACAATTACAATGATCATACACTTTAAGAAGGCTCCAGCCTCCATTTATTCGTCTGTAAATGTGTCTGCCATAGGATTTTCTATTCATACTAAGATGGAAAATGTTCTCTGGTTGAATGGAGCTTGAAATGTACACTTTCTTGAATTCTCGTTGACTTTACTACCAGTTTTAGGGTATCCATAGGCACTAAATAGTTTTGGACAGAGATCTGCCCACATTGCAGGTAAAGACATCTATGCAGCTAGGCATAATAAAAAAATGTATAGTGATTCTTTTTTAATTTTTATTTATTTTTTTATTGTGAAAATACTGTACAGAGGGGTTACAATTACATGGGCAAGATAATGAGTACATTTCTTATCAAGCATTGTACCCTCCTCCTTTGTTTCCCCTTCCCATCCCTTCCATCATCCCCCCCTCCCCATAGTGATTCTTTACCACAGAGGTACTATATATCCTAGCTGAGAATTAATCCTAGTTACATGTCTTTATTGAATACCTACTATGTGCCAAGCACTTTTCTTAGAACTTCCAGAGTAAAACATGTTATAAAGCACTCTGCACCTATTCCATTTCCAGTTGTGGTTAAATAATAGTAGAACCACAAAGATCGCTAGGAAATCCTCGTGAACAGAGACTAACTGAACCAGTTATCTAGTGGACAGTGTTAACAGAGAGCAGACAGTTAAGAATATTTCCATGGAATTGCATGTCTTTTAAATTTTGCTCTGATATCAGATAGACCTGGGATCAAATCAAATCCTGGCCCTACCAATTACTGGCCATGTAACTTTAACTTACCTCTCAAAATTTTAGTTAGCTCATCTGAAGATTAATCAAGCTGACATTTACCTTTCAGGAATGAAAAGGATGGTGTTTGTAGGGCACAGTGCTGGATTCTTAGTAAGAGCTCAAAAAATAAATGCCAATCACCTCTATTACTTACTATTGTGACTATGCAGGTTCAACTAGACAGTCAATTAATGAGATTTGCTAGTTAATAACCACTGTGCTTAGTGGATAGCCACAACAATTATACCATACAACTAGTATTTTGTTTTTAAAGATTTAAGACACAAAGCTTCAGATTAGGACAAAAGTTACTGTTTCTTTAATAATCTGGAAAATACTAGCGATTTTATACTGTGTAGCTCTGTAAATAAAGTTAATTGCAATTTTTCTTTTGGGTAATATAGAACTCCCAATCATTTAGAATAGCATTTCTCAAAATTTTTCAATCTTGGCCCAACAAAGTGCAAAATAGTAAAGGATATATTGAACACGGTAACTTCATAGCCCAGCTCAGAGCATTGGTAACTTATTCAAAAGTTTCATGAAATAGTACTTAACCTCAGAAAATATCATTCACTGGTACTCTCTTTTATATATAATTCTATCATATAATCATATCCATTGCTTATTTTAAAAATGTTATTCAAGTAACTATAGGCAAGTGTAACTACCATAAAATAATACATCTGATAACTATAACTATGGTAAAATAATTGTAGGCAAAATGAAAAACTGGTCACTTACTAATGTTGTTTCCTTCTTTGAGAGTATATGAAGGATATAAATGGTCATCTAATTAAGCCATGAAGTTGTATTAATCCTATTTTATATACTAAGAAACTGAAACTGGGAACAGGTAGATGACATGGACTAACACTGACAGTTGATGACATATTTAAAATATACCAGCCTTCCAACTGTAGTTCAGGCTCTTTAAAAACAAGCAACTGAGTACTTATAAGTACCTACTACAAACCAGACATTGAAATATGAGAATATTTGACATGATCTCTGGCCTTCATGGCAAACAGACTTCACTCTGAAGAGTGAGGTGACTTGGCACATGTCACTTGGGAAGTCTGAAGTGGGTACGTTTTTATGTTGGAGGAAATAATCGTATTTATCATCTACCATCATCCTCTCTCTGGCCACATACTATCCTGAAACGTGAACACTGGTACTTGTTTCTGAGAACATGCAGTGTACTCTCATTGAATAGCACATTTCTTTACAATCTGAAGTAAAGCTGATATTGTTCTTCCTATGCTTTCTGGTACTGTAGTCCCCAAAGCAGTTCTCAATGTGACATCACCTCTGAGCAACAGTGTCTGATCACCTGATGTCCAGAAGGATATTCTCACGCCAATTCCCTCTAAAGAACTAATTCTCACGTAGAAGTATCTTTAGAGTGATTTTATGAGGTATCATGACTTAATAAAGACAGGACTTAGCCCAGAAAGCAATCAGGAAAAAACAGACCTTTGATGTAAGCTACAAATTCACAGTTAAAACTCATACCTTTCTAATGGTAGCACTTACTTCTCTGTGCCTCAGTCACAATAAAATACTTATGACATCTTAAGCAAGTCCCGAAAGGTCTGGCTTCCAACCGTTACTATGAATTATTTCTTTCATGTAGAGTTCCTCTTTCAATTTTTGTTCATACAGCTTCAAGAAGCCAGTGTTCTTCCATTTGAACCATGCCACAAGCCCATGTGCATTTAGTTTGCTTTTCAGATAGTCACACTTTTTGCCTGGGCAAGCCTCCAACTATGAGCCTCCTTCCTCTCTCTTCCAAGTAGCTGGGATTACCATACCCTATACTTCACAATTAAGATTTTGATCTGGAAAAGGCATTACCTTTCTTTGTGCCTCCCAAGATAAGTAAGTTTTGGTCAAGTTGGACATGTTCCCAAACACTCTGGAGGGATGATTTTTGATGCTGCTGAATTTGTAACTTTAGTTGCAAATAGAAAATAGAGCGATGCTCTATAAAAAAAGAGTTAACAGTATCTGTCTTGATTACATTAAAAAAGATCAAACAGACACCTTTGGGCAAAAATAATGCCAAGTGAATATGAGAGATGATCTCCGTGGTCACAGAGTTGTCCTAACGGAAACTAATCAGGAAATAGGTAATGTTCTAGAATGTAAGCGTACTCCTCTGTTCTTAGAACACTGGTGAAACCTGCTAATTTATTAACAGTACTATCGAGCTTATACCAATTGAAAGGCCATGTCTTCAAAATTCACCAACTGGCAACTTAAGAGCTTTTACTGCCTTGCATGGTTGTACATAAGTGAAATCCCAGCATTTGCTGGGCTAAGGCAGGAGGACTGAGTTTGAGCCAGCCCAGTCTATAATATGAGACCCTGTCTGAAAACAACAACAACAAAAAGCACTTTACGGTTGCTCTTATAAACTCCTTTTCTTTCTTCTTCAGGAAAGCTATAAACCAGAAGTGTAATAAAAAAAGGAGTTGACGTTCAAGTATTAACTCCTATGTATGGACTGGATTTCTAAATAACATAAATACTTGGTGAGGACCTCGACAGGCCCCTACACTGCCGAATCACCTTCTTAAATCAGTAATCCAATCATCTCTACGTGGTCCTTCACTAATAGGTGTGATATTTTTCTAGGTTAGAATATAGAAAAAATGTCTTTTATTTTATCCTTTCTATTAAATCAAGCCCTTTCCCTTTTTTGGGTGCTGGAGATTAAACTCACATCTCACAAGTGGCAGACAAGCACTGAATAACCCCCATCCCAAACCCTCTATCTACAGCTGTATGTCTTCCCATCTAAGAACATCCTAAAAATAACCCGAACTCATCCAGAGTGCTTGAACAACACATACAAGACACATTTACATTGCTAAATGCTAGAAGATTCTTGATGAGTTTTAGAAGTTATTCACATAGAAAGAAAGAAAATTATATTGCTATTTCATGGTAATATTTTTTTAGAACAGCACCGGGCCTGCAAAATGGCATGTAGGGGTAGGGAATCAGATCAACTTATAATGTTACCCTTTCCTTAGTTTTTAAGGATTAAACAGAATAAATAATTCCACTCATGTCCTGCTTAAGAACATATGAAGTAGAATTAAAAAACTCATGGCTTTGAAACAATGTTTTAAACACTGTTTTCAGGTGAAGTCTTGAAACCCTTCAAGAGCTACTCATATTATTTCTCTATCTTCATTTGTAAAATCAACAGGTCCCAATGCAGGGGAATTTGTGAAGTTATTCATTGTGCCTATTTGTTTATCCTTCGGAGCCTTGAGGAAAAGATACAAAATCAAGTTTGGTCTAATACCTGTCCTGACACTGCTCACCCCCTTCTCAAGTATGTGCCATCAACAACAATATCAAAGCCTTTCTGTCTCTTTCTTTTTCTTTTCTTCAAATGAGAGGGTAATAAATAGCAGACCAGCGTTCTGCTCACATCTTGTACACCTCTTCAGTCAATCTGATCGCTTTTAGAGCTGTTTGCACTGCCAAAGCCATCCGTCATCCTGCCCCACCGAGGAGAAGCAGGGAAACTGATGGTAAGTTAGAACCATCTCATTAAGCCACGTTGCCTCAACCTCTTCACCAATGCTTGAGAAATAGAATTTCAAAACGCAAGCCCATTGGAAAAACCAGGGGGATAGAAAAAAAAAGGCTGACATAGCTCTAAACTGAGTTGGTTTCTGAGCATATATACACACACACACACACACATATATATACACACACATATATTCATACACACATATATTCACCAAAGACTAAATCATATTTGTTAAGCTCAACCAATTTGCATTTTATCTCTGGTCAACTTCTAAAGTTGCTAACAAGCTCTTTCATGAAACTGAAGAAAAAAGCAATACAGTGCCGGTTAAAATTAACTTCATCTTTACCTTTTTTTTCTCTTCTGATGACTAAATTCTAAGCTAATTATAATTACAAAAGAGATCATAGATACATCCAGTAAAAACCGTGGGAGGACTTCAGGAAACTTAGTAAAGGCACACAATTCTAAGAACTGAGGGCTTGTCTATGTTAAAAATAACAAACAATAGCAATAACAAGAACACAACAACATTGTGTGTTAATATTCATGAACACTGATGGCTATAGGGTGGCACACGATGTCACTTCCCAGGACATGTGGCATAGGCAGATGGACCTATTTTTCTGGGAGAGGGCCTCTGCCAAGAGTCAGGGAGACAGAGTGAAAGAGACCTAGTCTTTTAAGCAGTTTCCATGTGTCCACGTCCTGCATATGACAGGTTCCTCAAATACTGTTGCTCATCAGATCCTCTCAGAAACCCAGTGAATCAGGCATTACCTTTCCATTTTAAAGATGAGGATATTGAAACTCAGTAAGTTGAAATAGGTCATCCAAGGTCAACCAGTTAGTAACTGGAAAAGTCAGGAATTTAGCTCATATCTACTCTGAAGTCCTGTGTGCTTTGCTGTTTTGTAGTATAAAGAACAATCTTAAAAAATCTTGTCAGTACAGGACCTCCATAAATGTCCTCTGCAGTTAGAGGCAACCATAGAGTCTGGATAACCTTGGAACTGCCAATAAAGGCACACTAAGAGTGATTTTCCTCTGTGTGGGCAAATCAAGTATGATATGTTTTTCAACTGCACAGTGGATCTCTGGGTCCTAATTACAATAACCAGGTTGATTTCAAATATGAACCTCTTCCATTATAGAAGAGATTAAAATATAATCAAGCTAGAAAGTTATCCTCCCCCAAAGCCACCTAAAACAGCAACTCCAAAATAAAACCAATTTACATATTTTAGTCCAAATTAAAAAGCCAAAGCTAAGGATTCCCTTTTAATATCCTGAATAATAAATGCACATTTATGTAAAGCTTCCTTTGGGAAATAGTTACTATGAGGATAACTTTCCCAATATTATTCATAAATATCACTTTTGTTTTGGTGTTACAGTAAGAATCTGGACTTGTGGGAATTGTACTGTCTGTACCCAGTGCATCAACAGAGATAATTAATGCTGAAGATACATATAATTTCCAAAATTTTAGACGTGTGGCTGGCTGTATTACAAAAAGCAACACAAGAAAGGATGAGTCAAATCCCTTTAAAATCACAAATTACAGAGACCTAGCCATTCACTCCATTTTAAGGGAATACTTTCCTAATGAACATTTCATTAGTAAAGATCACAAATTCTCAGCCTTTCCACTATAGACTTAAACAGCACTTAGAGCTAAAGTTTATCATTAGAACTATATTTACTACTGCTGCATCTTCAAAGGAGGCAGTAAAAAAAAAGAAGTTCAACTTGGCCTGTTATTTTTCATGTTATTTTTCAAATTAGAAAGCAAATCTTTAAGGGGTTTAGATACGCAGCTTAACAAAACATGGATAAGAAGCCATTACTGACACATGACACAGCACACTAGGGTCATCTCCCTCTCGCGCCTCACACACACTCGCTATCTAGATATATATTATACAGTAGCTCTGTATTTTCTGTTTGAGCAAATTTCCAGTTTGCACACAAGTACACCAACAGGATCCCTATGTCTTCAGGTGTTCCTGAACGTAACAGAGGAAAAGGTATTCAGAGGCATTTCTGTTAGGGGCTGTGGCAGTGGCATGTCCTGTAGTTTCAGCTAATAACAGAAGTTGAGGTAGGAAGATCATTTGAGTGAAGGAATTGTTTTTTGGAACAAGCCTAGGTTGGTATATAATAAGACCCCATCCAAAAAATAAAAACAGAACAACAACAAAAGCATTTCTGTCAGAAACAAGGCATTTAGATTTATACAAAATTAACAAGTTTCATGGGTAGCTGGGTGAAAGACAAGTTCAGCTTGGTGTGTAAACATCTGGATACTGGGTAGCATACAGACAAAAATGAACAGGAGACCTTTCATTTCTTCCTTTTGGAGTCACTCTGAAGACTTACAAATATAGGAGGATAAACACTCATGATACGTGGATGTTCTGATGGACTTTTGCTCATAATTTTTTTTTTTTTTTTTTTGTCGGTCGTGGGGCTTGAACTCTGGGCCTGGGCGCTGTCCCTCAGCTCTTCAGCTCAAGGTGAGCGCTCTACCACTTGAGCTACAGCGCCACTTCCTTTTGCTCATAATTTGACAAAAACATCATTATGGAATGTAAAACCTTAAAAGCTCTCACCTCAACTTTATTCCTGGGCACAGGAACTTATCTTCTATTTTTTTTTAAATTGGTATAGGAAGAGAAAAAAGGTTAACCTTAATTTTATGCATATAACAAGTCCTCAACAAGTACATCTTAGAACAAGGAATGATGATCAGGCTCCACACTGAACACTGTTGGCAAAGCAACTTCCAGGGCTAGTTACGACAAGAGGGTAGACCCTAACAGAGGGTAACTGATTTACAGAGGCAGGAGAGGATCCTATGCCAGGAAATACAGACAGAGGGAAACCTTGGTGATATTGTGTGTTTTTCAGAATTTGCCATCTTGGCAGCAACTATTTCTCTATGTTCTCATGAAAGAACTAAATTTCCTCTAGGAAAAAAATTATTAATCACAGTTTATAGTTTGAAATGAATCATGAAAAATTTAAATTCAAGATTAAATGTTATTGTTCAAAGAAGAGTCTGAAGCACATTATTTTTAGGAGAGATCTATGCCATACTTTTTCCCACTTAAAAAATCCATATGATAGTTTTGTATTTTACTTTCATGGTTAAAAAAATAAGGCTTTTCAAAAACAACAAAAATATAAAAGGTAAGCAGAACAATTACACTAACATTATTTCTTCAACATTTTTACTGTTTCCTTAGTTAAGATCTATTTAAGTATTCCTTTATGGCTTTCAGCATTTCTTGATACTTGTAGAAAGAGATCCTATGTTAAGTATATTATATTAGCTAGAATCTCAATAATAATAATCTCAATAAGCCTCCCAAAGCAAAGTGGTCAGTCTGAGTGAAGACAAAATCTTGGAGTTGGGGTGGGAAGGATGAAAAAAAGAAGAGGAGAGAAGAGAGTAGAGAGGAGAGGGGGAAGAAAGAGAGAGAGGAAGAGAGAGAGAAAGAGAGGGAGAGAGAAAAGGAGAGAGCCACCATTAGCCTATTAAGAGCATTGACACTGCATGTGTTATTTCTTAATGAATGTACAAGAAATAGCATAAATATTGCTATTAAGAAGAGAGGATGTGAACATCCAAATCAAGCTAGCTGGCTGATTGCTTTCTTATTTTTGTCATTTCCTTACAATTTCATTTCCAAAGTGTTTGATTCCTAACACTGATGCTCCTCAGCTATTGTGAGCATGCTGCTCGAATACTTAATGAAGTAAACAACAAACAAAATGGTTCATCTTTATGCCCCCAGCTAACATATCAAACTGGATGTAATTAAAAGTGTGAACAAGCAAGCAAGGAAGTAATGAACCTGCAAAGTCAAGGTTCTGAGAAATTATAGGGCATCCTGCACCGCACCAGTTCAAATTCATCACTCGTTATCTTCTTGTACCAGAAAGGAATAGATCCACATGTTGGAACCCCTTCTACTCTTGTCCTCTGGCCTCTTTCTCTCCCATTGCTTGATAGCTAATTTAAGATAATCACTGCTTATGTCAATTTCCACCACCCATCCACCCATCAATCCACAGGTCACTTTTAAATTTTAACCCTTAAAAAGTCACTGATCTATATAAAACATACTTAAAATAGGTTGAGGTCTCAAAAATCTAAAGATGATTCTAACACACACACACACAATCTTAGAAAACATCACAAGATGCAAACACAAATACTTTATCTTATTTTTTTAACCAATGGTAAGATTATGTTTTAAATCTTTCCAAAGAACAACAGCCACATCCGCATACCTATATATACATTTTATTTTTACCGCAACCTCTTGATCAAAAGGGCAGCCTTTAGCTTAGAATCTGTACATGTACAGGTCCTCAAAAGGCTGGTTATAAAAGCACCTGGTTACTAATGTTAAGACTGCAGGGTCTGGATATGTTTTTCAACAAATATTTGAAAGTTCAGATTTTTTTTCTAATAAGATAACTCTTGGAATTCATGAAGAATGTAAGCTACTTTTTATGGGAAGCAGCCTATCTTGGTTTTCTTTCCATTCATAGATACATATGTACTTACAAATAAGTGTTTACATTATTTGGTAACCTCAAGTAAGAAAAGCCTAAGATGGGTAGGAATTCAACAATGTACACCTATACTGACACACACACCTACATGGTCTCTCTCCCTCTCATTCTCCCACATGCATACGTCCCACATTTCCAACACATGGATGGGGTAACGGATAGAGGGCAATGAAAGGTTGACTTCACTTGGTAAAGGGGAATTGACTGATTCTCTGCAACATAGATGGTTGACTGCGAGATAGTACGATGAAAGCTTGACAATGTTCATGTCCCTTCTTACCCCTCAAACTCCTAATGACATTGGGAAAAAATACTGCATTGCAGCATTTGCCAGCGCATACTTATATGTCTAGCATCCGCTGGCCAGCTCACCAAAAATGTACATATTAAATGTTCAGGCATATAAATTAAGTGTCTGGTGGCCACAGATCACTGGAACTGATAAACAATTTTGTGAGGAGTTTCTGTCTATATATAATGACCTCTATCAAGACCGCCATTCCTTACTCACAGTACCCATGTTTCACTAAAAAAAAAATTAAAATACGTCATTAAGGTACCCAGGGCTAAATGAAGCAGTGTATACTTTCATAAGAAGTATGAAGTATTTTGTCTACATGGAAGAAGAGAATCCACTCACAATAGGGAGAAAAGGGAAAAGGGAAGAAATCAAATCAAAGAAAAGGACTTGACCTGAGGAAAACCTTTCATTGTTCATAGTAACTCTAATTTGAGAAAAATACCTCAATCCAGCATTTTAGAAATACTGCACGCACACACACACACACACACACACACACACATACACACTCACACTCACATATACACACATAGTACCATTCATATAATGCTTTACACATTTGACCTTTCAAATAGAGTATATTTAATATAAATTCTGAATTTAAGAGCTCTGAAGTCTAACATGTCTCAAACCCTCTTTGCAAGACTGAGTTTAGAATGAAAATGCATATGCATAGCTCATCTTCTTCTTTCTTACAAAAGAATCTATTACTGCTTCACAACAGTTTTTCCTTCCTTTCACAACAAAACCCTCATATTAAAAGAAAGAAGGAAAAACTACAGGAAGAGGAAAAGTTTTAAAGCTTTGCAGAAGCCATGAAAGATAAGCAAGCCCGTGTTCTATCTGCCCAGGAAGATGACTTGAATGAATGAATGAAACTAAGATCTAAATGAATGGTTCTTCATTATTTCTTTTTAAAGGGACAAATTAAAATCATCTTGTCAATCAATGATCCTCAAAAGCAATTTTCAGCTATTTTCCCATCAATTTGACTCTTAAAAATGAATTAAAAATTGAAAATTTTATTTTATTAACTGTGAGACGTATAGACAATCTGATTATTCAAATTGCAATGTACCAAGTAGGTCGATTTTTTTTGTAAAAACATGACCAGTTAGATAGTTTATTTCTTAATAAATTCACAGTCTTGTGCTTCCCAAAAGGCACAACTCTACATGCAGTCAGCAGGCATTAATATTTTTTAAGACAAAGAAGTGAGAAAGGTCAGTAGCAGAACCACGTGTTTGTTTTGTAGCCTGAGCCAAGGTAACAGTTCTCATGGAAATTATTTTCCTCCGTCTAAATACTATTGGAAAATTTTCAGAAAATACTATAAGAAACTATACTAGAAACAATAATAATAACAAAACTTTTATTTTTGAAGGTGACATGTGGTTTTATAATTAAGATATGAGAGCACTGTTCAAGTGCAAGACTGTATGTGTGTATATATGTATATATACATATTTTTTTAACCTCGAGACAAAACAGATATTATAATTTCCCATAAGAAGATAAAACAAAAAGAAGCATCTCTGAGGGAGAAAGGAATGATGGCGTGGGTTAGTTTGGGGATTTGCAAAGGGGAGAGAAAATTTTTAAGAGAACTTCTAATAAGGACAGTTGTTTCTTTTTTAACCTTATTTCATTATTTTTTTAACCTCTTCATTTTAGGATTAAAATTAGCTACTAATTATGCATCTACTTTGTCTCCCGGGGGGAGAAACCCTGTAACTGATCACCATTTCAGTCGTTTTTACGATATCTCCTATTCACCCAATCACTGTATATTTCAGTTCTTCTGGTACCCACCATCACTGGGAAAAAGACACTACTAGTAAAAGCATATTTTGAGGGAGAAAAAGAGAAAGATGCCCATCATTCAGTGAATACACTCAGACACAGACCCACAGACCCACAGACCCACAGACCCACAGACCCAGACCCAGACCCAGACACACACACACACACACACACACACACACACACACACACACACACACACACTCACGCACAGGCTTTTCACTTAGTTTATAATGATACCAAGATCAAACCCAGGACCAAATGCCAAATGAAAAGCAGAGGTTGAGAGGCTGATAGAGCTGGTGGCTGGAGGTATAGGAATGGAAGAGAAGCAAAAGGCTAAAAAATATAGCCTTTCATTTATTATTTTTAAAATAATTTCTACTTGGGATATAAAATAAGAGATACAATGAACTCCTCAGAACTGCAGTATCAACATCTGATTTAGTCAACATACCAGTATAACCTAACACAAAATCATTGCTTGGGGTAAATCTATTCTAATTCCGATGAATATTTGCTGGAAATTTCTAAGAAATCATTTTGCAAAACCTACCAGCTGTAGGGAGTTCACTATTATGCTTCCCGTCAACTTCATTCAATATAATTTACATTTTTTTTTCCAAATGGCCTCACTGGATTCTTTGCGATTTTTCGCACGTAAAATTTCACAGCAGGGAAAAGAGAGGGAGAGACAGCGAGAAACACACACACACACACACACACACACACACACACAGAAAGCAAGTGAAGGAGTGAGGAACAAGAGAGAGAGAGAAAGGGAAAGGAGAAATTGAGAGAGAGACTCCCCTTCCCCCTCTCCTCTCTTTCTCTGCTTTTTAAACAAACAAACAAAAAGAAAACCAGGGGAGACAGAACAGATGCTTAAAAATAGATCTCCCCAAATCACTGTAAACCAGAGTTAGAAATGTAATTAACACCTATTTATAAAGAATAATTAAAGTTGGGCCGGCCACAAAGAACAGCAAAGATAATAGAGGTCTTGTCCCCCCTCCCCCCCTTTTTTTACACTGTTTGCAGTGTGCTCTCATGATAGCCACCTGCTCCCTACCCGGCTTCTCCTCTGTTCGTTTCCCCGGCAACCTTTCATTGGGTTTTCCTCCCAGCTATCGCTTTCAGTTGGGCTGCTCGGTCTAATCTTATTTGTTTTACACCCATCAAAACAAGCAGCCAGACAAAGGCAATCCTCTAAGAATGGGAAAAAGACCACAGCTTTGTTATAACATCTATGCAGAGCGGAAAGTCCTTCTCTGGCTCCTCTAGTAAAAAATAAGTGAGATGGATTCGAATTTACAACCCCCACTCAGCTCCTAACTCCCCCCACCAAAGCTATTGCTGGTGAAAATTTAAAGTCAAAGTGGACACTCATGGCATCTGATTATGCCATTTTGTGCTATATCTTCAGGGTCAACATTGGGCAACAGGGGTGGCATTCAAAGAGTTTCCCTGCTGCTTCTTTTTTTTCCCTTCAGAAAAAGATGATGCTAAAAATAGATTTACTACTTCGGCAGAAAGGTTTTCTACTTCCCCATCCCCATCCAAAAAGTCCTGCTTCACAATTGCATCTACTGGTTCTGAATCTCACCTCCTCCATCCCTCACTCCCCACTTTCCCCATCACACCTAACACGAGTCTGAAAAAAGAAATGTGCCTTTAACTTTAACAGTCGTGTAATTCAGTGGAAGGCTCACAGAGGCGGTCGACACACCGGCCAACAGTGACGGGTGACATTGTGATTGTCAAAAAAGACACCAAGCTTGCTTGGCTATGTGTGCTTCCTGGTAGAGGCTGTGTGCGCCTTGTGTGCATGCAGTGCCATTATCCTTGGAGGTGGATTCTGGTTTTCAGAAAAAGAAATACTCGTAAACCTACATGTACACACAAACAATCAGAGCAGTGATTTACAATGCACAGTTCATTATCTTACACACACACACACACACACACACACACACACACACACACGGCTGGAACCTCCAAGCTTCCTTCCTCTTTGCACTTACCATCTTCAAGCCATTCCACTCCATCTGTGATCAGAAGAAGATGGACCCTCACTCACACAGTGTGTCAAAAGCAGAAAGGAGCGTTATGTAAAAGCTGACATTCCTTCTATTCCTTCTTACAGAGCTGCTGCCCAGAAAAGGAAGCAACAACTCAACACGCCAGGCACCGCTACACATACAAGCCGCCTCCTCTTTTTATGAGGTCATGACAGGAAACTCTTTGAAATACAAGATGCAGCATTTACTGAAGCCCAAATAAATCACTCTCTTTTGCCGTTTTGACTGCGCAGTCCCCCGAAACACAACTGCCCATCTCAACGTTCAGCATCCAGGAAGCTGCCTCTCGAGGTTTAAATCTCTAGCATGGAAATGGAGAGAGACTCCTAACCTTGCTGCATCCACCCTCAGCCCCACAAAACCCAGGCATGTAGACAAACCTCTTCTTCCTTACAAAAAGAAAACCTTTCTTTTGCCACAATGATCTCAAGTAATAGAACCTCTTTCAACAAACCAGCAATTATTTCAGCACCCACCCCCCTCTGCCTTTATGTTGAAGGGAAAACTGACAACGCGACCTGTTAAAAATGACAAGCTCTCTTCCCCACTGCTTTTCAATAAAAGGACCTACCCCGTACTCTACACAAAAGATATAGTATATGTAGGAACCAAACCACAGCAGAGAACTAAACTCTTGTGCAAGCACAAGACTGGTCAAGGTGTAAGATGCTTGTCTTCCCTCCAACAACACAAAACAACAGATTAGAAATCTAGTCATACCTACCATAACCATTCTTATTGGCAAATATTGGGTCTTGCAGAGCTTCGACTCTTCTCTTAATATTTGCAAAGGTTTCAGGAATATATCTTTGAAATGACTACTATTGTTATATATATTTAAAGATCCACGAAACAGTGCGGATGATTATAAAGTAAATCAATTATTGGGGGTGGGGGTGGGAGAGAAAGGGGGAAAAAAAAGAAAGAAAGAAAAGGAGCAGTGAGCTGAAACCCCTGATTCTAGGATGTAGATAAGAACAACTGATCAGAGCCTTGCTGAAATTGGCTCAAAGCTTCCCCTTTTTACATCCATTTATGGGACCATCTGTCAGCTGAAGCCAGAATCTGATTGGCTGGGGAAACGAAGGGAGGCGTTGCAACATCAGGTGCTATTTAAATTAGCTACTGCCAGATTGACGATGTTAATGATTTGGTGACCTCTACAACAACAGAGACCAGATTTCTGAACTGCTTCTTGTGTCTGGTAATTAAGGCCCGGCTGAAGTAACAACAGCCATACTTGTATTTTTACCTTTTCCCTCTCCCCTCCTTCTCCCTCTCCTCCCCCCTCCATTCCTCACCCCCCTCCCCGTCCCTGCCCCTCCTCCCCCCCCCCAGCTCAAAAGTACTGTAACAACTGCAGGTCACTGGAGGATTGCAAACCCGGAACAGTGGCTGTGGGAGTGTCCTTCCTTTCGTCTATCCTAAGGGATGCAGGACCAGATCCCAAAGCTTCTGACAGGGGCTTTTCCAGTGTAGCATATTTTCAGCCACCTTATCTTTCTCGACAGTTGCTTTCTAGCGAAATGCATATTTAATGATCTGCCTCTAGGCTTAAAGATACAACAAAAGCACTTTAATGTGCTAACACTTTTACATTTTAACTTTGTTATTTCTGAAGATTGCTGTTTTTTTTAAATATATACATATATATATATATATGTATATATTTTCTAGGTAATGCTCCTTCTGTGGCCAATATGGTCAACCTTTTGAAAGCATACAAGTTTAGGGTTAAGCTTACCCCATGAACTAGGTTCACCCAAGTTTGCCTCAGAAAAACTATTTCCCAATAAACAAAAACAAATTTTTAAAAATCTGGAGGGAAGGGGAGGGCAGCTGTCAGCCTCTACCTTTCTGCCTTCTGTCTGAGCCTTTCAAAACAGAGACTGATGAATGATTTATTTAAATGAATTTTATTTTTCAACTAGGATAGGGGCATGGTCTGATTTTTTTTTTAATCCACTAAGTCATATTCTCCTTTTACATTTCCTACCACCATGAGAATATAAAACACGCTTCTGAAACAAAACAGCCTTGTTTCATTACTTGCGCAGACCATTCATCTTTCTTAACTGAATGAGCTATTTTGCTTCTCTCCTTCAAAGGATATCTTCCCCCTCCCTACTCCCCACCATTTTGTCTTTAAAAAAAAAAGATTTGCAAAGAGACACTTAGAAAGTGAGTGCTGCTGTGCATAGTTTGTCTGACTATGCCATGCATTTCATAACCTCTATATCACTATACTTGCAGTAGTATGTCTTTGTTGTTCTGTTTGGTTTTTTTAAAGTAGCACCTGGGAAGTTTATGTCTCATGCCTATGAAAAAGGTAAAACTTATTATTTGTTTAATTAAGAATAAAATTAATATGCTGCTCAACAAATATACAGAGGTAATGGATACTCCCAAAGACAAAATTCAAAATTATTGTTAATCTTGGGTTGGAGTTGACAAGAAGATGAAACTAGGGAGAGTAAAAACTACAGGTCAAAGAACATACTATATTTCTGGACTTCAAAGCCCAAGAACCAATAGGCATGTGGAAAATTATAAGAAAAGAAACCCTATATCATTCAGGATACAAACCTATTCTCTCATGAATACACATATGAGCACATATATATATATTTATATAGAGAGAGACAGTATACATACTGTCAGTATACATACTGTCTCTCTCTCCATATATATAGATATGTATATATGTATATTGTCTATATATATTATACATATGCTTGAAAACCTCGAATACACCATAGAACAACATGTGTTGAGTACACCATGAGAACTATTAGACTTGAATATAAATAAATTTACCTATCAGAAATGAAAATACATGAAATAGGGAAGTACACATGTTAAAACTATAATCTCTTCAAGTGAAACAACGCTGAATTAAACACACTTTAAAAATAATTAATTTAGAAAAAGTCTGATGAGTTCTGTAAGTCACAAGAGTATGACAGTATCTGCTGAACTGTGTACTAAGGATGGGTACATAGATTAAATGTTCTAAATGGCTCCAAGCAGGGCAATAAGAATAGGTGCCCCAAATCAACGTCAGAAACTTTTGACCATGACTTCAATGATATCAAACTATTGTGAGAAGTAATTATCAACATAATGCTGACAAACACACAAATAGAAACATATCAGGTAGAACTAAATATTTGCTTGATATTTCCCTGCAATTTATAAAAGATTGATATATATATATATTAAAAAACCTTTTTGTCCCTTTCACGTTAACTTCAGCATACTTAGTGAGCTATAAATTAGCATCAGCTATGTCAGAAGATATTCTGGCCACTTTTCTGAAATAATAACTGTACATTACAGTATAAATAATTAGCTGGTTTTGCTAGGCTCAAAAAAAATCCATGCACTTTGTATATTGATCACTTCTCCAAAAATCTCCATTCTAAAGACTTTCAATGCAATCCTCAAACAAATGCACAAATGTCCTCAGAGGCCTTTTCTCTAAAGACAAAGGCAGAATCCTATTGTTCGGATTATCACATTTCCAATAGCACCATTCATCTTTCAGAGTGAGGGGCTGACCGCTACATCAGTGGTGTGACATTTGTAAAGCAACAGATTCTCAATATATTATCTCAAGAATCAGGCAGGCGAGTCTCTCTGGCATGCATGATTATTTTTTTCTCCACCACAAGCCTCCACCAACACAGAAAGAAACTTGTCTCACTCAAGCGGCTAAGGCAACCTCAAAATGATATTCCAGAGCTGTGGGGTTGCCAGCGCCGCTGTATCCTTCTTACCATAAATGAGCAGTTTCTTGACTCATTAATAACAATTTCCCTGAAAAGAAGTAATCTCATATCAGTCAGCCCCTCGCCACCATGCACACATCCCAAAGGTTGCAGATATCTCAGCATCAGTCGCCGGCAGCCAGCTTTCCCACACAGAGTCCAGATGGACTGTACCAGAAGCCAATTCAGCGTTAATAACTACCTACTCCGCGCAGTGGAGAAGCCTTACGTGGCACAATGGGCTAGGAAACAGCAGCCGGCTGAAACTGCAAAAAAGAAAAAAAGAAAAAAAAAGACAACCAAATTCTCTAAGAGCACCCAAAGGAAGAAACTGATATGGATATATGAATTGCATTTCCTTGACTTCCATGAAGGAGGGGGAAAAAAGGGAAAGAATCCCTCATAATCATAGGGTGGGAAAATGAAGTGGGGGGGGTGAACCAGATGCTGCCCAGAAAAAAAGTGACAAAATATTACCTCATTATTTAACAAAGCAGCATTAAGCGTCCTGCTGATTTCAAACATCTTGCCACAGATTTTGTTTTAAGAGAAACAGATAGAATCCTTTGCAAAGCACTCCGTCTGCAAAGGGTTCTTCATGTGCACCACGGAACAGTCAATATATTATTTCCCTAGAGTTCACACATTAAAACCTCTAGTCAGTGAGCTGAATTTCCCCCCTATCTCATACACAGTACTCTCCTGTTTTATGTACTGCTCTCTTTGCAAGAGCAGCCTGCCCCAAACATGGCTGGTGTTTAAACTATTCTTTAAAGTAACAGTTCTCTATATAACCACCAGGTGAGTAGAGTGCACAGATTTAAATGAAGCATCTTAAAAGAATTGCTTATGTGAGTGAGTGTGTGAGAGTGTGTGTGTGTGTGTGTGTGTGTGTGTGTGTGTGTTTCCCCATCTTGGAACAGCTTTTGAGTATAGGACATGACAGGAGAGATACCAGCATCCTAAGAGGAAAGAGAGTATCTTGTAATATTGGGGTAGTGTCTTGCTGTATCTTATCTAAATAATAAAATTCCTCCTCCTTCCTTAAAGCAAGGAAACAAAACACCAACCGATGCTAACAGGAATGGTGACAGATGAAACAAAAACAAGCTTTTTTTCATTCAGCAAAGCATGGTCAAGGAGAGTAGAATTAATAGAGTAAGAGTGAAACCCAAAATTGTATGAAAATATTTTCTTGTAGCCAAATGAGAAAAAAAATCTTCACACATATGATGAAAACCAGACTCAAAACAGTTTCATCTGGATACCAGATAGAGACAGGAGTTTAAAGGTGTAACTTTTCTTCAGAGGGCGGAAATTTTATTTGAGGGGGTCTCTACTGATAGGAAAAAACCGATATCTTAAAAGTAATGGCACTGAAGAAAGGAAAAAAAAACCCACAAAATCTTAAGCATCTCTTCACAAACACAATTGTATGAACAGCTATAAACAAATCATAAGAGCAAACCAACCACATATATTTATGAGCTATTCTTTTCCCTTAAGGACTGCCTTAAAATGTGTCATTTCTGTTGTACACCATTTTAGGTGTATAGTTAACTTGGTGTTTCCTTTGACCGATTATATTCTAATTAATCTGTTCTTCTGCTAGGAGGAAAAAGAACAACCCAAGTAGAACCCTCTAAGAAATTAGGGGGGGAGGAAGGTGTTAACAGAATATAGAAAAATAGATTATACCACGTATATTGCTATATGAGTTGAGTTTAATGAGAATCTTATTACTTACAAAGCATGCATGCACTGGTCTGTGTTCCCACATGTCTAAAAGAGAAACCAACACGTATCAGTACCTGAGATTTTGTTTTCCTGGCTGGACAAAATTAAAGGACTGAACTTCCACATCCTCTGGCAAATACAGTTGTCGATGCTAGTATTTTTCCAGTCCATCCAGGCAACATTTAGCTACACAAGACAGTGACTGTCTCCTTCATCTTTAAGTCAAGTCTGCATCACTTAATACCATTTAACCTCCTCGCATATATTAAGTTTCAAGTGACAATTTTTAGCTGGGGAGTGAGAAGGAGGAGTTGCTCTCATCAAATTCTGGTTGTATGAAATAAGCTAATTTGTACACTCACCATATGTCTTAAACACTAATTAAAAAATGTCACTTTTTCTTCAAACATTAAAATGTAATCAGCCTAGTAAATAAAATATTCTCATGTTTTCTTGCCTTGGTGATAATTTAAAGAGTGTTTATCTCAAGGTAGCTCTCTATCTTGATTACCAAGGAAGACTTTTGATTTGAGAAGGGGAAAGGAGATTTTAGGGACTTGGTAGAATGAAAACAGAAAACCACTACTGTAACATAGCTGCACAAAGGAAAATAAGATGAAGCGGGGTTTTTTTAAGGACCTATATATAGTCTTATTACCCTAAAGCAAATCCAGCCAATCAATACCACCCATTGACGGTCTACCATCTGCCATGCTACCCAACGACGTGGCTAAACAGACCTGTTCCATATGACTGTAGCCGGCTCATTTTCAGTCGATTAGGGCAGTTCCAGAGCATTCACGTGCAACAGCACAAAACTCCAAGTCAGACTGAGCCTTTCTCTCTTCACACCAGTCCCTGGAGCACAGCTGCAGACCTCTCCCCCCTGTTCCGTTGTTTGGATTACCTCTTGTTGGCCCTCAATTGAATTAACAAAATGAGGTGGAAGGTAGAGGGAACAGGCACAGATGCGCGCGTGCGTGCGCGCGCGCACACACACACACACACACACACACACACACACACACACACACACAGATAATTGCTGGTCCTTCTTCACTGTCATGCAGAAACCGAGAATTCCATGCGCTGTGCCCTAATATGATTATGGCACACCATTTAAATAGCGTTCTTAGTGACGGTGACCTGACATTTTCTAGTGGTTCTGTTTCTTTTTATCTGTTCCCTTAAAAAATAAACCTAAACTGTTAGTATGTCTTTCTTTAGGGAAAATAGAATCAGTCTGCCCAGACAATGGTATGCTATATTTAAAGGCTTTGATAAAATGTAAATCTTAAATTTTCCTCTGTTGAATTGTGGAGTTTTTTTTTTTGTCTTTTCCTGTAGTCTTATCAATTTTGTAGGAGAATGTTCACATAGAACAGAGGCATGAAGGATGCACCAGAATGATATAGGGAGCCTACCGAAAGGTTCAGAAATTTGCTGTCAAATGGTCTCTCAGAGACAGATGACCTGAATGTGAGATGCCTTTCTCCTTCCTAAGTAGTATGCCAACTAATGGTTGAAGAGAGCTAGAAGAATTCTATGTGAGGAGATGTGATAAATGGACATCGAATCTCCTTGGATTGTCAAGAGTTCATCTGTTCAGGTAAACTGACCTAAAAGCAGATTCACACTTGATCTTTGCATTTTCTTCCCACATGACTAAGCCTTATGATACTAGAGCAACATCTACAAGTGGAAGGTCTCTTCCCAGAAATAATGTATGTTTCCTTTTCCAAGTGTGCCTTTATGTACAAGAATGTCTTTTAGGGAAAGAAAATTTGAAGAATGGGTGGTGGGGTTTATTTATGAAATTCTGAAAGAGGTCAATATACATTTATCCAATCAGCCTAATTTAGGCGGAGTAACTGTATGGACTGATGCGTTCCTTACCATGGTCTATGTAAACTCTGTGAGGTTAACATGAAAATATACAGGGAATTCTGAAGATTCCTGAATCAAGAAATTTGAGGCCTTTTTATGTTAGGTCAAGAGAATCTGACAAAAGTTAAAACAAAAGTGAAGAAAAAAACTCCTAGATGAATAAAATTTAAAAATCCAACTACATTGATCAGATGAAATAAAGAGTAGCTATTCACACTTTTAAAGAATATAATGTATAATAAGTTAATACAGATAATAAAATAATAAAAATTCAATATGAGTTATTTAAAATTTTGGGACTCATTTATAACTCTGCAACTACCAATAAAAGAATGTATGTATTAAAAATGATGCTAATTGAAATGAGCTCTAAGGTGTGGAAGCAACAGGTCTTTTTATGGTTGTTGACCTTGTCACCAATGTACTGTAACTAGTTCTTTCTTTTAGTTTTATTTCATTTTTCTTTTTCCATTGGTTTATCCCTGGCAGTCACTCTTTGATTCTGGTTGTAGATACATTTATTTAATTTGGGGGAGGGGAAGGGGAATAACAAAATGCTAAAACCAGGCCAAAGGATGACCCATTGCAACAATGATACTCACAAGACACTATGTCAGAAATGAGCTTTACAACTTCGGGTGTGGGGAGAAGTGAGGGAAGAAGGAATAGTGGGAGAAAAACAAAGGAGTGGGTAACAATGTTTGACAAGAAATGTAGGCATTACCTTACTCATGTAACTTTTACAATAAATTTAAAAAAGAATGTATATATTGTAAAAGGTGAAGGTCTGTCTGTAGAAAAAGGAGCAAGAGATGGGGGAGAGACAGGTGAGGAGAATGAGAGGAGAAAGGAAGAGGGAGAGAAAGAAGAAATAAAGATATAATCAGATGTAAGAAGCATAAATACACTACCTTTTACCAGCGGTCTACTGTATATCAAACACTGCACTGGACACCTGACATGCCCAGTGCCACTCAACACCACAGCAGTCACAATTATTATGTCCAAACATGCTTCTAGAAAGGTTTCTATTTTAAAAGCTTTCTATTGTATCTGAAATTAAAATATCTCCTCTTTTACATCACACATAATATGCCTAGTACAATACTTGTTCAAAGAATGAGAAAGATCTACACTGGCTAGAAGAGAAAGGAAAGGGAAAGGGGAAGGTATGCTCAATTTTTCACAACTGGAAAGATGAAGAGATTTTTTGCAATGCACTTTTAGCTAGCTAGGTCTTCTATTGACTATATTATTATGAGCAGGCTGTAAATTTGGAGTGTAGGAAATAAAGAGGATTAAAGCTAGAAAGCAAAAACTCCTAAAACACAAAATGAATAACTGATCGAGTCTCTGTCTCTACCTCTTTGTTTTCCTCAAATGAGGAGGTAACAATGCACAATAGGAAATGTACTTATTACCTTACGTATGTAACTGTAACCCCTCTGTACAGTATTTTTACAATAAAAATATATTTAAAATCTCATAAAACTTCCTTATTTAGAAGAGCAATTCCGAATTAAGTTTATGCTCTCATTTCCTGGCAATACTCAGTTATGGAGAATGAGTGAAGATCAATAGTCTTGCTCATCATCATCTCAGACACTATCTCAAGGCCAGTTTCATTCGATTCACCAAGGGCTTACTAAAAAACTCCTTAGGGGGAAGTGATATGTTAGACTCCATTAGCTTTAGTTTCTACATCTATAAAATGTGCACAATATTTCTTTTAAAAGTCTACTGCAGTCTGGCACCAGTGGCTCACTGCTGTAATACTAACTATTCAGGAGGTAGAGATAAGAAGATCATGGGTCCAAAGCCAGCCCAGGCACGGAAGTCCATGAGACTATCTCTAATACATTACCAAGAAAGCCAGAAGTCTAGCTGTAGCTCCAGTGGTAGAACACTAGCCTTGAGCAAAAGCCCCAGGACCAGAAAAAAGTTCATTGCAGGATTAAAAGAGATACAGGTTTGGTGGAGGCAGTATTTTACACAGTACCTATTACTATGATTATGGAAAATGGGGGGAAAGCACATAAATTACCAATAGCTCCAATATAATTCAGTTTTCTTGATGAAGATATGATTTTCAAAACAATTGTAAAATAAGATGACAATAATATCGAACAAGAGCAGAGTGGCTGGTTCCGAATTGTAATATGGATAAAGTTCAGTGCTAAACTCCTTATGTGAAAAATAAAAAAGAAATACAGGTCCTAGTCCCTACCCTCGAGGAACTTAAAATCTGTTTGGGAAGAAGTTTTCCTTTTCATGCACATGTCTTAATAGTGGAAGGAATAATGTGAAAGTATAGTATCAAAATTAGGTATTGTAGTTGATGGTGAGGCTACCATCTGGAGTAAAGGGGGAAGACATCATTGAAGCTAGCTTTCACAAATGATAGTGGTCAAGAAAATTAGGATAGTTCATATAAGAACAAAAATAAGGGATAAGTCCTTGAAAAATGTATTAACAACAAGCTTAACCTACCTAAATTTCCTCCAAGGATTCCTCAGAATCTATTCTAATATCTTCCATGTTTTTAGTTATGCATAGAGAAATGCTATGATGGCTGTGAGGGCATATCTTTATTTAGTTGGTACTATTTAAAAGGAGCAAGAATTAGTATTGACTGAGCCAGAATTAGTATTGACTAAGCATCTACTGTTTGTCAAACATTACATGAGATGCATTGCCTATAAGTCACACATAATCTCACAATTTGAGGTTTCCATAAGGAAACTGAAGATAGAAGATTTAAGTGGTTTGCTCAAGATCACATAGATAGTAAGAAGCATTTAATTACTATACTTAGGCATGCCCAACTTCAGTCCACACACTTTCATTATCGTATACTACCTTCTACAAAAGAATGCAGATCGAAATCAGTTTTCCTTACTCTCTATATTATTCTGCACTTAAAAATTAGTATTTAAAGTAATGTCTTTGACATCTACTATAAGACAACAAGAACAGTAATATAACCCTCAATCTTGTCTTTTAATTTCAGTATTCTGCTACCAGGTGATGATAGAATTCTGGTCCAATGATAATGACAAGAGTCACATTTGTATTTTATAGATTTCACTATTATATTGTTTGTATATTGGTTTTTTCTCAATCACTGGAAGCAGATCACAAAGTGCCTGCTCTTTACATGGCATCATCATCTAATACCCCAAGACAATCCTTTCTAAATTTTATTTATGACATTTTAACAATGAACGGAATTCTAAACTTGGATAATCTTCAAGTAATTCCACTACAAATTACATTCAATGAGTTGTGGTCTATGGTTACTTTCACATTGTACTATGAGTATTCATGGTTAGAGATTGTATATTATTTTTCCATAACCCCAGCACACAGAAAATCAGTACCTGGAATGTAGTGGGCACTGGATAAAAGAGCACAAATTACTGATTCCAAATATTTTAGATAAACTTTTGAACCAAATGCTCAGGGCACAATTATTTGGTGTTTTATTCACTAATATATAGTTCTCTTTACTGAGTCACATTTAATGATGTGTTACTATCAAAATTTCTTCTGACATTGGTCACTAGCAAAATCATTAGATCAGCATTCCACACCTGCTTTTCTCTCAGAGGTTAGGTGCGTCTCTTGGGCTTTAGCTAGGGACAGTCTACATTTATGGAAGTCTGTTCTTCTCACCAGTCTCGTTTTACCTTTCTGAACTTTTTAGATCTATAGATTGCTTCTTTTCTCTATGAGAAGTAATCATGAGAAATAAGAGGAATATGCTAGATAACTGTCAAAGAGTAGCAACTGTCCACTTGACCCTTTCTAGTTTTTCCTTTTTTGGACTCTGAAGCTGGAGTAATAATTTAACTACTTTTAAGAAGAAGAGTAAAGTTACATATTAGTGCCGAGTCGCTCATTTGCCTTAGCAACCCCTTAGCAACAGCAGCTTCAAGTTCAAAATACCTCCTTGAAAAGGATCATCTCTTTAATGAAGATAAGTTTTTTTTTTTTTAATGTAAGGTTTTTGAATAGAAGTTTAACATTACAACCCCCATAACCTCATGTGCTACAAATGCCAACTTTGCGTTAACCTTCTTTTACCATCTCATATGGTAACCAAAATGATGTGACCTCTTACATAATTTCAGTTCCTGGAAAAGCTCTGGTTCTAGGTTGAAGTTATTCACAAACATGTGACTTTTTAGAGTTAAGTTACCATTAATCCTGGGTGACTATACTAATTACACATACGTATAATTCTTTTAAAAATGTTACTAATATCGACATCAGTTTCATCCCAACTATTCACTACCAGTCCCTTATTAAGAAGAATGAATAGGGCTGGGAAAGTGGCTCAATGGTAGAGTGCTTGCCTTGCATGTATGAGGCCCTGGGTTTGATTTCTTAGCACCACATAAGCAGAAAAAGCCAGAAATGGCGCTGTGGCTCAAGTGGTAGTGTGCTAGCCTTGAGCTGAAGAGCTGAAGGACAGCACCCAGGCCCAGAGTTGAAGAAGAAGAAGGAGAAGGAGGAGGAGGAGGAGGAGGAGGAGGAGGAAGAGGAGGAGGAGGAGGAGGAGGAGGAGGAGGAGGAGGAGGAGGAGGAGGAGGAGGAGGAGGAGGAGGAGGAGGAGAAGGAGAAGAAGAAGAAGAAGAGGAAGAGGAAGAGGAAGAGGAAGAGGAAGAGGAAGAGGAAGGGGAGGAAGGGGAGGAAGGGGAGGAAGGGGAGGAAGGGGAGGAAGGGGAAGAAGAAGAAGAAGGGGAAGAAGAAGAAGAAGAAGAAGAAGAAGAAGAAGAAGAAGAAGAAGAAGAAGAAGAAGAAGAAGAAGAAGAAGAAGAAGAAGAAGAAGAAGAAGAAGAAGAAGAAGAAGAAGAAGAAGAAGAAGAAGAAGAAGAAGAAGAAGAAGAAGAAGAAGAAGAAGAAGAAGAAGAAGGAAGAAGGAAGAAGAAGAAGAAGAAGAAGAAGAGAATAAATAGCTAAAATTTCAGTGTTTAAAAGCTATAGCAGGATTTTATAAAACATGGTCTATGTAACCTAAAGTTTTGCAGACAGTTTTGAATAGAGTTACAAAAAGAATTTCAACTTTATCCCAAACTGATTACTTAATGATACCCCCCTGCCAGTAGCAGGGCTTGATCTCAGGGCCTCATGGTCTTGTTTAGCTTTTGTGATCATAGCTAGTGCTCTATCACTTGAGCTATGCCTCTAGTTCTAGATATTTACTGGTTAATTGGACATAGGCACCTTGAAGATTTGCTTGCCTGGGCTAATTCCAAATATCAGTCCTCAGATCTTAGGCTGCTGAGTAGCTAGGATTAAAGGTGTGAGACACTGGAGTCTGATATCCTGATTTTATTATTTGAATACCTACCTTGCTTACTTCATGATCCATAAGATGGTTTATAGAATATTCACAAAGCTATCAACACTCTGATTGTCTTTACCTTGTTAGTAGAATGTGAAAGCTTAGAAAATGTATTTCTATTATCAAAAAAAAGACCATACAACCTATGTGTGGCAATTCTAAGGTCTGAGTAGCCAAAAGCAGATTTTTTCTTTCCATATAAAGATGTAGTATGAGTAGACAGCCAAATGGAGCCACATTACTAACAATTTTTACACATTTCCATGTATAAGAGAACATACTTAGAACAATGGCTTTCATACAAATGAAGGACTCCTTGTGGGCCCCTGAAAATAAAATCCATTTTAATTCACTGGGGAACACACAAGGAGACCCCAGTTATAATACTCCTCAGACAAATCACCCCTTTCATCATTCTAAAATTTTTACTTCTGATATGAATTCAATTATTCAGTAGGACATTCAAGGCTTTCTACAATCTTATCCCATTTATGTTTCCTGAATGTTTTGGGACATTCTTTTCCATCTATACGTTCTAGACATGACAATGTATTCTTCCATATCTCTTGGCCTTTCTACTCCCCTGCCTTTACTCCTTTTTATTCTTCCATCTGGAATACCTTCTCTTCCTATAAAATTAAATTCTTTCTTCAAGGCTTCAACATCACTAAGCAAAATTAGCTTCTTCAAGGATATGCAGCAGCTTCTTCATGCCAGCATATTCTACAGTTGTTTGCAGGTTCCCTGTCTTCAAAGTACTTGAGGACAAGGGTTATTCTGTTTGTCATTGTTTCTCTTCAGCTGAGCACATGGCTGTCAGAGTTGGTGCTTGGTAAATATTTGTTAAAAGTAAGATGAATATATTCACACAGCAGGCTAAGATAAGAACTCTCTTAGAAATCTATGAAAAATAGATGAATCCTATGATGACTCAAAACAATTAACTTTTGGAAGCCACCATTCCACAAAACCATTTTCTAGTGTCAGAAAATTCTACCAAAGAAAGGATTTTCCTCCCTAGAAATCTTCAAATGATTAAAACCAGAAACTAAAGTTTCTAGCTGTTCTTCAAGAGAACTCTCACTGAGCTCAAGGCATGGATTTTCAGTAGAAAAGATTTTTTTAGGTCAGTTGGGGGGCTGAACTCTGGATCTGGGTGCTGTCCCTGAGCTATTCAGCTCAAGGTGAGCGCTCTACCACCTGAACCATAGTGCCACTTCTGGTTTTCTGGTGGATAATTGGAGATAAGTGTCTCACAGACTTTCCTGCCTGGGCTGGCTTTGAACTGTGATCCTCAGATCTCAGCTTCCTGAGTAGCTAGGCTTATCGGCATGAGTCATAGGTACCCAGTCTCAACAAAAAGATATTTTATTGATAGAGATTGGAATGCTTTGCCTACAACCTTATTTAGTGAAAGCAGCACAGAAAATTTACACATTTATTATTTACAAATTTGTGATTCTACTTGGAGAGATCTTTAATCACAGAGAACTCTAATAGGCCTGAATGGTGTGAAAGGTATAGAAAATAGGGAGAGAGAGAAGGAGAAGGAGGAAGAGAGAAAGAAAGAGAGAAAGAAAGGAAGGAAGAAGAAATAGGGAAAAAGAGAAAATAGTGTTAGTCTCCTGATTGGAAGGAAAATGGGCCTCACTAAACATTTACTCTATCTCCATTTAGTTCCTGGGGTACCTGGAAGAACCGAACAAGTGGTAAAGAAACCAATCTGGTCTAGTTCCAGTTCACTTGGAAAAGTGAATTGTGAAGGCTTGGTTCTAGTACTGTCACAACCACAAACTAACTGTGTGGCCTTGGGCAAGTTCTAGAGTACTACCAATGAATCCAAGCCTCCCATGTCCATTGCCTACAATTCAAAGAACCATTTAATTGATATCAAAACCTCAGATAAAAAGCCTCAGCTTCTAAGACTTGCTTAGCATACATGGGCACACACACATATACAAACATATATACATATATGTATGTGTATATACATACAAGTACACACACATATATGCACATAGCTTAGAGGGTCACGGTTAATCTACACCCTATTTTTTACTTACAGAAACAGAGAATATAATTAACAGCGGAGACACTCAGGTTGATATTACAGGTTTCATGAGTACCCACAGAGGGCTTGAAAAATAAGCCTGGCAGCTTGATCTTGTCCTGAATTATTATCATTAACATATCCTCACCTCTAGTTTTGACGAACCCCATGCACCAGTCAGTGATCTTTCTAAAATTCCAGTCTTGCCACATTGCTTCCTTGATTAACACTAATCAACACACACCCCTCTTCTTCTGACATTTTCAATGCATGGCCCGTAAAAGGGTAATCAGCAGACCTATAACCAATCACACAAATTTACAAGTCATTGTTTCTTGACAGAAATGAGGCTATGTTCACAATCTTCCTTTGTGTGTCTGTCTCTCTTAGTAAGCTTGAGCTGTTTGAGGATAGCACTCATATCTAATTCATCATAAACACTGATTGAATAAATTAGAAAAAATACAACCTTCTCTATACAAAGTTTCAAACAGTGGCTTTTCTATAGGCAGTTCTGTTTTGCAAGTATTGTGCTTTCACATAATACTGTTATCTATTGAACATTTGTTGCAGTGCTCTTAGCATTTTATATTCATTGATTCACTTAATACCAAAGAATCCTATAAGGTAAGTACTATTATTGCTATTGATACATTGACAAGGAAAAATGGAGGTGGACTGAGGACAAGAAAAAAATCCTATGATATGACTATAATCATTTAACATTTACTATTTACTGTTGTATTTCTACAACCAACTGTGAGAAAGACAAAATATTTTGATCATCACTTTGAAATAAAGTCCAAGGACAGGAAGATTTCAAGTTCAGGGTTAGCTTAGGCTACATAGAGAGTTCCAGACTAGCCTGGGCTAGAATAAGGCCCTATCTTAAAAAAAACAAATTAAAAACAAAAACTAGAGAAGGAAAGAAAGCAAAGAAATAAAAAGAGAAAAGAGAGGGAGGAAAGGAGGCAAGAAAGAAGGGAAGGAAGGAAGAAAGGAACAATCACATTAAATAAATACCTTCTGATGAAGTGTTGAATTAGTGTTCCTAATATCGAGGGGAAAGGACTTCTTTTAGTTTAGCCCAGGAACCTTGGGAGAGATCAAGGAACCTGTTAATTGCAAGGAGAGCACAAGCATAAAACAGAACTGTCCAAGGCAACTCAAGTTGCATAGTTGCATTACCTATGACCAAATATATCTAATAACCACTTCTAGTTTTCAACAGGAAGGTGAAGATAAAAGAGGCACATGCAACAGGGCCACCCAACTGGAGGTGGTTCAAAAGGAAGTCAGTGAAAGTCCTTGTCGAAGATGTGCTGGTGTGGTTATTAACCTTGCCAAGAAACTCAGAGTAATGTGTGGGCAGAATTTAGGTTTCTAAAAATAAAACAAAAACATTATCCAGAAACTCTATTGATACCCATACTTTACAAGAATACCCTCTGGAACTACATTTAGGAAAATAACATTTAGGCAAGTAAAAATGTGCACCTCTATTTGTGTCTTTTCGTGAGCACTTCTCTCGCCTGGCATACAAAGTCCTCAGTTTTGGGTGAATACCTATTCATGCTTCATAGTCAATTTCAGTATTAATCCTAAAAAGTTAATTCCATAAATGTTTACTGAAAAACTACTCTGTACTAGACACTGGGGATTTAAAAGTAAAACAAAGTATAAAGAATCTTCTGCTCTGGGTGTTTAGACTAGAGTGGGAACAGACAATAAAGCGTCTCAATTTCCCCCAAACAATGGCTTCCTACTTGAGCTCTCATAGACCTTGTTTCTTAGATTACTCCTTCCTCACAGAATTGCCCCTTAAGACTGTAAGCTCTTTGAGGCCAAAACACTTTTGTCCTTCCTGTCTGACATGGTGCTGTTTGACCTAATTAAACAGAAGTCCATATTCGCCTCCTCTTATGAAGTCACTCCATCTTCACATTACTTTGAGTTCACACTTTGAGTTATGAAATTGCCAAGCTATCCACTGGCATTCACAATATTCTGTCCTCAGCCCAGGGGTGAGGAATGCAGTAAGGATATGACATGTTTCAGGCATTGCACATTTCCAATCAGACTAGAAGTCCAGACTTACTGATGAGACCTAAGACAGAAGATGAGAAGACATAACCAAAGAAAGGCTAGATGATGTGAGTCAGACCCAAACAGCTCCTTAAGTTCAGAAAACTGAGGTCTGACTTTTGGCCCAGGAAAAAGGGTACACACAATAACTGCAGAAAACCCTCCTTCATTTTTAACTCAGTGGTGTTTCCAAAATGCCCTGTGAGGTTCACTATTTTCTAAAACTATGTTGGAACATCCCTTCATAGGCTAGTTAGGTTTGCTCAAGCTGGCACTTTGGCTGAGAAACCTTTGTATCCTTTTGTGTCCGATGTCCACATGTCCGTAAGAGGCAGAATAAATGTCATTTTTGTAACACCGTTCCTGACCTTTCAAGGAAGAAATGACTGTGTCTGTATGTCTGGTCCCAATTTTGCACCCCTCCCCCACCATTGTAATTTGTCTATACCCATCATTTATGTATTTATTTCTATTTCCCTTGTTATTTATTTCTGTTTTGCTTGTTAATACTTGTTAAAAGTAAAGGCCCTGACTCTCTCTTCCCTGTAGCACAATTCATAGTGAAGAGTTCATCAATGGATTAACAGATTGAGTCAGTTACCATGATTGGAATGGCCTCAAAAGATCATTGGCTGATATAACCATGAGTAGTTTTGCATAGTATAGTGAAGGTATAGGGGTTTGGGTACTAATTTTGTACTCATGCCTCACCTATCTTAAACAAGTGAGTTAATTTCTTGGACCTCAAACAGTCTTATTTATTAAATGGGGATATAGCTTAAAATCCCTACATTAAGCAACAATGGCCGTTGACTTTAAAATGAGTTGGTAGAAGTAAGAGTGCTTAGAATAAAATGTTGTTTCAACATAAGATAATTTCGGGGAGGAGGAAACATCCAACACTGTAATGCTCCCTGGAGATACTTTTAATGGAGGCCAGTGCTTTTTATTTCTTTTCTTCCAAATTGACACAGGGCTGTGCTTTTTCTAGGTCTGTTACAGAACAATAGGTGATATACTACTGTGTTTAGGAATTTCTGGGATAAGTTCTTTTTTCATTAGTAGGTAGGAGAAAGAAAGAGGATTTGTCCCCCTTATGGGTTTGGGATTTCAACTCTAAGGCCTAAACATTTTTGATGGGCTTGAACTAATTTCGGCCACCATCGACAGAATGGAGTGGAAAAATCCCCACCACATCTGCCTTGTCAGGGGGTAGAAGAGAGAACTTTCTAAATAGCCTCATTATTGGTCCCAGCTGAATTCTGCTCCTGTTCCATGATGCCAGCAAAAGCATTTTAGTAAGATGCTGCCAGCATCAAAAGCAGATCCACTTACGGTTTCCTGTAAGCGTATCTGCAATGGAGAAGGTGGCGGGCAGCCAGGTGTGAGCGTGCGTGCTAAAAATCTTCAATACGTCAAGCTGGAGGAACAATTTATAAAATGAAATTCAACATTCTATTTCTATTCCAAGAACTCAGTTTAAGGCACCGGAAATGCAGGTGGGTAATTCGGCTCTATTTCTCTGTTTCTTTATTGAATCACTGAATCTCAGCAGCAGAGATGTTCATTGCATTCTTCTAGCTTGAATTTCCTCCAATGTACCCCAGTAGCACTTTCAAAATACAAGGAGTTACTGGACTCTGTTTACATACCTTCAGTGACAGGGAGCTTACTCACTATCTTTATGATTGTGTTCCTAATTTTGTGTTAGCTCTGACCATTGGGTAAATAGATATTTCCAGTACTCACCAGATATTTCTGTTTCTGCCTGGTCTCCCAGCTACAGTACAGTAGGGTTGAGTGACTGAGTTCTCACTAGTGTGAAGCACATCCCTTCTAAACTCGGCTCCTGAGCAACATCTTTAGAATGCTCCACTTTTTCTCTTTCCTTTCCTTTGCCAACTGAGTAGACTATAGTTACAAGGGAGATTTCCAAGGCCTTGAATGAGAACAGAGCCACTAGATGCAAAGCGTCTGGACTCCAGAATGACTACGTGGAACATAGCTGCCTGTGGACTGATACTAAACTGTGGCCGAGTTAAACCACTATGGGTTGTTAGAGTCATCTGTCCATTCTGATTAATATAAACTATTAATTTTTTCAAATAGGATACTAGACTAAGTGCCTTAGGAGTTACCACTGAATCACCATCTCCTTTAGAAACATACGTTTGTATGTAACATTTCAGAATTGCTCTATGTACCACTGATTCCTGAAAAGTAAAAAGTAATGTGGAAGCCAGATGCTGATGGCTTAATGCATGTTATCCTAGCTACTTAGGAGACTGAGATCTGAGGATCACAGTTCAAAGCCAGCCTGGGCAGGAAAATCCATGAAATTTTTAGCTCCAATTAATCACTAAAAAGCCAGAAGTGGAGTTATGACTCAAGTAGTAGAACAAATAAACAATAAATAAATGAACAAATAAAGTTCAGGGACAACACCTAGGCCCTGGGTTCAAGAGAAGAGGTAAGAGGTATGAGAAGAGGTGGTAAGGTCACAGGTTTTTCAAGGATTAGGCTCCTTACATAAAGGAAATTATTTTTTTCCATGTGACAACCCAATCAGATAGAATCATCACAGTTATAAAGAGGAGGAAACAAGATACTCAGGGTGATGTACATAAACTCTGAGACTGTTTAGCCCCTGCCATTCCTCAGTAATCATCAGAATGCTTGCTTGCTTTCCTTCTTTCCTTTCCCTTTCTTTCTTTCTTTCTTTCTTTCTTTCTTTCTTTCTTTCTTTCTTTCTTTCTTTCTTTCTTTCTTTCTTTCTTTCTTTCTTTCTTTCTTTCTTTCTTTCTTTCTTTCTTTCTTTCTTTCCTTCTTTCTTTCCTTCCTTCTTTCTTTCCTTCTTTCTTTCTTTCTTTCTTTCTTTCTTTCTTTTTTCTTTCTTTCTTTCAGGTCTTGGACTAAGATCCTGAGCTTTTGTGTGTTTAAAATATATAATGAAAGTTCATTTCTTTAAAAATCATATTAGAAGACAGCTACCTTGAAATCTGTCTCTTCAATCTGATTTACCTGTTAGTTTATTTATTTATTTATTTTTAAGAATCTGCATTAGGTGCCCTCTTCTCTATTTCCATAGCTTCTTCATCTACTACCTTTCTACCCAAATAGCACTTTTCACACTGCCATGAATAGTTTATGGAACTTTTATCTTCTTCTACATTGAGAATTCTGCAAGGCCAGGGACTATGTCTAGCTCTTTGTTAATATCCATGTTCAGATAATATTTGAGGAGCTCATTCATTTTTCAGGATGGTTCACAGACAGTGTTATTCAATTCCTTTGCTCTAGAGACCTCAAGACTTGCTTTGGGTCAGCATTATCAGCTGTGAAATGGGGCTATGGCTGCACTTAGTCTACTTAGTAGGATGACTGCCATCTCTGAGTAGAACCAATACAGTCATTTTGAATGGATTAGAAATAGCACTTGCCAAGCTTTAATGGATCATTCTGCTGCCTAGCATTTAGAGAGCAGGGTCTGTGAGAGGATGTGAGAGGTGCTGGTTGGCTACATGAATAGGTACCCTTTCGTGTTTCCTGGTTTCTAGTGCTCTGATTGCTTGAAGGAGTCTGTCTGTCCTTGGAGGTGGAGGGCATTTGGTGGTTGATGTTGTGAAAGTAGTGTTACCACTCTGCTAAGACCCACAGGCTGGTGGTTGGATTTGTTTGTTAGATTTATTTATTTTTGCTTCATGAACTTTCTGAGGTTTGAGGCTGTACATTTCTAGTTCTCTTACTTGGTTCAAAGTTATATAGTCAAGTGTTTGTTTCCAATTTTGACATTAGTACAAGGGCACCAATTCTAAAATAAAGAGAATGAGAGGTTCAGACTTTGTTCAAGATGCTTGGGGAAGATTTGGTCTACAGATAGAGGCATGGGCTAGAGGACAACCTCAAATGAGCCTATGATTCAGTTGTTTTACAAAACTGTTAATAGATATAATTCAGCATGTCAGCAAAGACAGAAGTGGTGCAATGATGTTCTTCAGGTATATGTGCATGTGTGTATAATTGGTTTCCAGAGCATAATGAAGAAGTTCTGAGTTCAGCTCTGCCCAGTGACATCACAATGCCCACACAGCCTTCATTCCTGATTCAATAAAGGACAGGCCAGGTTATATCTACCAGCTCCATTTGTGAGTCAGGACATTTCTAGTTAACAATAAGCTATTCCTAGAACTAAAGCAAGTGCTCTGAAACACTCACAACTCAAATGTACAAAAAGTACACAAAGCATCAAAGGTACCACCAGAATGATTTTTCTAAAACATAGATCTTGCAATTTGCATGTCTACTGACTCTAGAAACCATTTTTTAAATGGTGCTGGTACTAGGGCTTGGACTTAGGACCTTGTATTCAGCATTTTCTGTCTATCATGCCTCTAGTTCTGGCTTTTTGCTGGTTAATTGGTGATAAGAGTGTCTGGCTGAAAACAGTGATCCTAAGATCTCAGCACTCAGCACTCAGCATTTTTCCTTTCCACGGGTCTTTCTCATAGTCCAGGTTGGTTTAAAACTTGCAGTCTTCTTGCCTTTACCTCCCAAGTGCTGAGGTTTAGGACCACATCAGGCTAGAAAACAATAAGAATAAATAAGAGTAATAAGAGTAAATAAGAGGGGCTGAGAAGGTGGTTTAGTGATAGAGTGTTTGCCTCGCCTGCATGAGGCCTTGAGTTCAATTCTTCAGTACCATATAAGCAGAAAAAGCTGGAAGTAGCGCTGTGGCTCAAGTGGTAGAGCATTAGCCTTGAACTGAAGAGCTGAGGGACAGCGCCCAGGCCCAGAGTTCAAGCCCCAAAACCGACCAAAAAAAAAAAAAAGAAGAAAAAGAGTAAATAAGAATAAAACTTTTATGTTAGTCGACAGAAATGTATTTTCTTACAGTTGTGGAAGCTGGAAATGTGAGACTAGGTTGCCAGCATGGTTGGATTGTGCTGAGGGTCTTTTCCTGGCTTGCAGATGGTTATTATTTCCCTGTACCCCCTATTTATTGTTATTATTATTATTAATTATTATTATTCAGCCACAAATTCTATTAGATTAAAACTTCACCTTTATAACCTCATTTACCCTCACCTATCCTATCTTCACATGCAGTTGTATCAAAAGTTGGAGCTTCAGTATATTATTTTTGAGGTCACAATTTTCTCCATATCAATTTTAATGTAGAAGGTACAGTGTCTGCTTCAGAAGGGTACATTTTAAGTTCTACTGCTAAGATACAACTAATAAAAACATCTCTATCCTCAATAGGTTACTTTAGCCAATATAAAAAAAAATACAACCTAGAAGATGTTGTCTATTGTTTATACTGAAATTATAAAAGTACTTCTCTGGAAATTATGACAAAGTAGATAAAGGAAAGTCTTGGAGTGGTGAGGTCTAGATAGCAAGCATGTTTGCCCTATCACTAACTAGCTGTGCCACCTTGTCTAAGAGTCTAAACCTCTCTGTATGCTCATTATGCCATGCTGGCTCAAATGAGTAAACAAATTGATCTCAAGTTAACCATGTTTCAGAATTCCATTTCTGGTTGTCAGCTTTGGGGATCCAAAATAGTGCCGGGGCGAGGAAAACCATCTGCTCCAAAGGGATCTTCATAGGGAACATACTATGCAATAAAATCTATATCTTTAAACTGTAGGCTCATTTTCTTTCATTTTCAGGTCAGAGGATAACTGATTTACCCTTCAAGACTCTCCTCTTCCTTTGTGCTAGATTTTTCTCTTTGGAAAAATCCAGGGGGGAATAATGGGAATCTCTCCCTTTAACTGAAAAACAGTAGAGGTCAAGAAGTGGCCTGAGAGACCAGAAGACTGGCCTTGGATCTGCAGAGTCTCTGAGATAATGAACTCACACTTCTGCAGCCCTCATCCCTTCCAGAATGTAATACACAACATTTCTTCTTCGAAAAGCAAACAACAAAGGAACATGGCCACAATCCAATTATCTGGGGGTGCAGCACTTCCAGGATGGCAGGAGGCAGGGGTGGGAGAGCTCATAGCAAGAAGAGCTCTGAAAATATATCTCTTATATAGGACGCATGCTTCTGGCTTTAAAACATTAATTCCATTGCAGAGAGTCACTGAACAATTTCCCAAGGATTCCCAAGATCTCTTAAGCCATTAAAAAGCATCCTTATTATATTAGTATGCTAAAGGGCTCCTCTGTATGCCATTCTAGGAGAGAGCAGATAGAACATGGGAGAAAAAAAGAAAGCTGAATGATTCCAATGAGCTAACAAAGAAATACCTTAAAAATGTATCGAGTTATACCTCATTTTGAAATCTAATTTTTAAGACCAAAATTGGAAAAATATGTCCATCAATTTTGGAGAAGATGCTACATAAGCAGGTATTGACAACTCAAAAAATGATTTCAGTGTTCCTTTTATACAATTAGAAAGCACCTTCTAAACAAGCCATGCTTATCAAACCATAAATAACTAGGAAGAATATAAATAACCATTTTTCCCAATCCTGTTCTCTTTGCAGCTTAAAGCAAATTAAAAAGAAAAGTATTGATAGAATGAACTATCAGTAAATTCAAAACTTCATGAAGTCTGTAATAGTAAAAATTACAAGGAAAACAAGCTGGAAAAATATTTTTCAAATATATAAAAAGAGATGAATGCTTTCACTACTTAGAGTATGTCCATGTACATGTTATAAAAGACATTAGTACATAGAGATGCAGACAAAGCACACAAACAGCTATCCAGAAGACTGACAATGGGTTAACAAACACATGTGTCAACAGCTACTCTCACAAGCCAGTTTTAAAATGTCTATATTAAAATAATTTTGGTGAGGGGAGATTCATATCCTTTTTTCCCACTCTTAAGGAGGCTTGCTACTATAAATACAATCAGATTCAAGAGCTTTTTTTATTGAGTCACAGTCTCAGAGGGCAAAGTTTTTTTTCTTTTCTTTCTTTTTTTTTTTTTACTGTGCTATGCAGAATTACATATTATCCATGTATGAGGTATTTTTTAGTTTGGTATGTGAGTTAAAATGGTTCTTTCCCTGTCAAGGAATGATACTGAAATGTCATGTGGGGGGGGGGGTCTCTAATACATATGATATTCTCATTTTGCTCTATATAGGTCTTTTTCACCTTTAGATATAGATATAGGGGGAAAAGGACATAGATGGATCCCATTTTTAGGCTATGGATTCTAGGTCCAGTAAAAAGGAATTCTTTATAAGGTCCAACTGAGATTACAAAGGCTGAGATAGAGACCATCTGAATGCCTCTGTTTACCAGTGATTTGTGTACATGTGTGAATAAAAGGTCTAGAGAAGGATTCAGTTATTCTCTGAACTCTGGCCAAATCCACCTTTATACTATCATTCCCTTATCAAATGAAATGTCCATAGAGCCTGCAATGTGCAAGCATAATTTGAGTCACTTATCAAAATAGCCAAGACTTTAAAAACAGATCATACTAGCATCCTTACACTATTCTGAAAGTTGTATACAGTTTTGAAAGTTGGGATGATTTTTTTTGCAGTAATACCAAGCAAGAGCCTTAAAAATATTCCTATGCTTTGACCCACTTTGAACCTCTATGAAACTATTATAACGATAGAGCTTTTTCTGTATAAAAATGGTCTGTGCAGTATCACATTATTAGTTCATGATAGGCCAACACCTACAAAGATGAAGAGGACATGCACGCGGGCACAATAAAAATGTAAATAAAATAATGCTAACTTGTAACAAGTGTAATGCAAGAAACCCAGATGGATCTAAGAAAGAGAACAGAACCCTCTTGAGATATGGCATTCCGGAAAAGCCTGTGTATTGAAGATGGGACTCAAACGATGAAAAAAATGAACCATCTGACAGCTGAGACTAGCAAGAGTGATGGAGGTGGAAGAAACAGCCAGTGCAAAGGTCCCAAGGCAAGAACATTTGTGGCTTGTTTTAGGACCAGACAGAAGGCCAAGTGTGGTTGGAGAAAGATACCCAAAGCAGAAGGAACTATGAGATAAAGGCAGAGAGGGAGGCAGAGCCAGATCATAGGAGGAAAATGCTTATGCCATTATGCTAAGTGAAAATGAGAGGGTTGAAAATTGTGTTCACAGTATGATCTCAGCCATGAAAAAATATGCATTCAAAAAAAACTTGGAAGAAACATACTAGAATGTTAACGGTGGTTTTGTGGGAGAGTCCAACAGGCTTTGGAAATAGGAATAAGTGGAATGCTATTTCCAGACTTCACTACCTACCTCTCATTTAACCTTTGTAAACCTTAGTCATAGAAACCTACAAAATTAGATTTGTGTCACTTACCTGACAATAGTGGTGGGCACACAGGAAGCAAATCATACTTAAAGAGTTCTTTTTATTATTGTGACCATTACTTTTGGATAAAAGGATTATGAATGATTTATCTTTACACTATTTTTCCTAAGTTTTAATACTGACCACACATTTCATAACCAGAAAGCCACAAACTTTATTCAAAAATTCTGATAGCTAAAGGAAAATGAATTATACAGTGTTAAATCAAATGCCTTTCTGCTGCAACAAATACATTTCTTTTTGTGGACAATATATTCAAGGTAGCCTTCAATATTGGGGGGAAACATTTTATAAAGGACCTTTAACAAAAAAGGTTCAAGTACACAAACATGCCAAGACCTTCAACTAACTTGAAATATCAAACAGGTTATTACTGAGCATGGCCCAAATGCCACAGGTTCTTTATAAAATATAAAATTAAGATACATGGCTGTCCAATTTGGTCCTAAAACAACTGTTAGAAACCTCTTCTTCTATTTTCAATACAATGTATTTTCAGATTTCCCAGATATTAGGAAAGTGTTAGTGGTAATCTCCTGGAGAAATTTGTAATTTGCTAACATCTTTCTTGAAATACTGAGGGTTTTTTTTTCTCCCTAAATTTTGTTGATGGACAAAAAAATTAACTAGTATTCCTAGAGAGAGTAATGAGGCTTAGTATTTACCTTTAGATAGTTTGAAATATGTTCGTTCAGTGAGAGGGAGCCAGAGATATTTGGGTTGATATTTGGCCACTCTGGGTGAATAAAGAGGTAAATACCCCTTGAAGCTCCTATTTTTTTTTTCTCACCTGTGAACTGTAGTATATGACTGGTTAGAAAAAATGTAACCAAGAAGTCCTGTTGAGTACCTGGCACGTGGAACTCAAGAAGGTCATTTGGCATTAATCCTGGGAGAGGTTACCTCTTGTCCAATATCTTTTATCTTTACTTCTCAAAAAGCCCCAGATTCCAGGCTGGCAGAGTGGCTTAAGTTATAGAGGCTCTGCCTAGCAAGGGCAAGGTTCAAACTGCAGTACCACCACCATTTTTTTGGGGGGGGCGTCCAGTCATGGAGCCTGAACTCTGGGCCTGGGCACTATCCCTCAGCTTTTCAGCTCAAGACTAGCACTCTACCACTTGAGCCATAGCGCCACTTTCGGCTTTTTTTCTTTTTCTTATGTGGTGCTGAGGAATCGAACCCAGGGCCTCAGGCATGCAAGGCAAGCATTCTACCACTGAGCCACCTTCCCAGCACCCCCCCCCATTTTTTTAAAAAAGAGGCCAGAGTGATCCAATTTTGAAAGCTAGCATTTCTCTATAGTTTAATGGGCACAAGATATGGCAGATATATGTTTGACTCATAAATACAGATGGTTGGGCTCCTGGTAGACAGTCAGGCAGACAGGCAGGTAGATATGATGAAAGGGAAGGTGAAAGGAAAGTCAGTTCCATAATTATTTTTAAAAGCTTAATTCAAACAAGCAATTCCATGCATGAAATAGAAGACAATACATGAGGTAAAACATAATGCTCTCACAAGGGTTGATGGATTAGAATTTCTGAAATTATGACTTCTATATAAAGTTGTCTCAGTTGTGATATGTGCAACAGAACCAGCCTTGGGTGCTTTGTAAAATCTAGACTCATTGGCTCCAGCCCGCATCCACTGAATCATAATCTGGAAAGGGGGCTCAGAAATCAGCATTTCCACTTTGCTCAGCAGCTGATTCTTGGGCATTGCAAGAGTCCAAGTCTACAGGAAATACTCTGCTCAAAAAGAGATGTACTCATTACCCAACGTACGTAACTATAACCCCTCGTCCATCACTTTTACAATAAAAAATAAAGTTAAAAAATAGATGCTCAGTGCTCTTGCTTGAGTCTACTCTTCAGATGGTGAAAATGTTAGTGAGAGTTGCTGTGCAGGTGATACTTCATCCGCCAAGACCTCCTCTTAATCACACAGAGTATGCTGTTCTCAGTATGCTGTTCATAATCTTACTGGTATATTTTTACATTCTTGAAGCACCACAGACATAAATTGAATTTCGTTTGAGACATAGAAAAATCTATAGTTCTCTGCATATGGCAGCTAGACACACCAGTAACAGCATTCTGACAGTACTCTCTCAACCTGAGGACAAGGTTTAGGAAGCTTTCATACATTTGTCATCTTCGGGCTCTTTTAGCACTTCCACAAGAGGGCAGTCAGGGGAAAGTTTTCCTTCTATCAGAAAGCTTGCCCTTAGAAGCTTTTCTAATCCTAGAATTAAAAAGGATGGTTCTTGGTTCTTCATAAAACCAAGATCACAACACAAATACCAGATAAATTGAACTACTCTTTTAGTGATACATATAACTGAGTGTTGATTGTTCTAAGAACAAAGACTTTGCACACAAATTCTTTCTCCACTTTGACTCGCTCTAACAGGCCCACACATTGATTACCTTCCATTCGGTGGGTCACTGTCTGGGAGGAAAGGTGGCACTGAGTGTCAAGTGTTAGTGCAGGGCAGTCAGAAAAGGCTGTCTGGTAGAGGTGACATTGGAACTGGGGCTAAGAAAATAAAATCTAGGCATGTTTCAGGAAGTGTAAGAGCTTTGATAAGACTTTTGGTTTTATAATAGAGATGTTAGGGAGATACAGAAAATATTTATGTAAGAAATGGCACAATAAAATATGTGAGTTAGAAGTATTTTCACATGCATGCATATTCAGGAGAAATCATTTGATGATGGAATTCATAGAAAAGTAACTTGATTACCACATGAGGTGTGTGTGTGTGTGTGTGTGTGTGTGTGTGTGTGTGTGTGTGTGCAATCAACAATGTGTTGCACCTTGAACTCCCAGACACAGAACTTTTTCTATATGTAGCTGGTTTCTGGAATTGACCCTTAGTTGCTCGATATTCTTGATCTTTAGAGCATTCATCTTTTTTGTCAATGACTTTTACCAGTATTGTGATGTCTGTGCCCTATAAACCTATAGAACTGACTCTAGGATCAGTATAAAGTTGGGAAAACTAGGGCCAGCACTCATTTACATTTAATTAACCCCATAGATAGGAAATGTTAATGTTAGCAATGCTTAAAAACTGCACTTAGACTTAGAATTTCTCTAAGCCTATATGGAATATAAAGTGTGAAGATAGATAGATAGTCAAGAAAGTGCTTCCAGCTGCTCTAACCACCCCAGATTAAGGTCAAAGTTCAGAATAGTCATTTCAGTAGAAAGGAAATCAAATCAAACCAACCCTAGAGGTTTTAAAATAGGATGGCATAAGCACTTTTAAGATGAGATTAATAACAAAAGAGAGCAAGGAAAGGGGAAGTGAGAGGAATAAAAACAAGAGCATGGATACTGACATTGTGATGCTCACAGCAAATGGCTCTAAGAAAACAGATTCAACTCAGTTAAAGACATGTTCACTGGGCCCCAATTGTATTACTATTACTATTAATGACAATGAAAGTAAACTCTTTATACATATATATATGTATAATTTTTTATTGTGAAAATACTGTACAGAGGGGTTACAATCACATGGGCAAGATAATGAGTACATTTCTTATCAAGCATTGTAGCCTCCTCCTTTGGAAAGTAAACTCTTATTTAGCACATTGCAGTATGTTTTCAAGGGAATCACTTTCCCAATAACCCTGTGAAGTCGTTTCTTCAGGCTTCTAGATCTTTTTCAGAACTGAAGGACTAAGTCTCCCAGATAGATTTCCGCGGTCACCCTCTTATCAGTGTTGCCTTGACTGACAGTTGTCTCTCCCAAGATCATGTCCTTTTCTTGAGCTACCCATACCCAGCGGAATGAACTCTGGTACCCTTGCCTTGACTCCAGATCATTTTGTAGATCTATCTTAGCTTGACAAACTCCTCATATGGTATCCTGAGGCCCTCACTGTGAGTGAACTGAAGCCCCACTCTGCCTGGCCTCACCTCCTTCCCTACCCTTCCCTTCATGATCCGAAGAAAACTTACAATTTCCAGAATACATTATCTGATGTGGAATAGACAATAACTAGAGTTTAGACCTGGCAGATTTTACTCAATGAATACCAGTAAGCTAGAGTAGCAGGAAATGGAAAAATGAATAAAGCATTAGCCCATCTGAGCTCACAGTGGAGTGAGCCTAAACACAGCCATAATCTGCCTGGCCATAGACAGGTGGTAGGCAAGAGAAGGACTAGGGAGAGTGATGTCAACAGGAGGTGGGATCTGCCCTAGGGAAGGATCTGAAGACATTCTTGGGGACTGCAATTCACATTTCACTGTGCCCTACCTCTCCTGCGGATCAGTGAGTCTTCACATCCACAAGGGGTCAGTGCTGACAGTGCTGACAGACTCCAGGATGAACGGGCTGTTCAGGCCTCTTGCTACCCTTTATACAGTCCCAAGTCATCTGGTACTTACTATGGTAAGTGGACTGTGATTCTGACATCTATAAAATGGAAAAATTGTCTAGCACAAAAACTGAGGGAACTACTCGTAAAATACCCATTACCCAGCTTGCCATATGGCAATCAAAGAATGAGAAAAAAAGTATGTGGCCCGAGCAGGGATTTAATGCCCTTAAGTTAATATGTTTAGTTTATGTATCAACATGATTGTGCCACAAAGTGCCCAAATATAAGGCCAAATACTACCCTGGATGGATCTGGGGAGGTATTGTAAGTAAGAATAACATGTGAATCACAGTAACTTCTCAGATTTGAGTGGGGCTCATCCAATCATCCAATGGGTTGAAGGCCCAAGTAGATCCTTCTGTAAAAGGCATTCCTTACTACCAGATTTCCTTAAGCTAGGACATAAGTTTTTTCCTGCCTTAAGACTTGAACTGAAACATTGGCTTCTTATGAGTCTCAAGCCTGCCTAGCCCTGCATTTGAAACATCAGCTCTCTTGGACCTTCATCTTACTTACTGGGGATTTGAGCATTTGCCAACCTTTGTAATTTTGTGGTCCAATTCTTTATAATAAATTTTGGTCTCTCTCTTTCTCTCTCTCTCCTCTCACACACACAGACACACTATTGATCCTGTTTCCCAGGAGAACCTTAATTCACAAGGCATGTTTTCACCTTCCTTTTCTCACAGATGAAGAGCTAATGCTCAGAGAAGTGATGACAAGTACAGGTTACAACTCATCTCCTCATCTTTCATCATCATTAGAACTCTGTCTTGAGTCTTGTAGATTGTATTTTCCTTTACTCAATAATATTTACCAAGCAAATTTTGCTGGATCAGGCACAGAACCCCTAAATAATATTCAAGACTACCTCTTTCTATCCACTTCAAGGCCCTATACTATACAGTTTATCCTCTCTTCCACAGAAGACTAAAGTCTTCACTCGCCTCCCATCACCTCTATTCATATCAGATGCCATTGTATGTTTGAAGGCTATTGTCACATACTAAATATAATCAGACTATTCTCACCTGAAGTTCTTCACTAGCTCTCCATGGCCTACTTGTACTCAGGTATGATAAACAAAAGTCAACTCTGGTCTGGCCTTTGCTATATCCATGCAGTCTCCTAGGCTTCTATACTTGAGCTCTGCTTTAGAACTAAATGATGAAACCATGGCTAGAGCTACCACTTCTTCATCTCTAAGACCCTTCAACAAAGAGGCCCAAACATTGAAATCTTTGTGTGTGTGTGTATGTCAGTGGTGGGTCTTGAAGGGCCTGAGTACTGTCCCTCACTCTAGCAGCTCAAGGTTAGCACTCTACCACTTGAGCTACAGAGCCACTTCAGGGTTTGGTGGTTTATTGGAGATAAGAGTTTCACGGACTTTCCTGCCCGGGCTGGCTTTGAACTGCGATCATCAGATCTTAGCCTCCTTAGTAGCTAGGATTACAGGCATGAGCCACTGGTGCCTGGCTGAAATCTTAGAATGGAGTAACCATTCTATTGGTCTCTGCTTAATTATTCCTTGATCATGAAGGAATCTCATAAATTCAAATTGTGTTCTATTCCCTTAGCATCTTATTACTTTCTTTCACAACATGGTATAATTGTAGATAGAAGTTTGGGCTTTGCTTAAAATGTATGCTCTCCTCTGCATTAGATTATAAGCTCCATGAAATTTTGCCTGTAAGTGTATCCCCAGTGCTTCCCATGCAGCAGGTATTCAGTGTATTAGCTTACTTAATGTTGTGTAAATCCATCACACAGTCACAATGAGCATCTTCCCATCTTGGCTTTTAACATCTCTTCTACCTATAGTGAACTGCCCCTCACCCATCCCCAGTTTTCTCATCTGGTAAATTCCCATTTCACCTTTAAAATTTAGCTCTGCCATGTTCCTCATTTCCCAAGGTACATCTGTGGTCCCAGGACCTTGGTCCTCTACTAGTGTGTTATCTGGAATGCTAGCCATCATACTAACTCATCTCTCTACCTATCATGTTGATAATCCAACATTTCTTATAGCCATGCCTAGCCAAAATATTAGCTCACAATTTTGTTGATATGTTCTACTAAAGATGTCTACTAGACTACTAGAAGCACAAGACTCTTTCTTGGAAGTCCAGGGCTAACAGAATTTTCAGGGTCTCAGGATAGACCTCTAGTTTTCTAATCCATTAGAGTCTTTGGTACCCTCAGTATGTCTAGTTTATTTCTGGCCACCTTTGTATTTAGACAAAGCTCTTGGTGTTTTTCTCATTTATAAAGTCACTGTATCTCAAATTCCAATAGGTGACCAAAAGTTAACATTTCATGGTAGTGTATGTGCATGTGTATGTATATTTACTAAATGTAAGGACTTTTTTGTCCTTAATTTACTTTTCATAAGTTTTTTATATATTATTGATTTTACATTGGAATGGTTTTGCAAAGCATTTTAGCTAGAATCCTTATTTAGCATCTTGCAGACCACTACATCAAGTAATAATAATTTTTCACAAAAAGAGGGACATCATTTTTGTTACTTGCTTTAAAAAAAATCAATAAAGCATTTGTGCTTGTATTAGTGATTAAAATAGTTCTTGCCTCACAATTGAGGTGAACTTTTTTTTTTTAGTAACAAAAGAAAATTTGGCAAATATCTTTGATCCTTCTACAAAAGTTTCAAATTTCTTAATAGTTTTAAACATACAGAGGAGGGGAAATGCCAATTATAAAGTAAAGGATCTCAAATTGACATCTCAATTCTACGACCTCATGTAAGGAACTGGCTGAGCATTTCTTCCTCAATTGAGAGGTAGTAGTGTTCTCTCCAGTGGTGAGGTGCTGAGAGGCTGAAGGACAACTGTGTGTCTGAATGAATACACAGTGAAATGTCTTCTACCTTTCAGCCCAAGTTACAGTTTAGCAAAGCATCCATACAGAGAGGATTTCAAATTTCACCATAATTTCCACTGACTGAACTGGCACTGGGGATGGATGAGGCCTAACAGTAAATGAGCATTGCCTGTTTTCCTGAAGAGTTCACAGTATGACAGATAGCAGACAGCCTAGAGAGTGACATCTAGCTCAGGCTCTGGAATCAAGAGTATGTTAGCTGACATCCCTCATCTTTCTAGATGAAGTACCTTGGGAATTTTTTTAATCTCTCAAAATCTCAGTCTGTTCATGTCAAAATTGAAGATAATAAGTAATGCCTATACTTCCCAGAATTGGTATGATTCAGGTAAAAGATTATGCCATTTCTTGCATTTAGCAATAAATCAACCTTTGTATCAAGGTTATTGCTTATGTCATTGTCAGCAGTTGCAAAGATCACAAATGTAAGATACTTTTAAGCATCAAAGCTTTAAGCACTGAGACGGGGTGAAGGAGGGAGGGCCTTGTGTTCCCCTTGATGAACTAGGGGGAGGAGTGATTTATTTAGAGACTGTTCTTTTTCTAGGAATCTCAATTTCATTAGTGGTGATGCTGTTGAAGAGTCGTCAGAATAATGGATATTGGCACTTGTCTCATAAAATAGAGAGGAAGTCCAGTGGGGGTTGTGTGGACGAGGTATGTTCATGCCTCAGTTGGGGATGCTGGCATCCATACAAAAGTAAACAAGGTATTTGTAAATCACCCAGGACACAGTTTCTTTTTCTTACTCCTAGCATTTTTGCCACCGTGCTTTCCTCAGAAGATGGATAAGACTTTGATAGAGAAAAGAAATGGAAACTTCCATGGACTAAGAATAGTTTTAGGTCTTAGGCCATTTCTTTATTCATTTATTCATTCACTTCAGGAATTCAATTCATTTCTGTCTGACTCTAGAGTCTAGATTTTTAATCATTAACTCAAGGGCTTTCCCATGCTTACAGATGCAAAAAGGGAGCCAAAGAAGACTATCCAAAAATGTGTTTAAATTCAAGGACAACTGTATCATTAACACTAGTAAGACATCCAAATCTTTACAAGTGTTTCAAAGCATTTCCAAGTGACTTAATAATGTTAATATAAACAGTAAATAGGTGCCATTTGTTGACTACTTACTGAATGCCAAACACTTTAAATATGCATTTATGATAACTTATGTGAATACCACTTGATATAAACTGTTATCACATAATTTTCTCGATAGGTTTTTTTTTTTTACAACTCTTATGTGGGAAGCAATCCCTCAGCCCATTCCTACTGTTTTATTTATGGGCCTCATTTTTCAGACAAGGAAAATGAGGTGCAGAAGAAGTCAAAGGACTTCATTAGAGTCACGTTAACAATAAGTCTAAGGCCTTTTTGTGTTTAGTTTGGCTTTAGTCCCTACACATTCAGCCAAAGCTCTTGGTCTTCATGTATTTTCATTCAGTTCTTCTTATTCTGTCTTAGCTGCTTCTCTCAGTTGTCTAACAGAGGTAAGCTTGTACCTAATTACTTCTTACAAAAGGCAGCCACATGGTCTAGTAGGAAGTTGTATTCATGGTGGACCTCAGTTTGACTCTGTGTCTCTGTAATCAAATTGTCTAATACATTTTAATTGGATAAATTAGTAAAAACCAAAAGATGTATAAACAGTGGTTGGGGGAAGGTTGTTGCAAAGTTCATATTAACTTGTCTACTCAAGGTGTTGTGCAGTGATTTATGCCTATAATCCCAGCTACTTGGGAGGCAGACATTGTCTGCCAAGAATGGTAGTTCATGTCTGTAATCTTATCATGATGGAGGCACTGGTAAAAGGACTGTGGTCTAAGACTGTGCCAGTGCAAAAAGCACAAGACCCTATCCAAAAAATAGCTAAAGCACAAAAGAGCTTGGAGTGTGGTTTGAGTGGTGGAGTATCTGCCTAACAAGCATAAGGTCCTGAGCTGAAACCCCAGAATCTTAGAAGAAACATCCTCCCATTCTTTGTGGAATGCACAGTGTATACTTTTTGAGCAGTCACCATGTTCTAGACACCATTCCCAGGTTGAAGAAACAAGGACATAGACAGACTAAATCTCTGCCATCATAGATTTTACTTACAAATGAGAGGGAAACAAGCAAGTACTAACAAATTAAGTTTGGGATAGTAGTAGTAGAAGGAATATACAGCAGGATGCAGGGATAGACGGGGCAAAGGAGGGCAGGACAGCCGTCCTAGACTGGGCAGGAGAAGAAGCTGTCAGTGGGAGTCCTCTGAGTAAAGATCTGAGGAAGGAAACTTGAGGGTGTGGAGGTACAGGTAAAGCAGGATGGTGCCCAGAGCCAGTGGGGAAGCTCAGTACAGGAGCATGAGGGCCAGTGAGGCTGGGCGGGGGGGTAAACAAGGGTCAACAAGTGAGGGCAGACTTAGGTCTGAGTGACAGGCTGAGATCAGATAATGCTGGACATTGCAAGCCATGGTTAGGAATTTGGGTCTCATTTGTTCTAACAGTCCCATGGAGAATGTGGTATTTACAGAGGAAAGAATTGAGGCCTAAGAAGTTTACGTAACTTTCTCTGCCCTTCTGAAACCTTACCACTTAGCAGTGGAGTTCTCAGACTCTATAATATGGTTATTAGATGAAAGCACTGGTTAATTAAGAGAAAAATGGAAATGATAGGGAAGGGAGTCTCATAGAAGAACCTATGTACCATTCTGAATATCCCAGACACCACTCTCAAATAGTATTAAATGAGTAGACTACAAAAGAGGATTCAATCTTCAGGCCCCAGTGGCCACTGAAATTTTATTGTGTCTCCGGAAAACCAGAAACACTGCTTAAGAACTGTTATCCCTTCTACTGCAGTAGCCATGACTTGCATATTGCATATCCTTCTATGTTCAACACCATTGACTGTCAAGAAAGTACAGAAAAATAAATAATCCCATATCCTGGCTAATACAGAAATGGGAAATTGTTGATTCCAGCCTATTCTAGATAATCCCTACAATAACTTGGTACTTAGTAAATTTGCCTAAGAAGGAAAAAACCCATAGAATTTCGTAGAGGATATTAAAAATTGAATACTAAACTGGGATATTAAAAAATCTCATCTATCAAAATATATATATAAATGTATGTTGTAGCTCTTTTCTGACAAAAGATATTCCTCAGAATGAAATAAATTATGAAACCAGTCCCTTTGTTTAAAAAAAAACACAAAAACCCCTAAAAACATCAAAGACTCAGGTAATACTTTCAACTATCCTCACCAAAGTTAAGTCTAGTAGTGGACAAAACACTAGTGAAACTCAACACTATTTTACCTAAAGGTTTATTCATTGGTTATTTATGTGCCTTACTGAAATGAAGGCTGTGTCCCCATGACCCATCACAGTGCACAAATGCAGTAGATCCTCAACCAGTTTTTCTCAGAATACATGATAGAACATAAATGCCTTGTGGCAGTTTATTTATAATTTTATTGATTCCCTTCGGTCCATGCTTATTCTTTTCAACATGGTAACACTTGTATGCATAAGTATGCCTTCTCTACATTGTTGGAAAGTCCTTGAGGACCTCCCTCTGAACACGTAAGACAGAATACTTAGTCAATGGCTATTGAATGAATTAATGATATGGTCCTTTGGTTAAAACTTGCTAAATAAATAAGTGATATAATCTCTTATTTCTTGTTCCTCTTTAGGCTTCTTAACTATTACAACTCTGGCTCAGTGCTCAAAAATATGAGCATATTTGTCATGGATAGGTATAGGGTCATTTTAACCACATTTTGTTTCTTCTTTTAAGAATCAATTACTTGGTTACCAAGCTAAAATGTAATTTGTCCCCCATCAGCCTCTTTCTTGGAAGAGTTTTTGAATACAACTTCCCTGGCATGGGAGGGCATGGGGAGTGAATCCTACCTTAAAAAAACACATTTACTCTGTCAGAGTGCACCAATCTATGCTTGCTGTGGATACAAGCTATTTTTATCAGGTGATACTGTGATATTCCTTTTCAACACATGATACTCACTCTTTCAAGCTGTTCGGCACTGTTCTATTTGGTTTCATGTTACATCAATGAGACAGTTTGAGGGGAAAGGAAAAATGGGACATGCTATATTTAGTAGCACCACTAAAACCCTAAATAAAAACTGAAATCTTTTAAGCTCCTTGGCTACTCAATTTACATTCAGGACTCTACTTGTCAACTCAAGATTAAGGCAAATAAGAAATGCCTTATTCAAGATGCCTTATTTTCCTGAGCTCTTAATTATAGAAAGAAATTCGCAGTGTCTCTAAAACTTCAAGGTGTTAAAGGTCATACATAAAGGTCATAGAATTGTCAAACAATTACTCCACATACTTTATATTTTCAGAGCATTTTTATTCTGTGAATTATCATTTGAATTATATTTTAAAATAATAACACATCTGGCTACACATCGGGATATGCCAAGTTTAAGGAAGCCAATTGATAACTACAAGGAGTTGCCCAACAAGCTGTTACATATGGAAGCAGGAAGCTTCAAAGGTTTAGATTGAGGTACAAATGTCCCAACATATTGGTAGACTATGAAACAATAGGAGTGAATAACATGCAGGGTGCCGGTGGCTCACGCCTGTGATCCTAGCTACTCAAGAGACTGAGATCTGAGGATCATGGGTCAAAGCAGCTGGGGAAGGAGAGTCTGTGAGACTCTTATCTCCAATTAACCCCAGAAAACCAGAAGTGGTGCTGTGGTTCAAGTGGTAGAGCGCTTGCCTTGAGTTGAAGAGCGCAGGGACAGTGCCCAAGCCCAGACTTCAAACCTCAGGACCGACAAAAGAAAAAAAGGAAGTAAATAACATGAAGAGGAAGTTTATGAGGAAAGTTGCCAACCAAATGTTTGCAATCACAGAGTGTTGGAAGATGTGCCTATGTTGGTATCTATCATATAACAAAGGCCTCAAAATTGCTAAAAAAAAATATACTTAGTTCACAATTTCCATGTAGGACTCAGTGGCTACAAGCAAAAGATCTCTGTAATCTGTAAAGCAGATATAAACATTTTTATTATGTCTAAAGGAAATAGAATGGCATAGTAGATCATCTGCCAAACTGGCCATGATCTACCTTTCATTGTATCTATGCTCTCTGTAATGTGACTTTACACATTTTTCTATCAAGAAATTTCTCCATCCCTGTTTCTGGGCTAACTCTGTGGTCTGCTTTGGCCAATAAGAAGGAGGAGAAATCCAACTGCATGCTTACTTACTTCCATTCTTCTTAGAAATCTGACTAGCCATCAGGTGAAAATCTTTGGTTGTTGGAAGGAAGGAAAGGAAGGAATAAAAGAAGAAAGATATGGAGGAAGGGAAGAAGGAAGCCAAGACCATCCTAAAAGAACCTATAGCCTAGCAATACCAACACAGATCTTAGCCTAGCTAAGATCTGCAGTTGTCTACCTGCCCCAGAACTGAATGCATAAATGTATCCAATTGAGATCAAGAGAAAAGCCCAGCTGACTTGAAATGAACAATAAAAACACTCCCTGTATTAAATACCACATTCTACCATGGTTTATTAAGCAGCACCCAGTCTACCTTAACCCCAACTATGTGTCTATCACTATGCTAATAAGCACTTTATAGGAATTATTTTATTTACTTCTCACAATAAATATGCAATTAATATTATTACTCCATATGTTATAAAATTGAGACACACAGAGGTTATATTAACTTGCTTCAATGTGTACCAATAGGAAACAATGAGGCCAGAATTGAAATCAGGCAGCCTAATTTCAGAGTAGTGCTTAGTCTAAGATACAGGATATTTTTTCTTAATCTAACAAATAAGGAACTCTTTTTACTCTTCTCAATGATAGATCTATGATAGCCTTTTTCTATATTTCCAACTGTTCCAACTCAAAGCACCATTTCAACAAATGATAATTCTAACAAATGTGACTTTCTTTGTTGGTACATTATCTTACTGGATCCTTATAATGTAACTTTGAGGTTTTCACTATCATGTATGTCTTATAAAGGAAAAGGAAAGCTAAGGAATAAAGTGCAAAGAGATTAACTCACTTCCCAAAGTTATCCAGTTTATGAGCAGACTAGATGTGCTGTAACTTCAGGTCTGATAGCTCCAGAGCTTATATGCAAGGCTCCTGGCTGTTCTTCTGAATGACCTTCAAGTTTTTGATGTCTTCTTGCCACATAATTGCCAAGTGGATTTTTTCTTTCTTCCTATTGTTTCTAACGTATTTATAAGGTACCATGTAATTTTTTTTTGTTGCTTTGTGTGTTCCTCCCCCATGGTATAACCCCTGTTTTCACTGTATTTGATGTCAGTATAATTTGGGGAGGGGAAGGGAAAAAACAAAATGTTTAAATAAGGATACAGGTGGACCTATTGTAACAATGAGATGTACAAGACACTGTTGAACTACGAACTTTACAATTTAGGCAGGGTGGGGGCGGGCGGGGGGAGGAAGTGTAGTTGTGGAAGTGGGAGGGAATGGATGGTAGGGAAAAAACAAAGGAGGAGGCAACAATGCTTGATAAGAAATGTACTCATTGTCTTGTCCATGTAATTGTAACTCCTCTGTACGGTATTCTCACAATAAAAAAAAAAGAAAATGCATTCATTACCTTGCTCATATATCTGTAACCCCTCTGTACAGTATTTTCACAATAAAAATATAAAAAATAATTGCCAGCCTTTGTCTCAAGGCTCAGAACAAGAAGACTTGAGGAGGCTTCAATGTAGTTAAATCTACTTTCTCTGCCCTCACTGATTTAAAGAAGTTGGAGATATAAGCTAAGTGATTCTAGGCATAACACCTCAAAGGATGAAACACATATACGGTGGTGACCCTGTACGATTACAGTAAAGCCGGTATATTTCTATTTTCTAGAGACATTGTAGTCACAGTGACACACATTCCTCATGTGTATACAAACCCATTTTGCTGCCAATCTTAAAAAAATGTAGCAATACCTATATAGTATCAACAACATAATATTTGATAATGATAAGTGACTACACTGGTATATGCCATACTGTCTGTTTTATCATTATTTGACAGGTATTCCTACTTATACAAAATACTGCATAACGGCATGGTATGTTATACTAGCAGTAGCCTCATGCATCACTTTTTTTGTATTTGTTTTTCTGCTTATGTGGTGCTGAGGAATCAAACACAGGGCCTCACGCATACAAAGCAAGCACTCTACCACTGAGCCACCTTCCCAGCTCATGCATCACACTTTTTTTGTGTTTCTTAAATGCATCTAGAAGCCACATTGAGTGATTAACATATACCAGCTAGACTTGTATAAGTATACTCAGTGATGTTCATACAATAATGAACCCACCAAACAATACATTCCTCAAAACATACTCCCCTCATTAAGCAAAGTATAACTGAAATAAGAAATGAAATGTAAAGTAGACAAATTTGGTTGGAACCAATATTCAATTCCAGAATTCAAAGACTGACAGAAATAGAGATTTGGAAGTCAGAAAAGGTTTCACATGGGAGGGAATGTGAAGGATAAACAAGATGGGAAATTTCTTGCAGGAACACAGGCATTCGTTGCCATAGGTGTATGATTTCTGTTGTAGGGTTGTCATGGTGATTGCATTTGCAAGACATCCACGTGAGTATTTAAATCTGGTGGGCTTGGACAGGACCAATATGTAACAAAAAAAGGATTCATCTGAGAATCTCAACACATTCAAAGTTGACAGAGCGGAAAACTGGATCCCAGATTCTTGAGGCAACCATCAGGTCATGTCAATCAGTAGATCCAAAAAAATGGATAAAAAGTCTAGACTAGTCCCATGAGATAGGAAAAATGATATAAAAAAGAACTAAGAAGAAATGTAAGCTATGAATAACGCATACAAAGTATCAGCAAGTGGTCCTCTAGCCTTGGGAAGCCAGGAAAAAATTAGCACAAATGCACTTGGGGAAATTCTACTAGTTTCATTTTCAGTTTATTTTCTTTCAGTTTCTTAATATTCAGGAAGAATTCTCCTTGATCTATCACAATCTAATTTTCCAGGGGTACCTGTGGCCATCCGAGTGCTGTACCCTACCATGGACCAACCACATTGCAATGCCTGCAGTTCTTCAGCACACCTTTCTCTTCACAAACCCCATGCTCCTAGCCTGTAAGACTTTGCATAGGCTATTTCTTCTACTGGATTTTGAATCTTTTCCATGTACTGTATATAACCTGCATCGCCATTTTCATCAGAAAATTCCTTTTCTTCATCCTTTAGTTATTTATTTTTTATCCTTTAGTTTAAAAGTCACTTCCAGTTGAAAAGAGTAAACCAGGAAATCTGGAGAAGGAAAACCTACAATAACTGAGGAAAGAGGCTCATATAGGAGGCTAAGGTTGGACAAAATCACTGATTGCAGATACAATGTAAAGCCACATTTAAAAGTCTAGGGAAAAGAAAGACTGTATGTGAAAGAATACAACTGGATCACTAAAACATCAAGTCAGAGTGTCATGGTAGTTTCATGAAGAAAATGCTTCCTTATGGCTGCAAAGAAGACAACATCGAAGATATGGGCAAAGGAGAAATGTCAACAAACTCTGAGAGGCAAGGAGAAAGAGTAGATGCTCTAAAATGTATGAAAGGAAATGTATTCATTACCCAGTTCATGTAATTGTAATACCTCTGTACATCACCTCTCTAATAATAATAAAGTAAATTAATACCCCAATCCCCAGAAAAAGAAGGCTTGATAGATGAAAGTAGTTAGATAGTGAGATAAATAGAAAAAAGATCAGCACAGATATTGCTATCAGGAATTTGGAGACAAGGGCCAAATGAAGCTGATAAATTGGTAGGTCACAGTATGCAGGAGTTTCCAACACTAGCAGTAGTATAATGGGAAGGTATGGGCTGATTTAAAGCAGTAAGTAGAGCAACAGACAGTTGTCAGGAAATATAGTAATAAGAGGAGAAGAAAAGCAAAAGTACAAGGAAAAGGATACATATGATGCTGCTGCTGATAAGGACAACCTGCTACAAATGTTTTGCTGAGGTAGCAAGCATAAGTTAACAATATGCATTCTTTCACAGGGAAAAAGTAGCCTTTGAGGATGTTCAAAAAAACCTGACAAAGGAGCAGAGCTGTCAGCTTGCCATTTGTTAGGTAGGAAAATATAGATCCATAGATCCACTGGACTAAACGACAAACATTTAAAGGGACTTGACCTAGAATCCAGGAACACTTAAAAGGACATTCTGGCTGTATTTGTTTAAAAGCCAATTACCCAGTCAGAACACACTCAGACTAAAATGCAAATCAAAGTCCTGTCCAATCCAGTGGGGATCTCTAGAACTAAGGTTTCCCATCAGAGCAGAAATAGTCCGAACCTAGTACCCTCCTATGCTCAGTCATTGGCTGGAGCTGCCTAGGAAAAGTATGACCTAAAGGTACTGTAGCCAGAGGATCATCCAACTGCATACCCCCAAACAAATGAGTTTTCTCATGGAGGGATATCTGAATGATGTTCTCCGTGAGGAGGAGGGAACGACATGCTAACGAATGGGGTTGGAGACTTCCATTAGCTAATAAACCTAAAACACTTGAAAAAGTGCCCGTAGTGTGGCATGTATTATCAAAGTATTTGGTATGACTGTGGATTATCTATATAATTATCTGTAACTTCAGGACTTGAGTTGATGCTGAAAATTGTGAAATTAAATGACTATAGGGGCAAGGCAGGGAATTAAGAAAGATAAAAAGAGTAAGGTTTCCTATAGTCTCTGTAGCCTGCCTGCAGAGTATAGTACACTCCCTGCCTAAAGGTATTCAGGTTAAAAACAATACCAAAAGAAAATAGTCATTATTCAAGCCTAAGACTCAAACTTTGAAAAACAAAAATTTTATATAACATTATGAGTAAGCTATTTTGCACAAATCTTGTCCATCATGTTTAGTCATTCACAATCAAGCACAGTATCACATGGACTTTGTTCTTCACTATACTTGTGAAAGTGGCTTTTCCATTTATTATAATCTCAAGAGATCACAGGGAACATTGAAGTTTCTTCTGTTTGATTATTCAAATTTTTTTACAGTAATAGAGATATTCTCCAGTGGGTATTAAATATGTGTTTACTGTTTCCTCTCCAATAAGAGAAACAGGAGACAAATTATTTCAAATGAGGAGAGAAAATTTTTTGTTGCACTAAAGTGCAACAAAGCACTTAGTGTCTCTGCCTCTAGAAATAAGGAGACAGCTTTATCCAACCATCCTCTAAGAAGAGATGGAGCCATACTCTAGGAAGTATATAGACATGAGGTCAGTGTGCTACTGAAGTGTGTAACCTGTTTGGGAATTGGCAGATAACAATGGGAGAATATTCTGACAAGTGAAATCAAAGTGTAGCAGGGCTATCATTAGAAGCAAAGACTCAGGGGCTGGGAATATGGCTTAGTGATAGAGTGCTTGCCTAGCATGCATGAAGCCCTGGGTATGATTCCTTAGTACCACATAAACAGAAAAAGTAGGAAGTGGCACTGTGGTAGAGTGGTAGAGTGCTAGCTTTAAGCAAAAGAAGCTCAGAGACAGTGCCCAGGCCCTAGTTCAGGCCCCAGGACTGGCAAAAAAGAAGAGAAGACTCCATCCTGCATTCTTAGATACAGCCTGCCCAGGTCCTCCTCTGTTTGGTAATAGCAGAAGCCTTGTATCACTGAGGAAGAGTCACTCCTCTAATGAGCCTACTAAGCACTTATTACTCTGGAATGTAGTTGTGCAAGTTGCAAATCTGCTGGTCAATCAAGTCAGATCTAAGGATTGCAGTTCAAAATCACCTGAGCATAATTTATACAAAAAGAACAAATACAACACCTAAATAAACACCCTTGAAGGTGAGTGAACTACTGTTTCTTCTTCTTCTTCTTCTTATTACTATTATCCTATTTTATTGTAAGGATGATATACAGAGAGGTTAAGTTACTTAAGTAAGATAATGAGTACATTTCTTTTGGAACAATGTTACCCCCTCCCTCATTTTCTCCCACTCCCCACATCTGTAAAGTTTATTTCTAACATAGTGACTAATGAGTATCACTGTTGGCTTGGTTCACCCTTTGTCCCGCCATTTCTGTGATTCCCCTTCCCTTCCCCAAGTCAGATAAACTTATATACAAGACAAACTGTACAGAAATCAAAAACAGTGACAACAAGGAATAAACCAAATGGTGGAGAGGAGAAAGAAAATAACTGCAAGCAGTACCCTAAAAAACCCTCATGTTTCCATTTCTTGGAGTTCATTTTGATAAGATCATTTTTTCACTAATTTTTTATTTTATTTTATTGTGAAGGTGATGTACAGAGAGGTTACAGTTACATAAGTAAGGTAGTGATTACATTTCTTGTCTAACTTGTTACCCCTTCTCTCATTTTTCTCCCTCTTTTCCTCTCCCCTCCCCCCAAATTGTACAGATCATCTCCAACATTTTCTTTTGTATCACTATTGCACAAATTCCCCCTTTGTCCTTTGTCTCACCATTTTGTTGTTACCCTTCCCTTCCCTAGTTCAGATAAATGTATATACACTATCCAGGGTACCAAAATCAAATACAATGACAACAGGGGATATACCATAGGGGAAAACACAAAAGAAAAAAAAAATCACATAGTACTTTGAGAAAATAACAACAAAGAAAAACCTCTTGTGTCCATGTCTTAGAGTTCATTTCGCTTATCATCAGCTTATATGGTTATATGTGCTATTGAGCTATTTTGCTTCTCTGCTGAGAGTATCCTAGATGTATACTAATAAGGGAGACCATGGAACCTATGTTTCTTTGGGTCTGGCTTATTTTACTTAATATGATTTTCTAAAGTCCTTCCATTTTGATAAGATCATTTTATATGCTCATATGCAGATGGCTATTGAGCTCTTGTGATCCTCTGATAATAATATGTTCAATATCTCTAGCCATTAAAGAAATGCAAATCAAAACAGCAGTGAGATTCTACCTCATCCCAGTTAGAATGACAATTACCAAAAAACTAACAATAACAGATGCTAATGGAGATGTAGCCAAAAGGGAATGATACTAAACTGTTGCTGGGTATGTGAACTTGTTCAACCACTTGGAAAGCAGTATGGAGGTTCCTCAAAAGACTAAACATAGAGTTCCCCTACGGTCAGCAATCCCACTCCTGGGCATCTATCCCAAGACCACAAACAAGGCCATGCTAAAGCTACCACACAAATATGCTCATTGCAACATTATTTACCATAGCTAAGAAATGGTACCAATCTAGATGCCCTTCAGTAGATGAATGGATCAAGAAAATGTGGTATATATACACAATGGAAGTCTATGCTTCCATCAGAAAAATGACATTGCCCCATTCATAAGGAAATGGAAAGTATTAAGTGAAGTAAGCCAGACCCAAATAAACATGGCTTCTCTCATTTCTAAAATGAGAACTACTGTTTCAATGTACAAGATTATTTTAAGAACATAAAAGTTTCTGGTGTTTGGTTCTTCTGCCCTGTGTTCCTAAACAACATAGTTATATGACCTCAAATTACATTATCAAATTGTGGTTGATATAATTTTCCCTCAACAAATAACACTTGGACAGAGAAAGTTTGTATCGCAAACCTCTTACTAGTAATTGAAAGTTGCAGTCATTCACCAGACATTTCTAGAATGTTAGTTACAATGACCCAAGTAAGAAACACAAAACTACTTCTTCCCATCTGACTCTTTGTTCAGAAACTCTTTCTGTCAGAACTAAATGAACTTCACTGTCAGGGACAGTGTTCAACCAATCTTTGGGGGATTAAAGTTAAAATCCCTAGTATACTAGCAGCAGAGCAAACTAACACAGATCAACCACAGATTGGATAAGGTACCAAAGTCATACAGAATCCTACTCAGACTTTTGGCAGCAAAATCATGACTCTATGGCATATAATCCACATTTAGAAACTCTCCAGTTGGTGACAGATTTATTGCTTAATTTTTCTTTACCTTATTCTCATCTCCACTCTACTAATCACATATTTTTTACTTGACAAGTTAAACCTTTACTTGACTTGGAAAGATTAGGTTGACTTGCATGGAATCATTTGCTCAATAAATAACTTGCTGATTACCCAGTAAGTACAGCGCTGTAGACCCAAACCTGGGAACCTATGGAATATAGTGATAAATAAAGCATAATTTCTGTCCTCAAGGAGTTAACTTCTTTTCCCAGCTCTTTCAGCTCTACTTGAGAGGTTCAAGATGAGACATTTTCCAACAGAACCATGGTGTTAAGTGGTCCCCTTAACAGACCACAGGGTAAGGAGCAAGGATGATGATACAAGCAGAAAGAACAGTAAATGCTTTATGTAGGTGTGTAAAAATGGAATGGTGAAGCTTGTTGAGAGGCAGGAAAGCTTATTGAGGGTAGCAGATGAGGAGTGTCAAGAAGGGGGGTGAATCTGATTAAGGCACATTATATGCGTATATGATATGTCAAAATGAACCCCCTTGTACAACTAATTGATGCAAACAAAAAGTGTGAATAGAAAAAGAATAGCAAATGCAAAAAGACAAAAGGAAATATGAAGCATAATCTGTCAAGTTCAAATAATTTAACATTAAATGGTGGGTCTCAATGGAAGAAAATTAAAGGCCATAAGATTAGATATATGGGTGAAGAGAGATGGAGAATGGCAAACTAACAGCCTTGGGCTTCATCCTGTGGATAATTGTGGGTGGATAGGGAAATGCCAGGGTCAATCTATATTTCAGAGAAAAGTGGTGACCAATGGGAGGAGAAGAAACTTGAAAGGGGGATAAACAGTACAAAAAAGGACTTTGTATTAGAACAGTAGAGAAATAAAAGAAGGAAATTATAGACGATTATTATTCACACTGTGCCTACTGTTTATCATCATAAATAACAAAAAGCTAATAGATTAAGAAATTCCTGATTTTGCCACTTACCAAATACCTATTAGGAAAATCACTCAATTTATATAGGGTATACTTAAAATTATTAAGGGATTGTGAAGAACTCTGGGGCTAGCAATGATGCAGCCACTGCATGGAATGCAGTATGCTCAACTGGGTGGGAGCTCTTTCCACTTCACTTTCCCCAAACTCATTTTTTTTCTTCATGCCTTGTGCCCCACCTGAATATTCTGAAGCAAGTGATCAAAGAACTCATTAATGGACTCTATTAAGTCTAGCCCCAAGGACAGAGAAAGAATTGGAAAAAGGGTAGAGAAAAGATCTTGTAGAAAAGTGGAAGATGCCTGTCTCCAAACTTAATGACTATCCACCTCTCACATAAATATGCTATGAAGGTCAAAAGAAATATTGTGTGTAAACAGCATTATAAAATATACAAATATAACAAAAAATAAGACTTATCTTATAAGAAGCAAACAAAAAGAATAATGCCTGTCGGTGGTATAAGTCTCTTAAGGTTGGTATATCTCACTCAACTTATCTCTTCTTGCTCACCCATTAACTGGGATGATTGAGGTTTGCTCACTGATTATATCTTAAGTACATACAACTGGGACTGGCTTATATGGAATATTCAGTGAGTGCTAATTGAATCAACCAATCAGCTAGTCAATCAACCAACCAATCAATCAATCAATCAATGGTTTGAGGAGGCTCAATGATATCCACAGTCTCTATCTCTTTATCTCTTTGTGCTAGTACTGGAACTTGAACTCCGGGCCTCAACTCAAGGCTGGTGCTCTTCGACTTGAGCCACACCTCCCTCCCAAATTGTTCTCAATAAAATTTTAGTGCAAAAAAAACAAGAAAAGCTGTTTTGCTGTTATATTTTAAATCAAATGGCCTCATCTCAACTATATTTTGTTCCAAATTTTTTCTTAGAAGTGAAAACTCATAAACGATGATTAATCCCCATCATAATTAAATGTTAAAGCTGCAGCATTTTATTAAGAGAAACATGAGATCAAACATGAGCTAATGCTATAGATAATAAGTGTTTATAAATAATATACTGAGGATAACTTTAAACTCTATCATTATTCTAATAAACTGTAAAAATTTGTAAAGCAACTGGGAACTCATGGCAGCTGTGATGTCAATACCAGCCCTTTGCAGGTTGTTCAGAGGCTGCAAAAATGAGCATAAGCTGGGGCTGGGAAGGTGGCTCAGTGGTAGAGCACTTGCCTTGCATGCCTGAGGCCCTGGGTTCCATTCCTCAGTACCACATAAGCAAGAAGAAAAAAAGCCGGAAGTGGCACTGTGGCTCAAGTATTAGAGTGCTAGCCTTGAGCTGAAGAGTGAGGGACAGCGCCCAGGCCCAGAGTTCAGGCCCCATGACCGGACCCAAAAAAAAATGAGCATAAACTGGTAAGTTGAAATGTTTTAAAAACTTTTTTTCAAAATATAATAATCTTAATTCATGAATAGGTAAAATAGAAGTGAATTCCAACCTAGTAAGAATGAACCAAAAAGTAGGCAGTTTAGGTTTCCTTAAGAGACTATTTCCAGGCTCTGATTTTAGTGAACAAAAATATTGCTTTTGCATCAAATTTGGTTCCAAAAATTCATGGATAAAATGCATAGAAAATACATATCAAGGGATTAGAATAATTATTTTATTGCAAAGAAACATAGAAGGTCAAACTAAGAGGTCAATGACAAGTAGATATGAAAATATCAAAGGGTAAATTGTTTCTTTCCAAAGGGTCAAAAGTTCCACCCCAGCACTATAGAGTCAGAAACATTATGGGGCCATTGGTCATATTTACCAATGAAGAATATGATTGTTAGAGGGCCGTGTCATATATTAAACTTTGCTTGGACTTATGTTCTTGCCCACTCTCTCTGGGTGTGTGTGTGTGTGTGTGTGTGTGTGTGTGTGTGTTTTGGGATATGATAGTTTTGGATTTTTCACTGCAGCAACAAACTACACTTAAATCCAAATTGAACTGTTTCAAGAGTGAAGATCTGGCCTATTTCATTTACTACATGTTGAAACAGTTCAAAAGAACTAGCTTCACTTTTTAATAAATACCTGTATCATGTGTTAGGGGCTAAATTTTGTCTCTCCCAAATTCATATGTTGAAGTCTTAACACTCAGCATCTCAAAATGTGATTGTTTTTGAGATACAACATTTAAACAGGTAATCAGATAAAATGAGGTGGGCCCTAATACAATAGGACTGGTGTCCTTAAAGAGGAGAATAGGAGACAGAGGAAAGATTATATGAAGAGATAAAGAGAAGATGGTCATCTGTCAACCAAGGAAAGAAGTTTTAGCAAAGCTCTGCCAGCACTTTGAGCTTGAACTTCTAGCCACTAGAGCTGTGAAGACAGAACTGTGAAGGAATGAATTTCTGTTGCTTAAGCTACCACTTTATAGAAATTGTTTTGACACTCCTACTCTACTTGGCTCCCTTTTGTGTGTGTGTGTGCTGGTCCTGGGGCTTGAACTCAGGGCTGAGTGTTGTCCTTTGTGCTGAAGGCTAGTGTTCTACCACTTGAGCCACAGTACCACTTCTGTTATTTTGGGTGGTTGATTGGAGATAAGAATTTCAATGAGGTGCTTGCATGGGCCAGCTTTGAACTGTGATCCTCAGATCTCTACTGAATAGCTAGGATTATAAGCATGAGCCATTGGACTCAGCTCACTCAGCTTTCTTTGTTTTCACATTAAAAAATGAACGCAATTTAAAAATTCTAGTTCCTAATAAAAATAAATCACAACTATCAATGTGATGACGACCTCATTTATGTAATACCATGAGTGGATGTACATTTTTTGGCAGTATTAGGGTTAGAACTCAGGGTATTAGTATTGGGCTACTATATAGGGTCTCACTTTTTGGTTTGGGCCAGTCCACGATCTTCCTATCTTTGCCTACTAAATAGCTAGGGTTATAGAAACGTACCACCACACTCAGCCTTAACTCAATATACAGTAAGTAAAATTTCTAAACAACTGAAGATTGCCTCTTAAGAAACCAAAACTTATACTCTAATCATGTAAAGTGGATATTTTTATTCTGTTGTAGGGCTTGAACTCAGGGTCTATGCACTGTCCTTGGGCTCTTCTGCTCAAGGCTAAAGTTCTACAACTTTGAGCCACAGTTTTCTGGTGTTTAATTGGAGATAAAAGTCTCTTGAGGACTTTCCTGCTCAGTCTGGTTTTGAATTGCAATCCTCAGATCTTAGCCTCCTGAGTATCTAGGATTATGGGCATGAGCGTCTATCTAGTAGGGTTTCTAATCAGCTGTAGTTTGAGAAACTAGGGAATAAACATGTTAGTACCATGTCTACAAAAACAACCTAAAGGTTGACTCTGGGCATGGTGGCTTATGCATGTAATTTTAGTTACTTGGGAGGCTGAGATTAGAAGGATTTCAGTTCAAGGTCAGTCAGGGAAAAGAGTTCTCAAGACTCCATGTCAGCCAATAAATGGCTGAGTGTGGGAGTACATATATGTCATCCTAGGTATTTGGGAAGTGCAAATAGAAGGATCAAAGTTCAGGCTGGACTGGGCAAAAAGTAAGACCCAACACAAAAATTAACAATAACAATATTAACAACAATAATTTAAAAAGCAGGGAGTGTGGCTCAAGTGGTAGACTTTTTACAGGTAAAAAATCCTGAGTCCAAATCCAAGTACTATCCTTCCCCCCCCCCAAAAAAAAAGAATCAAAAGGTGGGAAGGAGGGTGGAGGAGCATGTCCGTGAGTAAACAAGTTAATTTAGTCTTTGTGGATATCCCTTTGCTCCTCAGAAATGCTTTTACTTCTATTGCAGTTTTGGCCTGTTTTCCCAAGGGTTAAAGTTGAGAAGTTTTATGATCATTATATTTGCATAAATGTGATAATACTTTTAAATATTTTATTAATAATTATTGGCTTGTCACTAATTCAAAAGATTGTACATCTTTATGGTGACTTGAAATTAAAATTTATATAGTGTGGATTTCTGACCTCCACAAGCAGGATGAATAAGAATATATCTATTTTAATAACAAAAACTAGCATGCATCAGCATTTATCATGCTCTGTGTTAGAATCACTTTACATATCTCAAATAATGCAAATAATGAAACCTCTAGTGAAATTAAGGAAAGGGATGCAAAAATTGTTACAATTTTCAGGAATTTTTGTCTTTACTAGATAGACATATTATGTAAATAAGCACAAATAGATTAAATAAAATATCTTAATGTGTTACTATATCTGGTGGTGGTGTCTTACACCGTCAATCCTAGCTACTTAGAAGGCTGAGATCTGAGGACTGTGGTTGAAAGTCAGCCCTGGCAGGAAAGTCCAAGAGACTCTTATCTCCAATAAACTGCTAAAAAAGCCAGAAACGAAGCTCTAGTCTCAAGTGTTAGAGTACTGGCCTTGAGCTAAAGAAGCTCAAGGACAGCACCAAGGCTTTGAATTTGAACCCCAGGACCAGCGCGCACACACACACACACACACACACACACACACACACACACACACACAAAATGCCTAATAAAAACTAATTCTACATGTAAGTTCCAAACTAAACATAATCTTGGCACAAGTAAAATGGACATTCTTCTCGAAGGACTGTGACAGCCAATATCTGTCTGAAAAATTAAAGGACCTTCTTCAAATTTGCTATGACTCCACATAAACTTGTGAAGAAGATACACTTCTTTGTAGAGGAGCCTCTGAACATAAATCACTACATCATTCAGTTATGTATTTCAAAGGCATGATCTGGAGTTGTGGTTGCTGTTGTTTACTTTTGTGTGCAGGTACTAGGGCTTGAACTCAGAGCCTCAAGCTCTCACTCCTTTTATTCATTCACAGCTAGTGCTCTATCACTTGAGCCACATCTTTAGTCTATTTTTTTTTCTGCTTAGTTGAAAATAAGAGTCTCTCCAGCCGGGTGCCGGTGGCTCACACTGTAATCCTAGCTACTCAGGAGGCTGAGATCTGAGGATCATGGTTCAAAGCCAGCCCAGGCAGGAAAGTCCATGAGACTCTTATCTCCAATAAACCACTAGAAAACCAGAATTGGCGCTATGTTTCAAGCGGTAGAGTGCTTGCCTTGAGCTGAAGAGTTCAGGGACAGCACCCATGCCCAGAGTTCAAGCCCCACGACTAACCAAAAAATAAAATAAAAAAATAAATAAAATAAAATAAAATAAAAGAATCTCTCCAGATTTATCTGTCTCAGTTGGCTTCAAACCATGATTCTCAGATCTCATCTTCCTGAGTACCTGGGATTATAGGCATGAGCCACTGGCAACAGGCTAATTAATTTCTTTCAATTAAGTTTTTAAAAATATAATGCACATACAATCAAATGCACACATTTCAATACCACACTTTTGATGGGTTTGACAAATGGATACACTCTTGGTAGTTAAAACTCCAATCAAAATACAGCATATTTTGGTCATTTCAGGGGGTTCCTTTGTACTCCCTTTCAGTCAATCCCCTACCTAAATTATGGGTAGCTTTTTTTCCCAAAGATGTAGTAGCAGTGGTGGCAATAGTTACTTTGTTTAAGTAACAATAGGCTTATTTACTGAGTACTCACATGGCAGACAATATACATATATGGAATACCAATTTAATTCCCTAGCATACTCCTATCTATGGGGGAAACTGAAAGACAAAAAAAAAAAGGCTAAGAAATTACTTATTCTGTCACAGATCTTCTGAACGGTGGAGTCAGACAGGAACCAAGAATATGTGAATCAGAGTCTCTCCTATAAACTATATTCCCTCTACAAAAATGCTAAGGCATTTTCAGCTATCTCAAATACTCTAAGTAGGAGAGTTAGTAGGCTACCCAATGTCCCCCATTGCTCAAAGAATCCATACCCAAGTACCTTGTCTTAACAAGCAAGCAAAGGTTTCTGGGCAAATACTAATGATAACTGAGGAGGATTACTTACAAGTTCAACCAAAGACCTGCATGTAAATCCTTCATGTATTTCTGCAGTAGTTAGGAAAAGAGAGAAAAATCCTCTATAGGATCAGGTGGGTCACAGCACCATCAGCGCTGAGGATTTTGTTGATGCCCTAGAAAAGTAGTAGGGAATTCAACCATGGACTTGTTCTTGGTTACCCACACGGCCACACTCCACCTTACCCAGAACAGAAAAGACTAGGCAAGCAGCACTGTATCATCACTCTGCCAAGGAAGTACCACAGAGGCACATATCTGGATTGAACCTTTTGATTCCCCGCTCTATTAATTTTATTCAGTATTTAAAATTCAACCCACTCACATTTACAAAACACTTCACAGTCTATTTCCCTCATGAATGGAGCTCCATTCACATCTCACTTAAAACATCAAACTTCTTCTGAAATGACTGAGGTTAAAGCCTATTCAGTGTCAATTTGCAAGTATTATCAAATATGAAGAAAAAAAACCTGAGGCACACAAACGGAGGAGGGTAATTTAAGGCAGCTTCCTCAGCTCTATTAAAAATAACACAGCTAGGTAAGTGACATGGATAGACTTTAGGGAACCCAGAGAACTCACGGCAAGCCATGGTGTGGAGGTGGGTATTTCATCCCTTGGAGGGAAGATTTTACTTTATTTATTTAGTTTAGAATGATCACCTCTGAGCAATATCGACTTAACAGCGTGGGAATTAACAGTACTCCTTTTGCCCCAAACCTAAAGTTGTTTTCTAGAAGCCCCTCTTCTTCATTTCTCTGGGGTTCCACCAAGTCCCTTAACATATATTGGGGCGGCAGCGGCGGCAGCACAGAGCCGGGCAGGGGAGGAACCCACCTTTGACAAGTTCAAGACTTCAGAAAGCGTGTTTACTAAATTCTAAATGACTGACAACCCCCAAAGGCCAAGAAAGACAACGATTTCAAAAACATAAACACACCCTACCACACATCCGAGACTCCTATTTTCCTCAGTTAAACAACAGCATGGCTTAATGCAGCCTAAGCACCCTTCACAACCTCATCTGGAAAATGTCCCAGAGTCACCGGTCCACAGCGGGTTGTACTGGAGGTGCACTCCTCCCCGTGTGACAATTAGCAAGCGACACACAGACGGAGGGGACCCCTGGGAATCCGTGCCCGCGCGCCCAGCACCCAGGGGGATCTGCATCTCCCCCCACCTCCCCCAAGCCTCCTGGACATTTTGGCGCCATCAGTTGGATCAGCCATGCTAAACCCCAAGAAAGGCTCGGCTAGGTGCGGAGGGGAGTGGTACCGGGGATTGAGGGGACACGCCCAGGCCAGTCAAGTTTCCAGGGGTCGGTGCTGGGAACCCAGCGGGGCGTGTCGCGGAACCCTCTCCTCCCCTAGGGCATGGCCGCCAGATGGGTAGCGAAGGTGGAGGGAGCGGGGGCGGGGCGGGCGCTCCGGGAGCCCGGGGTCTGGGGAGGTGGGAAGCCGGGTCCTCCCGCAAGCATCCCAACCCGGCTCCCACACTGGGGGTGTCCCGGTCATTGTGGCCATGTGGCCAGCGGCGGCAGAACCGGGTGACAGTGGGTGGGCGGGGCGCCGGGTATCGGGGTGTCTGGGCGCGCTCGGGGCGTGCAGCGGAGCCGCTACCTGGTTCTGCAGACGCATCTTCCCCGCGGCGGGTCGGGTGCAGGCCGGGCCGGGCGGGAGGACCTGCACCTGCTAGCTCTCTGTTCGCCTTCTCCGCCACCCTCTTCGCCTCCTCCAGGGGGCGCTGCGGGCGGAGACCCGGAGTCAGGTTCCTGTCCTGGTGCTCAGAGCCTGGCCCCGGGCTTGGCACCAAGTGTATGCTTGAAAAACGAAAATGAGCCAGGCCCAGGTGGCTCAAGCTGAGATCCGAAAGAATAGAGGTTCGAAGCCAGACCAGAGAGATAATTCTGAGACTCATCTCCAAGCATCCACCAAAAAGCTGGAAGTGGAGTTGTAGCTCAAATGGTAGAGCGCCAGCCTTGAGAGAATAAAGGTAAGAGATAGCACCTAGGCCCTGAATTCAAGCCCCAGCACTGGCAAAAAAAAAAAAAAAAAAAGAAAGAAAGAAAGAAAGAAAAGAAACAGAAAAAAGCAGATAAATGAATAAATCCTTCTTGCCTCCAAGTACTGCTAATTACTGTAAGTTTTGAGTTAACTTCTTTGTAGTAAGTTAAGAGATAGCACCTAGGCCCTGAATTCAAGCCCCAGCACTGGCAAAAAAAGAAAGAAAGAAAGAAAGAAAGAAAGAAAGAAAGAAAGAAAGAAAGAAAGAAAGAAAGAAAGAAAGAAAGAAAGAAAGAAAGAAAGAAAGAAAGAAAGAAAGAAAGAAAGAAAGAAAGAAAAGAAACAGAAAAAAGCAGATAAATGAATAAATTCTTCTTGCCTCCAAGTACTGCTAATTACTTTGTTTAAGTTTTGAGTTAACTTCTTTGTAGTTAAAGTACAACACCACCATTTAGACCAATGTTGTTGGCAAAACACTACAATAGTGTTAGGTATTTAAATAGATAGGACACCTTATGTAACCAAATTGGGAATCCTTAGAAGAAAAACCTTACACTTCTGCTGAAAGGACAATAAAGTTACCTACCTGTCTTTGGTAAGGAGTGAAGACACCTGCGTGCCTTAAGTGGACTTTTTTCAAGCAATATCTGGCTGTTTGCTGTCTAGCTCATGTCTGTCCATAGTAAAGTGAGAAATAAGGACAATTATTGGTATAAGTGAGCCCCAAACAGAATGACCAAGACTTTTGTGCACTGTGATTCAGGTAAACATGTTTGTTGGCCTTCATGACTTGGGAGAATCTGTTAGTAATTCCATGGCCTAAACCATATCAGATGTAGAATTACACAATATTATTCCTGTCTTCTAGGTAATGGAAATCATTACACTTGGGAAAGTGGCTTCCAAGCTGCTCCCTGGTTGTGCTAAAACATCTAGTCCCAGAACTATAAAAAAAATGAAACAAAACCTCATAGTTGGGTTATTGAGAATGCCCATTTCTACCTAAAGTAACTATGCCTTGATTCAGAGTATAGAAAATACAAGGATGAGTAGAAATTTGCTTGGTTAAAGTAAGCTTGATATCAAGAATTAGCATAAAAACATGTTATCATCTCATTCAGTGAGATCCAGAGAAGACCTTCCCTGGATCACAAAGGGATTCTGGAAGAAATATTATAAAAATTCTCCTGAATTCTGCTTAAGTAGAAATAATTATGTTGTTGTCAGCATTCTCAAGTTTTCCTTGTTTGGGAGTATTGAACAGGATCTAGAACTTCAGAGACCCAAATAAACTAAAGAGGTGGCCTAGATAGTAAATGCACTTGAGAAAACAAGTGGAACAATTTTGAGGTTGGTTCCATCCTAATAACTTACTTATTGGCACTATATGACAAATGCTATGCACTTCCATCTTCTATCACTCAGTCTGGCTTTGAGATGTTTTCATTCTTAGTGAAGCTTTAAAATTGAACAACTACTGACAGCTTTAAACACTGTTTTCCTAGAGTCTCATTTGGCTATATAATACAAAGGACTTTTGTTCCTGAGCAGATGGGGATATACCAATTCAAAATTCTGTGAGCTTATATTCTTTGACTGAGAAGCTCAAGTTTCATATATTTATCTTAAGAAGATAATCAGTAATGTGTTTAAAGATTTGCCTCTATGATTATTTACTGTAGCTGGCAAGGCAAAATAGGAAAAAAGTATTTAATAGGCAACAAAGAGGACTCATCATCATATAATGGAATATTCTGGAGACATTAAGAATGATAGTTAATGAATATTTATCAGCATGGAAATATGTTCACAATATATTTCAAATTAAGAAAAGCAGGTCACAAAATTGTATGCTCAGAATGATTTTTTTTTTGTAAAGGTAACTAGTTATTTTTGAAAGATGGGATTATGAGTGATTTATATTTCTCCGTCTTTTAGTTATCTGTATTTAAAAAATCAATAGTGTTGATTATTTTAGAATTAAAACAAATTTGTTTTAATCTCTCTCTCTCTCTCTCTCTCTGTATCATCAAAATGCCCATAATAAGCAAAGCACCGTGGCAAAGGCCAGCAGGTAAAATTCAGTGTGATTGAATGAGTGTAGTCTTAACCACCGCGTTTAGGGGTATTAGTAAGATAGATATCTCATCTTGAACAAGTTACTTCGTCTTTTTAAAGCCTAAAGACAGTCTTGATACTAACAGCTAATATTCATTAGGAATTTACTTTGTGTTAGTTACAGTGCCAAGCACACCATCTTATCCCCACATTCACTGATAAGAAAATTGAGGCTTAAATAGGGATGTTGAATCACATGCTTAAGGTTACACAGCTAAGTGCATCATAGTGTGGTGGGAGGATTGATTACAAGGGGACATTGAATGCACTTAGCCAGCACACCATCAGATGAACTTGATACTTGTTGTTTTGAATGATGTATACACAACACTTGTAGCAAGTTCTGCTCTTTAAGATCATTTCTATTTCTCAAATCACCTCTTCAGGGAATCTAATGTAGCTATTTAGTGTGGTAGAGCCTGGTCTCTAAAGTTTGTTTTGATTTGGATTCCAACTTTACCACTAATATGCCTGTGGTTTGGGATAAGATCTTAACTTATTTTTGCCTCAGCTTTCTCATTTATAAAGTAGGATTAATAATATACTAGTGTTAATGTTATAACTGACTTTATGGAAGTTGATCTGAGGATTTAGTGAGTTAACACAGAAAAGTACAAGAACAGTCCTTGGTATACTTGGACTTTTAAAATTGATTATATATTTTACAAATTTTAGTTTCTCTGTCACACTCTAAAATGCAAAAAATTACATAAGACATCACAATTGCAAACTGTTCCTATTTGAAAGAAACCCATGTAACATGTATCTGTGCTCATGTTACTAAACCAGGAGTTAAATACACACACAAGATATACAAGGATTACCAATCTTCCTATGGTAACTTTTCCAAAGTCACCTGTAAATAAATTTTGACATGTATAAGGCCTTTATTGTACATTTAATGTATTGAATTCAATGATTCAATCTATTTTCTGGATTTAGTAGTTCTTTCAAAAGCAGTTAAAAATTTCACACAGAGAACAGAAAATACAACTCCAATTTTATAATTTCTGTTTATATTGTCACTTCAGAAGTAATCTAAGAAAGACCTAAGAACAGAAAATGTTAAGGCAATAATACTACCTGTGAAAAAGTTAATAAAAAGAGCAAATCTCCACAGGATTAAGAACTATCTAGTAGGAAAAAATTATCCCACCAACTGACAATATCTGTTAAAGTAAAGCATATATGCATGACTATATATATGCATAAAGTATATTACCATGATTTTATCGAGCTTAGAATAAATGTTTTAGAATTACACTAAAATCATCAAAGCAGATAATTTTATTTATTAATTTATATTAATTTATTTATTTAGATTCCTACCCAATAGAGGCCATAAGTAGAAGATACGATAATTGTATAATTATGAGTCCTAAGTGTTTTTAGAATACTCAACTACATACAACAAAGCAATTAGTAAGGACATGGAAACTTACTTTGAAAGGTAATTCCTGTATTGAAGACAATATAATTTTTCTCCTGAAAAAATCAAAAATCTTTACACAAAGACATTGGAGACTCACCTTGATTATAAGAGCACCAGTGTTGCTTTGTTTATCTGGTTGGTTGAACCTGAGGATTTGATTTGTCACACTCCTCCCCTGTCCCGCCCCATTTCTCTCTTAATGAGAACAACTTAACAATAACATCCATATGATCTCCCCAGCTCAAATAATGAATAGTGAGGAACAGATATATTAGGTGTCATGGAGGGGATGCTTGTTGCTGAATCTTTATGTAAAGGACTAAAATTTTAGCTTAGGAAACATGGACTTGGGGGATAGATCAATTTTAAAACATGAGAGAGATTTCAGAGCATGCAAATCCCCATACTGTACACTGCTCTGATCCTCCCTGGGGAGGCAGAGCCATATTAGATGGAGTCAGATGAATCCCACCTGTATTATTTAGGAGTGGTGTAATCTTTGGCAAGCTCCTTTATCTCTGCAAGTCTCATTTTCTGTAACACAGAGATGATAGCACTCATTTCATAGGTTGTTATGAAGATGGTGATTTTTTTTACATTAGTGGAAAAAGTATGTAAGGTGACCACTTAGTATAAATTGCTTCTCTTTCCCCTTTCACTTCTTTTGCCTTAGAAACATTCAAAACAGGTCTAAATTTGCACACCCATAGAACAATAGGCAACATGCAGTTATAGATATTTGAGGAATTCAGGAATTGGATGTAAAATAGAACATGCATCTATTATTTTCATTTTCAACATCTGAAAAAGAATGAAATGAGCTCCATTCATCCAGCAAGTATTCTGGAACACCCATTCAGTCTAGGTCTCAGCTATCCATGGATGGTAGTGTGGTCTGTTGTTATGATCTCAGCCTAAGGGGCCAGTAGGCAAGGTAATGACAGGAACAATACTGTACAATAAGTACTATGTAAGAACAGAACATGAGGATTTGTAGATCTTAAAGCAGGGGTATCTAATCTACCAAAAAAGGCTGAGAGAAGGGAGTAGAAGGGAGTTACAGGAGAGTCTGGGGATAAGGATGATTCCAGAATTGAGTTTTGAAGGAAAGCCAACTTCCAAGTTTGATAAAAGGTGACTAGTTAAAATGACCTACTCAACCCACCTGTAAATTGAATGATGCTATTCCACTGTCAGAATGAGACTGTCCTGTAATTTTGTTGATTATCATGAATATAACAGAGTTTGTGCATTCCCTAATGTTTCATCACATGAGATTTTAATGGGAACAATGTATAAGTTCTGTTTTCAAGTAAGCCTATGAGCATATGTTCTGAAACATTTGATTAGAGCCTTTGCTCTAACAGTTTTAACTATTTTCAGTTGCTCCTTAACAGTTGCAGTTTGCACTTAATAGATTAGATAATTAATTGCTTGGTAGTAGAAAATATCGTGACCAATCATGATATGCAGGAATGATAAGAAAAAGAATACTCAGTCTACAGAGTAGTGCTACAGAGAAATGTAGAGATGATGGTTGATACCATTCTCATTTTACTGATGAGGAAAGTCAAGGAAGCTCAGGGGTCTTGCCAAATTCGCTTATGAGAAACCAATCCAGGAATGAATCAAGAATAGAATGCACTTGGGAATGGCTACCATCTACTGGCCATTTCCAACTTACTGATATAATAATAAACATCTCTGAATACTCTTCCATTTTATTGGTATTTTCAATCTAACACTTGTCCCTGGGATCTTTTTAGAATAGGGCAGAGATTAAACACTTAAAAAAGTGTTTGTTGTGGGATTACCAATGAATGAGGAAATGATATTCACTGAGAATTTTATTCATTGGCTGGTTAATGTGTTAGTTTCAAAGCAAACTTTATATGTCTTTAAGATTTTGTTCCTAAGATTCTCCTCTGGGGTTTGATTTAATTTAGTTTGATTTGACAGATGTGTATTGAGTTCTTGTGATAGACAAGGCAGATATCTTTTTTCTGTTTCCTTCTGAAAGTCAGGCTTCATGGAAACATTCCTGTCTTGCAAGGAAAGAGCACAAACTCAAGAGTCCAACAAACAGAAGTTCAAACGCCAATTCCACAATAAACTGTCAGGGATATAGGGAAAATTCTCTACTTCCTTTCTCTAGAAAATGTGTGTGTGTGTGTGTGTGTGCGTGTGTGTGTGTGTGTGAGAGAGAGAGAGAGAGAGAGAGAGAGAGAGAGAGAGAGAATGTGTGAACTCTATCTTCTTCTAGGGCTGTTCTGTGGACTTAATGAAGTAAAATAAATAAATAGAATTGATTTCTTTCACGGGCATTAGATCTGCAATTAATCATACTCATTAGGCTGAAGAGCTTTGTGTTAAAGGTCATTTATTATTATGTGTAGCAGATTATATTTTAAAATATTTTTTAAAAATTTTGATGTAAAATAGAACATGCATCTACTGTTTTCATTTTCTGGATAAGAATGAAGGGATCTCCACAATATCCCCCCATCCACCTGCTTTTCTGCAGTGTAGCCTTGCTACTCACCAAGCAGAGAATCTAATTTCCCTTATCTCTTATCTTGATCACGTTTAGTGACTCTGGATCAGTCTACTCACTGTCCCTTCTAGCTGCCAGGATTGTTGATGCTATGGTGGAAGACATATAGCTGGAGCTGAGATAGAAGTTGGCAGGATATCAAAGCAGAACCACTCTGAAAGCTTGATGATTAGGTGTGTTGTCCTAACAATCATGGATGTTTTTACATGATGGGAGAATAGATTTCCATCTTATTTAGACTACAGGTATTTTATACTTTCTGTCACTGCAACCCAACCAAATATCACAGCCAACACAATTATAGCTGCTATCCTGAATCTAAAGTGCCTAGCAGAATACATTACTTACCAATGGTAAATAGCAAGCATATTTCAAACACCAAAGCTATTTGTTTCCCTTCAGAAAGCACTTCTATATTTCTGGAGGATATTTATACCTAACTCACATAGCCCTTTTCCATCTCTGCCCTCTGGAACATCAGCAGACAATAGTAATCTTTTAATCATGTGATCCTTGAACTAATCCTTGAACACCTCATCAACAATGATTTACTCTCCTTTTTTGGCTTCACAGCCTATCCTATAATTTATCACAGTCCTTAATAGTCCCTGTAAATTCTAGAATCCTGGTAGTTTTCTCTCTGACTCCTGGTCACTGCCCTTCCTCTTTCACTGCTACCAACCCAGTTTTTATTCAGTCTCATGTTTTTCAACTCTTTGTCCGTCTTTTGTGCCTACTATGGTATTGCCACAGAGAGCATAGGTCATCTGATCAGCATTTTTCTGCCACCCTTGAGATCTCATCCAACTTTTTCCCTATGCTGGCATTCTACCTGGTTATCCCTGTTCTGGCTGCCCATGTGGGACCTGGTTTCCTAAGCCCCTGTGCAATTCTCTATCACAACCATGTCATACTGCTTTGACAGTTCCAACTTGTGTGTCTGTCTAGAATGTGAGCTTTCTGTGGTTGAGATGGATTTATTCATCTACTGCGAAAAAGCACATCTACTACTTGGAGTATCCAAGGTTCCCGACCCTTTGGTCTGTACTTTTACCATCTAGCACCTGCTGCATTGTGTGCTTGTAAAATCAGGCAAACCTTGTAAGGCTTATCTCAGATACCACCTCGAAAGTTTTTGTAATGTGATATTGTTTTCCTTATAAGCTCCAAAGCATTTTATTGTTATTCCTTTGCAGACTCATTGATTTTGCAGTCAACATAATTACTGAGCATCACAGCTTTATGCAGCAATATACTGCCCACTTCATGACTGGCTGTCATTGACTTCTCAAATATACCCAATAATCCTGATTTTGCAGGTAAGTAAAGCAAGGCTTTGAAAGATTAGGTGACTTGGCCCCAAGTCACACAGCTAGAAAATAGCAGAAGGAGCAGTGCATGATGGCATACATCTGTAACCCCAGCACTTTTGAAGGTCAATATAGGATGATCATGACTTTGAGGCTGACTGGGCTATAAAGCAAGACCCTGTCTCAAGTAACTAGATAAATTCAAATACACAAAAAGTAAGAGTTTTGACTTTTGCTCTTTGTGTAGAATGTTTTGTTCCTCCACAAGTTCTTGATGGACAGGACTATTTCTTTATTTCTCCTCTGATATCTAGCCCATTCTCTTGCACATAGTGGAAACAACAAAATAAACAGAAAATGAAACACTGATTTACAGACTCTCAAGAAAACTACACAGGTGTTACTTTTTCCTCCCTCCCATTTCTCTGTCATTGACTCAAGGGACCTGGCTGCCAAGGGGCTTACCACCGACCCTTGCAGGAGCAGGTGCTAATTCAAACGGCCTCATTAGTGATCTGTAGGGCTCCTGCACTAATTACAGTGGGGTTTTTAACTATATCCAGTTCCACAATTTAAGAGCTTGTATTTTTAACCCATAATGGCGGGATCTAGGAGGAGGAGCAGACAAGAATCTAGTGTTGTCCCATTCTACCTGTGACCCTTTCCAGTGTTCTCAAAGAGATGTCAGAAAGCATAGTTAGTAAAATTGTGATTTCTGTCCCATTGCTTAGCTGACCATCAGCATTGTAAACATCATTTTTAAAATCAAGGTAGATCTAAAAACCAAACTACTAGTGACATTGGCAGATGTAGTTTCATTGTTACTTCAGTAATGCTAAAACATTTCTTTCTTCCAAAGGGTTTGCTTCCCACAAAAGGAGATAGAGGCCCCAGGAAGTTCAGTTTCTTTTTTCTTTTTCTTTCTTTCTTTTTTTTGTGATATTGGGTTTCAACTCAGAGATTCATGCTGGTACTCTATCACTTGAATCACCCCTCCAGCCCATTATGCTATGGTTATTTTTGTGATATGATCTTGATTTTTGTCTAGATTTTAATGTTCATATTTGTCCTTCTCCCCAGTAGCTGAGATGACAGGTACAAATCACCATGCTCAAGTTTTTCTGTTAAGATGAGGTCTTGTGAACTGTTTGACAGGGGCTGGTTTTGAACTGTGAGCCTCCAAATCTCCATCTCTCAAAAAGCTGAGATTACTGGTATAAGCCATAAGCACCCAGCTCAGTTTGATCTTTTTGAAGCTGGAATGCTTGTTGTTTCATGTAAAACTCACTCTTAGCAGCATATTTAGCACATATTAGGTATAGTGAATGTTTAGTGGTTTAATAAATAATCTATCTCAGGATTATCATCATTACTACTGTTGCAGAATATACAGCATTTATTTTGGTGCAAATTCACACCACCCTATTATTTTGTTTGTGATCCAATAAAGTGATTCATGACAACACTAAGTTCCAAATCCACTTTGAATCCAATCCATATTAGACATGGTATAGGAACCATGTGCTTTACATTGCATAGTTATTAATTTATTCACTATTATCACATTTTCTTTCTCTTTTCATGTGCGAGGTGAGGGCATAAATGAAAAATAAATACATTGGGATAAATTATTTTCAGAGAACAGATGATAGCTATCCTCTAAAAGGTTTCAGAATATTTAAAATTTGTCTCTGCCTTGGAAACACCACTTTGAAAGCTTGGAGTTGTAATAACTTGTTTCTGTCAATAAGGTTTGGTTTCCCCTAAACAAAAACTCATTTTGATACCTAAAATATATATGTGCATTCTTCCCTCAGCCACCAAGAAAAAGTAGCAACCAGCATTTGCTAACTTACCTAACATATCAACTAACATTTGCAACCTAGTAGCTAGTCTTCTAATAATTGTATATGTAAACCTCCCCAAAGGTACCACTTTTAGGTAAGAGCTGTTATAATTCCCATTTTAAAAGTAAGAAATGGAGGCACAAAAAAAACTATGACTGGAAACTAACAGGTATTTGAATTATGCACCCCACCTCTCCTCCCTCCCTTCCTCCCTCCCTCCCTCCCTCCCTCCCTCCCTCCCTTCCTTCCTTCCTTCCTTCCTTCCTTGCTTCCTTCCTTCCTTCCTTCCTTCCTTCCTTCCTTCCTTCCTTCCTTCCTTCCTTCCTTCCTTCCTTCCTTCCTTCCTTCCTTCCCTCTCTCCTCTCTCTCTCTCTCTTACTCTCTCTCTCTCTCTCTTTCTCTCTCTCTCCTCTTTCTTTCTTTCTTCTGGTTCTGGGGTTTTTTGAATTCAGGGCCTAGCACTGCACTCCTGAGCTTCTTTTCTCAAAACTTAGCACTTTAACACTTGAGCCACAGCTCCACTTCTGGCTTTTTGGTGGTAATTGGAGATAAGAATCTCAACAGCTTTTCTGCCCAGGCTGGCTTGGAACCATGATCCTCAGATCTCAGCCTTCCGAGTAGCTAGGATTACAGGCATAAGCCACTGGTGCCTGACTTGAGCGTTTCTTACTGTCTCTATTTACGTTTTCTGAAGTATAAAATGAAGCTTTGCTATTAATAATGGCTACTATCTAAAAGATTTGTTAGGAAGATTAAAGAAGTTTATAGGCTAATGTTAAAAATAATGCCTTGAACATAGTAAGAATTTGTTTATATTAGTATGGCTTCAGAATCTGAAGTATAAAAATGTGTACTATATTTCCTTTATAGCTCCTAGATGTGCTTTCCAAAGTGAGAGAAAAATATATCTTTTCCAGTCCCATGCTTTTAACTCAAGGCCTGGGGACTGTCTCCTAGCTTTTTTTGCTCAGGCTAGCACTCCATCACTTGAGCTACAGCTCTACTTCCTGCATTTTTCTGGTTAATTGGGGATAAGTGTTCACTCAACTTTCATGCCTGTGTTGGTTTTCAACCATGATCCTCAAATCTCAGCCTCTTGAGTAGCGAAGGTTACAGGTATAAACCACCATCACCCAGCTAGAAATTTTTGCATTAAATTTAGATCTGTGAGCTTGCTAGGCAGATACTATATTACTTGAGCCATGCCTTCAGCCCTTTTACTATGGGTAAGATAGGGTCATACTTTTTGCCCAGCTACCCTGGTTCATGATCCTCCTATTTATGCTTTCCATATACCTGGGATGACAGGTGTATGCCACCACACTGAACTTTGCTAGGCAGATACTATTTTACTTGAGCCATGCCTTCAGCCCTTTTACTATGGGTAATTTTAAGATAGGGTCATGCTTTTTGCCCAGATAGCCTGGTTCGTGATCCTCCTATTTATGCTTTCCATATACCTGGGATGACAGGTGCATGCCATTACACTGAACTTTTTTTTTACTTGAAATAGAGTTTTGTGAACTTTTTTCCCCTGGAACCTTGCTCCTGATGATCTCAGTCTTCTGAATAGCTAGGCTTACAAGGCCAAACCACTGGTACCTAGCTATCATAGAGAAAAATTTGAGCTTCATGGGACCCTACAAATCCGCCAGCTCCACTCAGTGCTTTATGGATGAAGATGGTCTCGAGAGGGGAAGGGACCTGTCCAAAGGCAGAAACAACTAGAACTTTGATACTCCATTTTCTCATCAAGGTACTTTCCCTTCCATTTGTACTTTGTCTTTCATCATCTTTCAAATGCTGCCATCTTTCTTTTTAATTTTTAATTTTTATTTTTTTATTGTGAAAATACTGCACAGAGGGGTTACAATTACATGGGCAAGATAATGAGTACATTTCTTATCAAACATTGTAGTCTCCTCCTTTGTTAAATGCTGCCATCTTTTGCACTTACGTTCTCAATTGTAGTTTTCTTGATAGAAATGAAACTAAATACAGATGCTGAAGTAATTCTCCCATTCAACCGGATAATACACAAACACCTGTTCTTTCTATTTGTTCTTGTAGGCAAAATAGTCTTCATTATTTTATTATAGCATACGAAGTCTAGAAAACACAAATGTTGGAAGGAAGACATACGCTAATTCCAGCTTGATTGATAATCTCTTTGTCCCCGAAGTTACTCTTCCATTTTCTCCCTCACCCCTGCTTTGTGTGCTGCCCTTGCTATATCTTCTCCTACTCCAATAGTCCACAGAAACTTGAGTGAGGTGTTTCTCTTTCTCTCCCTCTTTTTTTTTTGAAGACTGTGTTTTAAACTCATGGCCTCTTGATGTCTAGACAGGCCACTAGTGACAGGCCCAAGCCCTTTTTCCTCTAATTATTTTACAAATAAGGTCTCAATTTTATGCTCACACTGGCCTGAACTATGATCCTTCTGTTAATACTTACCACACAGTTGAGATAACAAGTACATACCACCACATCCAGCTTTTATTGGTTGAAATGAAGTCTTGTGAATGTTTTTCTTCTGGTTTGGTCTCAACTGTGACCTTACAGATCTCAACTTCCTGAGCATCTAGAATTGCAGGCAAAAACCACTATACCCAGCCTGAGTGAATCTTTTTTTTCACTTTTATTTTTAAATTTAACATATTAATTATACAGGGAGAATTTCATTGTTACATTTCTACACAGATTTACAATGTATTTCAATCAATCTCATGGGCATGAGCCACTAGCACCTGGCTTTGTATGTTTTGTCTTTTACTTTTTAATTTCTTAATTGTTATTATAAAGGTGGTATATAAAGGGGTTACATTTAAATAAGTCAGGTAAAGAGTAGATTTCTTTTTGGACAATGTCACCCCTTCCCCCACTCTCTCCTAGTTTTTCTCACCAATGCCCACCCACAAGTTGTATAGGTCATTTTTAACGTAGGGTCCAGTGAATAGCATTGCTGCATTTGTTCATCTTTTGTCCTTCCATTTTTGGGCCTCCCCTTACATGCCCAAAAATATATAAATGAACAAACAGAACAAAAAGAAAAGTAAATAAAAATAGTAAAAAAAAAACCCTATTGTTTACATTTTCTGGAGTTTATTTCAATAAATATTATTTTGTATGATCAGATGCACATAGACATTGTACCTTTATGTTCCTCTCCTAAGAATATCCTCCTTTGGTCTCACTGTGTGTGAATGCCTATAGATGTGCATAATTTATTATGTCCCAGTGTATTTTACATCTAGCTTCTGCATATAAGAGAAAATATGTGCCATTCTCTCTGTGAGCTTGGCTTACCTCACATAACATGATTTGTTTTAGGTCCATCCATTTCCCTGCAAATAATATACAATGGTTGTCTAAAATTCCATTGTGTATATGTACTACATTTTTTTGGGATCTACTTATCTATCGTAGGGCATCTGGGTTATTTCCACAATTCATCTATTGTGAATAGTGCAGCAGTGACTTGGATCTGTGTCTTTATGGTATCCTGGCTTGTGATGTTCTGGGTAGATGTCCAGGAGTGGTATGGCTGGGTAGTAGGGAAGATCTATGTTTAATTTTCTAAGGACCCTCCATACTGCTGTCCAGAATGGTTGTACTAGTTTATGTCCTCACCAACAGTGCAATAGGGTTCCTTTTTTGTTGTTCGATTTCACAATGTTGGTCAATGTAACTGGGTGAGATGGAAATTCAGAGTTGTTTTGATTTACATTTCCTTTAAGGCCAAGGATGATGTGTTCATCCTTCAACATCCTTTCTCATGTGTTTCTTTGCCATTCTTACTTGGTGAATCTTAACCTACTTCACTGCTCAAAATCTTCCAATGTTTTATTTTGTTGTTGGTGCAATCATTTTTTTTTAAAGTATTCTTACTTTAAGGACCAAAATCCTTATGATCTGCATGTCCTAGTCTCTTGCCCCAACTCCCATCTCACTGTCTCTCCTGGTCTGCTCTTTTCTTCTGCTTCTTGAGAGTACCATCATCTCCTCCATCTAGTATTGTTTTTGCATATTCTATCTCTTTCATCTTAAATGATTTTACTCAAGATTGTGTCTAGCTTGTTTTTCACCTTAATCATCAGTTATCACTTTCTCTGGAAACTCTATCATTTGTTTAAGTTACTTGTAGGCTTTAGTACTTTGATAATTGTATCTTGCTTTCATTATTCCTGAGTGAATTTCCCTTTCTTCTATTAGAGTATAAATTCTGTGAGGACAGAAATCTCCCTCTCCCTTTCCTGCTTGGTTCTATCTCTTTTGGTCATAGCTTGCTGTGTTTAATTAAGCTCTTCATTAGCTATCTAACTACTCTATGTCCATTTATCATAAGGAAAAACAAGGTATGCATTAGTGAGTGTATTTTACAGATAAGGAAACTGATATTTGGACCAGAAAGCTAGTAGGTAGTATGTTTATAATTTGAATACAAGCTTTCCTAGTTTTGACATATTATTCTGTTCTTTACATGTATTGCCTATAACTGAGAAAACATTTAATCTTGGTCATTATTTTTTGCTATTGAAAAAAGAAATAATCTCAATAGTTTTTTAACGAAACATTGAATTTTTCTCTTGGAAACAGGATTAGGGGTGTTGAATACAGGGATGTATCATCATACTGGGCTCTGGACATGTAAACTTTTTCCATTCCATTTATTTATTTTTCTTTTGTGCAATGTCTTGGTCAAACTCAAGGTATTTTGGATGCTATATAAACACTGTTCCACTGAGTTACATCCTTAATTTTTTTCCTAGTTCAAACTATGTATTCACAACACTATCTTTGAAAATAAGATATTAAATAAGATAAAATAAGACATTAATGGCTCAGTTAATTATTGCATATGTTAGATTTTACTGTGTATATTTTTGTATTTACTGAGTTTTATTTTGCCTCAGAGACTAGAAGTTTTTGACTGGAAGTTTGTTTAGGAACAGCTGAAGCAGAAATTTGAGATACAAAGATTTAGATAACTTGACTATACACATATTGTTAAGGATTAGGGAAATGCAGTTGTAAACCAAGAAATTTTTTCGTAACTTCTTGATGTTTCTTTTTTCCTACTCATTACTGCCTCTTTATTATCAGTTTGAAACAGATTTTTCCTTTTGTATTTTGTTAGTTTTATCTTCCCAGAATTTGTTGTAAGGAACTAAATTGTAGATTTTACTTTGATTCTGATGGCTCCCTGAACTTCAAAGGTAATATTCCCTCAGAGAGAAGCTTTGGATTCTATTTTTTTTTTAATCTCAGAACATTATACAGGAACATATTTGAAAATGTGGTGGAAGTTCTAAAAGAAGAAATGAATGTATGAGCTTGCTTTTTTAAGAGGTGCTGATAAGAAAGTCAAAGGAAGGCAAAAGCAGGACTTTATAAAAACAGGCCCTCCCAAAGCAATCAGGGATAAACTGAACAAAGTAAACATTTTTTTCTTTAACCTAAAACTTATCTTGAAGGAAAAATCGGAGCTTAATATGACTTTCAAGTCAAGGAATAGAAAATTACTCCAAAAAAAGAGTAAGTTTATACTGTTTCTTCAGAAGTATCTTTTAGCCCTAACATTTTCTCTGTAAGTAACCATGTTTATCCCATGGAACTACTGCTTTTATTAAATAAAACCAAAGTGGGGAAACTTAACTCTCTATGCATTGTGTGAGCTGTACATAAGGACTTCCTCCATAGAACATATTGAGGAAAGTGGGGAAGTGGAACAGATTAACTTTACGGTGGAGAAAGTTGACAGCATTACATTAGCCAGGTGATCCTGGTCATACCAGATCATATATGACATTAACAGTATGCGCCCTTGAAATGATGTGATGAAAATGGCACTTTACTTTGGTGCTATTCCTCTCTCAAACCCATAACTGACTTTAATCATGCAAAAAACACTGGATAAAGTCTAATAGAAGGGTATACAAAAAAACACTTGAGTACTCCTCAAATCTGTCAATATTATTAAAAAAACAGAAAACAAAAACAAACAAAGCCGGGCGCTGGTGGCTCACTCCTGTAATCCTAGCTACTCAGGAGGCTGAGATTTGAAGATCGCAGTTCAAAGCCAGCCCAGGCAGGAAAGTCCGTGAGACTCTTATCTCCAATAAACCACTCGAAAATCAGAAATGGTACTGTGGCTCAAGCAGTAGAGTGCTGGCCTTGAGCTGAAGAGCACAGTAACAGCGCCCAAGCCCAGGGTTCAAGCCCCACAACTGACCAAAAAAAACCAAAACCAAAACCAAAAAACAAATTTGTCAGAGAAATATGTCACAACCAGTACTAACCTAGGAAGATATGTCATCTAAATGTAATGCAATGCCTTGCACCAGCTTTTGGAAAAGAAAATGGACAGTAGTAAAACTAAGGATATCTGAATAAACCCTAGTTAATAGTAACCCACCCATATTGATTTAATAATTGTAACAGATGTACCATTCTAATATCAAATGTTAATAATAGGGAAACTGGATGGAAAGTAAATGGGGATTCTCAATTTTCTTTTTTTTTTCTTTTTTTAAAATGTTTTTTATTGTGAAAATACTGTACAGAGGAGTTACAGTTACATGGGCAAGGTAATGAGTCCATTTCTTATCAAGCATTGTTGCCTCCTCCTTTGTTTTTTCCCTACCAACCCTTTCCTCCCACTTCCACAACTACACTCTCCCCCCTCACCTAAATTGTAAAGTTCATTGTTCAACAGTGTATTTTACATCTCATTGTTTCAATGGGTCAACTTGTGTCCTCACTTAAATATTTTGTTTTTCCCTTCCCCTCCCCAAATTATACAGACATCAAATACAGTGAAAACAGGGGTTATACCGTGGGGGAGGAACATACAAAGCAACAAAAAAAATCACATGGCACCTTATAAATACATTAGAAATAATAGCAAGAAAGAAAAAAAACCATTTTTTTCTTTTTCTTTTTTCTTTTACTAGTCATGGGCTCTGAACTCTGGGCCTGGGCACTGTCCCTCAGCTCTTCAGCTCAAGGCTAGCTCTCTACCACTTGAGCCACAGTATCACTTCCAGCTTTTTCTGCTTATGTGGTGCTGAGGAATTGAACCCAGGGCCTCATGCATTCAAGGCAAGCACTCTACCACTGAGCCACCTTCCCAGCTCTCAATTTTTTTAAAAAAATATAAAACTGCTGTAAAATGAAAGTTTATTTTTTTAAAACCACCCTAACAAAATGCTTGTGAGGGCATTTGAAGAACTTCCACAAGAATTTGGGAAAATATAGAAACAATGACCATTACAACATATGCTCTAAAAATTCATACTGTGCTTCCTGGGTTAGGTAATATCTTTATGTATAATATCTTATATAATTTTAAAGCACTTGAGTAGTACAAATACAATTAAATACTCCTTTTTTCCAGTTAGAACAGTAGAACTTGGGAAAATGAAATGACTTGCTGGGAATCTGTGTCTAGTAATAATTTTCTACCATCTAATTCCCTTCTATATTCATTATTCCTTAGCCAGGTAGGCAATAATATTACCAGAACATCAACCAGCTAAATAATCTCTAAACTTTTCCCCATGATTAACAATTCTACAGAAAAAAGGCATTTATCTAAGATGTTATCTAAACACTGGTTAGGGGCATCTTATCAGGAAGAAAGTGAACTGTGTTTGCCTCTGACAAAGATACACAGTGTGCTATCCTTGAGGGTAATGTATATGAACAATATTTGGCCCCTCATTAGAAAGCTTTATTTTATTTTTGGATCTGGACACTAAGTACATGACCTTTATTCAAGGACCATAAACATCTCATTTGACTTTTAAAAGTTTGCTGATAATAGATGGCGCTTTATGTTTTGAACTGGGGAAATGTTCAAAGACCAGTGATAGTTTGGGGATCACTAACAAAGCATTCCAGCTGTGGTGGCCATATGCCACTCCATCTGCCTGCATTGTGTGGGTATTGTTCTGCTATGTTCAGAAGCATGCCCATTCTTGTTTTTGGATTACAAACTTCTCATAGCATGCATGTGGGTTTTTGTTTTTGATGTTGCTATTTAGTCCATTTTACCTACTGCAAAATAATAATACTGTTTTCTCATCCCAGTACACAGGCTTTTAACTAGAAAATATAGCAGCATTAAAAGAATAGATAGGTGACATCACATTTTTGGCAGTCAGTTTACTGGGAGCTTTTGAAGTAGGGACTACCATTTAAAATATCTGCCAAGATACAAGTAGTAACAATAGGCATATACAGCCTATGTGAGATGAACTAACCAGGTAGAACCTCATTTCATTAGAAAAGCTGGCTTGCAATTGCCGATATTATTGGATGTGTTAGAAGGTAGTTGTTATGAGTCACTTCTAGATCTTAGTTGAAAAAAGTACTTGTTATGAGTTTTTTCTAGGTCTTAGTTGGAGAAGGTAGATGTTATGAGTCTCTTTTAGGTCTTAGTTGGAGAGTAGATGATACAGGAGGAGAGTGGACAGGGCATACATTTGAAGATGAGAGCTCTCTCATTAAATGTTTATAATTGTCTATTGCTGTGAACTCTAGTGAAAGGAGGATTTTGATCATCTTTGGGGGCACTTAGAGAACTTTTTTAAAACATCTTTGGGAGTCAACTGTGTTTTAGGGTGTCCAAAATTATCTTCAAGTTCTCAACTCACCCAGAGCCATTTCTCTTGTTCATATTATTGTCTTCCAAATCACTGAGTTTCCTGAAAAATTAAGCTGTGTTTTCACTATACTCCTCATACCTCTTATTGCTTCCTTGAACTAGGAACCTTCATTTTTACGTGGCCCTTTAAACTTTGCTCATGTTTTACTTGTCTCTGGGAAATCTCCATTGATCACACTCTGTTTCAACTCCAGGTTTACACTAGTTGCTCCTTGTTTGTATTTCCTAAATAAATGCTAATAGAGCTATCATCCCATTTATTCGATCATTAATTTATTCATCTAGTCGTTTGAAAATATTTAGGAGGTATTATCATGTGGCAGAACCTTTTCTAACCATTAGAGATACAACAGAGCAGAAATAGGTAAAGTTACTGTTCTCAATGAACTTATAATTGAGAAGATAGCTGATAAATAATTACACAAATAACTTCAAAGAACAATTCTGGAAATGTAAGTTCATTGGCATGATATATGGAAAATCTCTTCTGAAACCATCATGCTATTTCTACCATGCAGTTCTAAGAGTTTCTATTGTTTTGACCACTGAAATGAGGTTCTAAGGGCTCAGTTTAAACGTCTTTACTTAATGCTCAGTAGGTTTAGTTATTTTGTCATGTAAGAATGTCAAATTTCAATGACAATTGGAGATATAACAAATGGTTGTCTTAAAGCCTTTTGCTCTCAGCCTCCTATTTACTAATTTGGTAAGTTTAAACAATGAAAAAATCCGAGGTCTTTAAAATAAATTAGGTGTCCATGTACTACTTTGTCTTTTATGACATTCCAGTTGAAGGCAAGAGCATTGAGGAAAAAAACTGGACATTTTGACTTGTTCCTTCATGAGGGTACAGAAAGTGAGGTGTACCTACTTCATATCACAAAGTCTTTCTGAAAGACATGGAGCCTGTAGTCCACACCCTTCTCTTTTGATGGAAATAGTGTTAAAAACAAGATCCCCCCCCTTTTTTCCCCTTATAGGTGCCCCATCTGTGACAAGTACAATCGGTATTTTTATGTTCAAATCAAAGTTCTCAAATTTCTTCTCGGCAGATGGTTAAGGTCTTTCAGTTCATATGACCTGGTTAATTGGGTAAGACAGTTTTTTCTCTGTAAATATCATAGCCAGAATGTTGTCAGAATATCATGTGACAGGTACTTGTACTGTACCAGTGGTGCAAATAGGGATAAGGTCTATCAGAAATAAGAAATTGTCATTATATTTTGAACTTGTGAAGTTCAGTGGCCTCATAGCACTCCAAACCAAGAAAGCCATCAGAAATGATGATGAAAGGCATATGTACAAGGGGGTCAGTGGTAGCACTGTTTATGGTAGGAAAAAAGTAGCATTCAGCCTTTATATCCAAGAAAAGAATGGTTTAATTAGTTATGATACATCCCTAAGAGCTATATATTATAGCAACAGGAATTCTATTTTCAAAGAATATTTTATGATCTGAGAAAATTCTCATAAATTACCATTTGTAATGATACTAAGGCATAAATAATACATAGTATAAGATATCATTCTTTAAGTTAAACTTATACATTAATACCATGGTGTGTGTGTGTGTGTGTGTGTGTGTGTGTGTGTGTGTGTGTGTGTGTGTGTGTGTGTGTGTGTGTGTGTGCGTGTGCCAGTCCTAGGGCTTGAACTCAGTGCCTGGGATTGTCCCTGTGCTTTTGTACACAAGGCTAGTGCTCTATCACTTGAGCAACAGCTCTGCTTTCAGCTTTTTTGATACTTAATTGGAGATAAGAGTCTTCATCCTTCATCTTTTGTTCTCAGCTCCTTCAGAAAAGAAGAAGGAAAGATTATTCCTCTTTGGTGTGCTTCACTTTTCTGAGCATGCATGTGTTATTGTTCTTACCATGCTGGAAATTGTAAACTGTTCCTGAGCATGTTAACCTTATTCTTTCCAAGTAATTTATAAACTTTAAAGACGTAATATTTTTATGTGACATCTATATGATTTAACATAGGTGGATACTGTAGCACCATTTCTCTCTTCTCTGAGCCTGATTTTTTCTAGCTGTGACTGTGTAAGTCACTCAACTCTTGGAGCCGCATTTTTATCTTATAGACAAGATGGCATAAATATCAATTTTATAATATTTCTTTGAGGATAAAGTGTTTGAGCATGTGAAAATGTGATAATAACTTGGATATTTCTGTTATCCCATGTTACATATAATTCAATGGGTAGATTTACAGAACGTGTCATTTTAATCAATGTTTACAGAAAGAGTAAGTGAATCCACATGGATTGTTTGAAATGTGGCATCCTGACTCTGTAGTGGGTGGGTGCTATATGTGATACAGAGACAATGGGGTATCCCCAGGGAAAGAGGCCCTCCAAGAGACACTTTGAATGGTTATCATGGGAAAACTAATTCCTAAGAGTCCATGTAGGGGGTATTTCTAACCTTTTATCCATGCTGTGTTCTTTCACATAACGAAATGGAAGTCTCTGAGGACCCCAGCAAGAATAGAGGAGTCTACACTCCCTCTGTACTGCTTCCTGCATAGTAGTTGACACCCAGGAGAACTGAATCTGATCCTGTCAGCCATCTAATTTTTCAAGCATTTCATCTAGTTGGTGCAGCTGGCATTTGTCTATCATCCCTAACAGAAGTTTTTGCAATGATTGAAATGTTCTATGCATATGCTGCCTAATATGAGAGCCACTAGTTACATGTGACTATGAGAATGCAAAATGTGGCTAGTATGGCAAAGTAACTGTGTTCTATATTTTATTTAAAGTTAAAATTGAACAGTGAAGTTATATATTGAGTCATATTTAACATCTCTTTCTTCAATAGAATATCTGTATAGAATCTGGATCAGTAGCAGCATCAGATGTTTAAGTGATTATTCTAATCATGTTTATTTTTTCTTTGTAAACAATTTCCTTAGTTTATACTTGTCGAATTCCCCATATGTCTTAGAGCAATGCTTTGTGGTAGGCAGAGCATTTGTCTCAATTTTTTTCTTTTTTGGAAATGAAAACTCAGGCCCAATAGATTTAAATAATTTGCCCAAGATTATAAAGCTGTAATAAGGCCAGAGTCTTAGTGGCGCTCAGGTCTTTCTTTTCATTTAATTTTTCTATCTCCATATATATAATGAAGTCCCTTTGGTTTTCTTCAGTCTTCAGAAGCTCCTCCTATAGTGAAATTCCCACAACTCTTAGAACTTCTGCCTGTCATGATGACAGGTGAAAAATGACAGGTTCATCTTGATGATTGTATGGGCATACTGTGAATTTTAAACTACTCACATGTGAAAGACAGTTTTGATGGTTATTTCCCATTACAATCCAGGGACATATCTATCTATCTATCTATCTATCTATCTATCTATCTATCTATCTATCTATCTATCTATCTATCTATCTATCTATCTATCTATCTATCTATCTATCTATCTATCTATCTATCTCTCTCTCTATCTCTCTCTCTATCTATCTATCTATCTATCTATCTATCTATCTATCTATCTATCTATCTATCTATCTATCTATCTATCTATCTATCTATCTATCTATCTATCTATCTATCTATCTATGGTGCCACTCCAGGGCTTGAACTCAGGGCCTGGGAGCTGTCCCTGAGTGTCTTTTGCTCAAGGCTAGTGTTCTATAACTTGAATCATAGCTCTATTTCTGGACTTAAATTTTTTTTTTTTTGTATTTTATTGGAATGAGTCTCATCATTTACTTTTTTGCCCAGGCTGGCTTGGAATGGCATTCCTCAGATATCAGCCTCCCGAGTAGCTAAGAGTACGGCCCAAGTCACTGGTGCTTGGACATTAAAAAAAAGCAATTAATCCTGATGGCAACTTTCTGTGGAAGATTTTTATGTTGCTCACATTTTATCCCTGATTTCAGTGCAAATGAGAGGACAGTTTCGTTCATTTTGCCAATATTTACCTTAAACGTTTTCTGATATCTCTGCTTTTCTACCCAAAGTCTTTTCCCTAAACTTCGTAAGTCTAACTCAGCCTGGGGCAACATAACCAGAAAACATGAGAGAATTCAAGGTTTGAGATCGAGAGTAACTCTGAACCAGTAAATGTCCCAACTTCCTTCTTCTTCAGTGGGATAATGACTGAGACATATTTGACACAGTCAAACACAAAAGTACAGCTGTCTACTAAAGCATTTTTTTTCTTGGCTTTTCTCCTTTTCCTATCTTTCTGTCTTCACTGGTTTCCTCTCAGATTTTCAAATTCTTTCCTCAGGCTTTGCTTTTGGAGGACCCAAATGCACTATGACCTCTATAGAGGCGACAATTTCTTTTGTGTAACTACGCTCAGCTATACTTGATTCCTTGCAGTTTCCTGAAGATCACCCACACATCTGTACTTGACTCAAGAGATTTCTGTGTCCTGTACATTCTTCTCCTTTGCCCCATGACACGTTGTCCAGTCTTTAAGACTCAGCTACTGCATTCACTTTCCTTGAAATCTTCACTTTCAAATCCCCAAAGTTCAGCACCAACCACAGAAATGCAGTTCAGCTGGGCTCTGGGGCAGCTTCAGGACTATACCATCCATTGCCTAGTTAGCTGAGCATGCTCAGTTGCTAGAACTCGGAGGCTAGGTCGGGAGGGGCCTGGAGGCTTAGTCCCGCCCCCGGGAACCAGGTTCTAAAGGGAATTGGCACCGTGTGGGCGGGCCCTAGGCGGCACGCGCTCTTTGACCACGCCCCTCCCAGCCTCCTCACTAGCCGTACGCCCGCCTCTCTCGCGCAGCCCGCGCGTTGCCTTGGCAACCATAGCGCAGCGTCTTCCGGAGGGAGCTCCTGTCAGCCGGCAGATTCCCACCACTCCGCTCGCTCCCCACTGCCCCGCAGCTTTTACGTGGGCTCCGAGTCTGAGGGACAACAAAAATGGCGGAGCGGAGCCAGACGACGCCTGAGGCAGGTCTGTGGGGGCGGTCGGTGAAGAAAAAGCTGAGGTTGCCTGGCTGTCCTGGGCCTGCGAAGGACAAGGGAGTAGACGTGGCTCTAACCTATGAGGAGACCCTCCTGTGTGTTTGCTTGGTGGAGCTGTGACCTCGGGGTCAGGGGTCAAGGTTGGTGTGTACCCCTCTGAGTGACCTCGAAGTTCTGCTGGTGAAAGGGTGTGTGGGGGGTGCGTGCACACGCTCGAGTGAGCATGGGCCCAGAAAGAGCTGGGACACGAGGGCAGACCAGGACCTAATGTTGAGGGGCACCTGTGTGGTACCTTGGGATAGGCTGCGTCACGGAGACAGCGTTCTCCAGCCGTGGGAAGATGGGAGGGATCCTTCCTGAGCATGGTTTGCAGTGAGGGGAGGCTCTGGTTCCAAAGAGGCAGGTAGAGGTGTATGGCTTCAGTAAAGCTATGGAAAGGGATTTACTCAGTGTATTTGTATTTTAAGAATGTGTTGAGTGCTCAGGGTCACCTCTGGACACAGAGAAACTGTATGGATCTTTATATGAGTCCTTAAGAAGACAAGAGGATTGAGAGGACATCCAGAGCCCCAGTCCCTTAGGAGCCTACCAAAGGAGGCTGAAGCCTGAGCAGGAGTGTATACGGAATCTTAAAGGTCATTCAGAATCACAAAAGTGTGCATCTCTCCATCTCTTTGAGGGAAAGATAGCATTTAAGGGAAGGGAGACCCAGAGTCCTTTTCCTTAAGAGACCCTGATTGGGTTGTCTGAGCTTAGAGAGTTAGTGACAAAAGTGCCTTACAGGATCATGGAAGAGAACTGGTGAGGGAATTTGTTCTTAAGAGAGGCTGGGGACTACAGAACTGAAACGTTAATACAAGAGATAACATCAGTATATGTATAGGATACCAGTGGGCTAGAGATATATGTACAGTGATGGATGACTGAAGTGGTATCCATAACTATATACATGCCCTCATGAAGTTTTTAGATGTAATAAGTGTGACCCACTTGAATTACCACAGCATTAATGTGTATTTGTATTTGTGTCTGTGTGTGATTCAGAAATTGGACCTGGAAACTATATGAAATAATCAGTAATGGTTCAAGAGACCATTATATCTCAAGGGCCCCTTTATGGTTTCTTTTTCTTTCAGCAACATTTCTGTTTCTTCTATTCCTTTTCAAGTTTAGCTTTCTCACAATTGAACATGCTAATATTTTATTCATCTATTCAACATATTTATTAAATACTAATTATATACCACATATCAAATTAGGCACTGGAAACTCTTCACTCCTAATTTTCTTACCTTGGATTTTTCTTACTTTCTTTTTTCCTAATAGCATTCATTGGGGGTTGACTCTACTAGTCTATTTTGATAACTAATTGTCTCCTTTAAATAGAAATGTAAACTCCAAGGGGCTCTTATTTGTTGATTAGTTCCATATATATAGAGAAATGAATATTGTATATAGCACATGATCAATAAGTAAATGAATCACTGAATGACTTGTTGTCTTGGGTGCTATCTTAGCTGGAATATAATAGAAATTAAATAAATGAAGACAACAGCAAAGAGTGGAGGAAAGGTGGAGGAAAACTTAAGTGAACGGACCTCAGAACTGGTGGATATATGATTTTTCTGTGTAAGGAGCTAGGAGAAAAGTGTAGATACACAGAGGGCCTTAGGGAGGAGGAAGTAAGCTGAAGGCAGCTCTTGTAGTATCTTATAGGCTGTGATAGTAATTCTGACCATAAAAATTAAGAATATGGGAAGCCATTGAGGGTACTTAAATGGGAACACAACATGATACATTAAAAACATAATTATGGATACAATGATGAGTATTGAAGATAAATAATGGGGCACATGTTAGAAGTAACAGTGGAGATGAGGTAAGGATTGATGAAATATATCTACAAGATAAATTAATAGGGTGTAGGGAAATGAGAGGGCAAGAGAGTAGAAGGCATCAAAGACCACTTCTCATTTTCTATCTTTTGCAAATGGATAGGGAGAATTGGGAGTGGTTTTGCCTAGGTTGCAGAGGAATCATGAATTTGGTTTGGGATATAAAAAGTTTGAGGTATCTTTAAGATAGACAAATAGATGATGACATCAATAAAGCTGTTGGTAAGAAAATTCTGAACAGTCATGTAAAGAATTATTTGGAGTGGAGATAATTACTGAAGACAGGGAGGTGGATGAAATTGCCTTAAGGGAGGCCTAAGATGAATTGAGCAGCTGCAGGGATATTGAGAAAGTATAACCTGAGAGATTAAAGTATAATCAAGAGTATTTCAGTGAACATAGTTCTAGTGGTAGTATTAGTGTGGTGGTGTTTGTATTCTGTTGGGTAAATGCCCAGGAGTGGAATTGCTGGGAAGCTCTACATTTAGTCTTTTAAGGAACCTCTATGTTTAGTCTTTTGAGGAACCTCCATACTGCTTTCCAAAGTGGTTGAACAAGTTTACATTCCCACCATCAGTGTAGCAGAGTTTCCTTTTGCCAGCATTTGTTACTGTTAGTTTTCTTGATAATGACCATTCTAACTGGGATGAGGTGGAATCTCAATGTTGTTTTGATTTGCATTTCTTTTATGGCCAGCAATGTTGAGCATTTCTTCCCATGTCCATTGCCATTCTTATTTCTTTGACTGAGAAGTCACCCTTTAGTCTTTAGATTGTTTATTAATTGGGTTGTTCTTTCTTTGAGAGTTTATTTGGGACAATTAATTTTTTGAGCTCTAAGTATATTGTAGATATGAGGCCCTTGTCTGATGCATAGCTAGTAAAGATCTCCTATTCTGTGGGCTTTCCTCTTTATCCTGTTAGCTATGTCCTTTGCCATGTGGAATCTTCAGTTTGATGTGATCTTATTTTTCCAGTCTTTCTTTGATTTGTTGTGATTCTGGATTTTTACTTAGGAAGGTTTGACCTGCCACTAGGAGCCCTAGAGTTTCCCCTACCACTTCCTGTAATATTTCATGGTGTCTGGCCTTACATTGAGGTCTTTGATCCATTTGGAATTGATTCTGATGTAGGTTGATACATAAGGATCTAGCTTCGTATTTCTGAATGTGACTAGACAATTTTTCTAGCACCATTTGTTGAAGAAGTTGTCTTTCTTCCATCCTGTGTTTTTGGCTCCTTATCAAATACTAGGTGGCTATAGGTCTTCTATTCCATTCGGGTCTTCTGTTCCATTGGTCCTCATGCCTATTCTTGTGCCAGCATTGTTTACCATAGCCAAATTGTGGAATCAGCCTAGATGCCCCTCAGTGGATGAATGGATTAAGAAAATGTGCTAAATACACAAAATGGAATTCTACTCAATCAATCAGAAAGAATAATATTGTACCATTCATAAAGAAAATAAAGACTTGGAAAAATTATATTAAGCAAAGTAACCCAGACCCATAGAACCATAGGTTGCATTGTTTCCTTCATTTGTGGCAGCTGGAACATGCCTATAAATCTATAAGTAAACACATTCAGTGGTAAAAGAAAAAAAATCCACTGGGACATGATAAATTATGTAAGTCTCTAGGCATTTATGCAGTGAAAACAAAGGAAGATATTAGGAGAGGATCACATAGGTGCAATAGCTATATGCATCTGACCATATAAAGTAATATTTATTGAAATGAACTCCAGGGAATGGGAACAAGAGTTTTTTTCTTCTTCTTTGTTGCTATTTTTGTTTTCACTTCCTTTTGTCTTATGTGTTTCTTTACCTGTCTTTGGGAGGGCAAGAAGAGGCAAAGAAATTGTGGGGCAAAGGGTGAATAAATGCTGTAGTGATACTAGACACTGTGTTGAAAATGAACTATATGGGGACAGTAGGGAAAAACTGGGAGAGAGGGAAGGAAGGTATGACATTAATCAGAAAGAAATGTATTCTTTATCTGACTTAACTTTAACTTTTACTCTTTATCTGATGTAACTGTAATTCCTCTGTTCATCCCCTTTATAATAAAAATAAATACATTTTAAAAATGAATGAAATTGAAGGCTTTAACCTTACTAGTAGGTTTGGAGGTTATTGGTAAATCTGATGAGAGAGGAATTGATGAGGGCAAGCAGCTTATCTAGCTTCTGAATCATTAACTGTCTCAGAGTTTGTTTCTTTCTTAAGATTTCTAAGAGAGCTAGGGATGTGGCTCAAATGATAGAGCACCTTCTTAGCAAATACTAGGTCCTGAGTTCAACCTTCATTAACTACCCCCTCCCCTGAAAAAAACACTTCAAGACAGAAACTTCTATTGACACTCACCATTGCTTAGCACTAGAGCAGTTCAGTGTTAGTAGATTTTAGATCAGGTGTCTAGATATTGCTCAACAAAATCGTACAAAATACAGCCCTGTGGTGATTTCTCATCACAACAGGCAACATTTATGGAGTGTTTGTTTTGTGTCAGGCAATGTACTAAGTGCTTTATATGCTCTATTCACTCTATGTTCACAGCATTTCTCAAAAATATATGTTTTAATGTAGAGAAGCTTTGTAACAGAGAATTTGAGTAAAGTTCTAAGTATCTGCAATGATTTTGTATAAAATTACGGGTTTCAGATTATTTTAATATTATGCAGATTTATTATTTAGCTGTTCATATTTCAGCATTTTACATACTGAAAAACATAAATATTATGAAAACTTCTGCCCTACATGAAATATTCTAAGCTTGATATTATAGCAAAATGAAGAGGAAAGAACTGGGGCTCAGATCTTTATATAAATACTATTTCTGATTTTCCGAGGTATGGACCTTGGGTTCCACTTTTGTGATTTTCAGTTTTCTAGTATTTGAAATGTAGGATAGTTGTAGATATTAGCAATAATATGCTTGAAGAATTTAATAAATATTATTTTCTATAAGAAACTCAATAAATATTATTTTCTAAGTTTACTTAGAGCTTTACTATAAAATGTCTCAAATGTATTAAAATTTAGACATTGCATGTTCAGTATAAGATTTTTATCCTTTATTGGTATAATTGCTTTGCTATCATAAAAAAGACAGACACCAAGTTTTAAAGAGACTAAAATTGTTAACCTGTGTCAGATAACTGTCTCTGTATGTGGTGGATTTTAAAGAATTTATTTTTTTTTGAGAAGTGAGAGTTCAGGCCCCATGACCGGACACCCCCCCCCCCCCAAAAAAAAGGAAAGGCTAAGTAATAAAATCATTTTTAAAGGGTGAGGAAATCAGGTCTGCAGTGCTATATCTGGGCATAATTATATTTCATAATTTAGATGTTTTTAATTATGGGAAGGTCATACAACTTAGTTACTATCAGTTACATAGTACTCATAATGAAGTATGGAACAGTACCCTATAAGAAAACACATTAATATCACATCCACATTAAGTGAATATAAGTCATAAACAGTTTCATATCAGTTGGGGTCAGATTTTGATACCAAATTACTTTTGGTCCCAAAGTTAGAAATTGAAGCATTTTAGAATTGTGGAAATACGTGCTTACTTAATGCACTTAAAAATGTTTGTTGGTGTTCAAATTAGTTTTTGTCAACTTAGCATCTTCTGTAACGTAAGTGATTATAATTTTATTAAAGATCCCAAAAGAAAAAAAAGATTCCAGAAGAATTTCCAGGAAGCATATGCAGTTATTTCTTCTAAGTCTGTCTGATGCTGTCTATATTAATGAAATCTATGGATACATTTGGCTTCAGTTTCAGTGTCACTTAACTTAGCTTTTAGTCACTTTAGGTTAGAGACACTAGAGAATTATGTATATATATATATATGTACATTCTAAAAGATCAGAAGACATTTTGCATATATATTAACAAAATCACCACTTTGCTTTGAGTCACTTAAGAACAGCACAATCTTATATGAGTTTCAAAGAAGTTTTATTAATTATAAAATTTCAGTAATGGAGTTGGTGTTAAACTCAATATTGATGCAAGGAAAATTTTTATTCATAGATGAATTTGATGTTACTAATTATAAAAAATTATTTCAAATGTGAAAGCTTGTAATAATTCATTGATAATGTTCACCATATGGGAATATGGTAATTTTTGCTTTTTACATTTTTCATTTATTTAATGGAATCCCAAAAGAAATTTCTCTCCTTTAAAACTGTAAAGAAGACATTTGTCACATGTATTTAAGAACTATTGACTTTTAAAAGAATGTACTTAAAAAAGAAAAACAAAACAAAGAAATACAAAGGGACTCCTACAATTTTACATAAGATTAAAAACTTTTCATGAGATTGAATATTCCTAAATATTTTCAGTAATGTTACAAAGAAAGGGAATAATTAAAATTTACTTGCCTTAGTTTCAGAAGTGCCATATGAATTTCTGTGGAATAAAGCACTATATTGTAGACTAAATTTTTAATCTTTTAACTTGTTTTTTCAATACTATATTGAGCTGGGTACTGGGTGCTCTTGTCTATAATCCTTGCTATTCAGGTGGCTGAGATCTGAGGATGGAGGTTCAGCTCACAGAAGAAAGAACATGAGACTTTTATCTTCAATTAACCACCAAAAAGCTAGAAGTAGAGCTGTGGCTCAAGTGGTAGAGCATCAGCCTAGAGCTGTAAAAGCTCAGGGACAGCACCCAGGCCCTGAGTTCAAGCCCCCGTAGTGGCACATAAATGATATTGAATACCTTCTATATTCTACAGATGTGCTGAACTATGCATTACAGTAGATAAGATCCCTGTCTTCAAGGAATTCTCATTGCAATAGAAGAGGCATATATAGAAAAGTTATCTTCTAATACAGAATTCCTTATTTTAAATTTATTTTTATTTAGTTTTTAAGTTTTATAAAGGTGATATATAGAAGGGTTACAGTTATAAAAGTCAGGTAGAGTGTACATTTCCTTTGGAACAGTGTCACCATCTCTCTCATTCTCTCCTAGTTTTTCTCCTCTCAGTTCCCCCCACCCCACAAGTTATATAGTTCATTTCTACCATAGTGTCCAGTAGATTTCTCTGCTGAATTGGTCCACCCTTTGTCCCACCATTTCTGTGCTTCCCATTCCCCTTTCCAAATCAGAAAGGGTACAGAAATAAAAAACAGTGACAGAAGGGAATAAACCAAAGGAAAAAAGGAAAGAAAAAAAGAACTGAAAACAGTATAATAAAAAAAACCTCTTGCTTCCATTTCTTGGAGTTCATTTCAATAGGCATCATTTTATATGATAATATGCACATGGCTACTGAGCCCTTGACCCCAAACTGGATAGGAACTCATCAGAGAAAGAACTATAGACCCATCTCTTTGATGAACATTGATGCAAAACTTCTCAGTAAAATTCTCGCCAAACAAATTCTAACAACAACAACAACAAAAAACAACAACCATACACTATGATCAAATGGGATTCATTCCAAGGATGCAAAGCTAGTTCAACATAGGCAAGTCAATTAATGTAATTCCACATACCAATAGAAGCAAGAACAAGAACGTGTCGATCATCTCAATAGATACAGATAAAGCATTTGACAAGATCCAACACCCCTTAATGATAAAGCTCTTGAGAAACTAGGAATCCACAGAATGTTCCTTCATATAACAAAAGCTGTATCTGGCAAACCTGCAGCCAGCATTACACTCAATGGTGAAAAGTTAAAAACCATTTCCTCTAAAATCAGGAACAAGACAAGAATGTCTGCTCTCTTTGCTCCTTTTCAATATACTATTAGAATACCTAGCTAGGGCAATAAAACAAGAGACAAACATAAAGGGGATCCAAATAAGGAAAGAAGAAGTAAAACTGTCCCTCTTTGCAGTTGACATGATCTTGTATTAAAAGAGCACCATAGGTTCCTCTTCCAAGTTACTTGAGCTGATTGAAACTTTGGCCAAGTAGCAGGTTAAAAAATTAATCCACAAAAATCAGTAGCTTTTTTTGTATGCCATCAATGAGAAGAGCAAGACTGAAATCAGGAAAGCAACTCCATTTGTAATAGCCACAAAATATAAAATGAAACACCTAAGAATTAACCAAAGATGTGAAGGACCTCTATGATGAAAACATTGAAATTAAAGCAGATTTAAGAAAATGGGAAAATCTCCATTGGAGGGTTGGATTGGATGGCCTGACCTCTTGAAAATGGTAATACTGCTCAAAGCTATCTACAATTCAATGCAATACTCATCAAAATCCCCACAACTTACCCTCCTCCTCCTCTTCCTCCCCCCTCCTCCTCCTCCCCCCTCCCCCCTCCTCTTCCTCCTCCTTATATTTTCTTGTAACAGTGGTGTACAGGGGGCTATAGTTATATAAGTAAGGTAATGAGTACATTTCTTGTTGAAGATTGTTACCCACTCCTTTGTTTTTCTCCCGCTAACCCTCCCAAAGTTATAAAGTTCATTTCCAACATAATGTCTTGTATTATTGTTATATTGTGTCACCCTTTGTCCTTGTTTCACCATTTTGTGATCTTCTTCTAGGACTATCCTAGACATATACTAATTATTACAAATGAGGGAAATCATGGAGCCTATGTTTCTTTGGGTCTGGCTTACTTCACTTAATATGATTCTTTCCAAGTCATTCTATTTCCTTATGAATGAGATGATGTTATTCTTTTTGATGAATGCAAAAAATTCCATTGTGTGTATATATACCACATTTTCTTGATCCATTCATCTATTGAGGGGCATCTGGGTTGGTTCCATAGCTTAGCTATGGTAAATAATGCTGCAATGAATATAGTTATGCTGGTAGCTTTAGTGTGGCATTGTTTGTGGTCATTTGGGTAAATGCCCAGTAGTGGGATCGCTGGATCATAGGGGAATTCTATATTTTGTCTTCTTAGGAACCTCCATACTGCTTTCCAGAGTGGTTGAACAAGTTTACATTTCCACCAACAGTGTAGTAGCATTACCTTTGGTCACATCCCCATCAGTCTCTGTTATTATTTGTTTTCTTGATAATGGCCATTCTAACTGGGATGAGGTGGAATTCAAGGTGTGTTTGATTTGCATTTCTTTTATGGTCAGGGTGTTGAACATTTCTTCATGTGTCTATTGGCCATTCTTATTACCTCCCCTGAGAAGCTCTCTTTGTATTTGTTTAGCCCACTTATCAATGAGGTAGTTTTTGAGGATTTGTTGTTGGGGGTTTAACTTTTTTAGCTCTAGGTATATTTTAGATATGAGGCCCTTGTCTATTGTATAGGTAGTGAAGATCTTCCAATCTTTAGGCGTTCTGTTAATCTTGCTAGCTATGTTCTTTGCCATGCGTATCCCTTATCCTTTCCTGTAATGTTTTCAGGGTCTCTGTTGTCACCTTGAGGTGTTTGATCTGTTTGGAGTTGATTCTAGTCCAGGGATAAATAGGATCTAGCTTTAATTTTCTACATGTGTATAGTCAGTCTGCCAGCACCATTTGTTGAAGAGGCTGTTTTTCTTCCATCTGATAAGTTTGGTTCTCTTATCATAGATTAGGTGGCCCTAGGTCCCTACAACATTCTTTAATGATATAGAAGAAGTAATCCATGGATAGCAAGAACAATCTTTAGCAGGAAGAACAATACTGGAAGAATATTAATGTCAAGCTTCAAACTCTATTACAAAATGGTTGTTATAAAAACAGCTTGGTACTGGTACAAAAATAGGCCTGATGACCAATGGAGTAGAATAGAAAACCCAGAAATGAGCCCACAGTCCTACAGCCACTAATATTTGACAAGGGAGCCAAAAACACAGGATGGAAGAAAGCCTCTTCAACAAATAGTGCTGGCAGAATTGGCTATACATGTGCAGAAAACTGAAGTTAGATCCTTATATGTCACCTGTATACAGAATTCTGAAGCCATGGAATGGCTCATTGACTTCCGGGGACTAGTGATAATGGTCTCAAAGTTAGTCATGGAAGGAAATGGTTTCCTTCTGAGAGAAGGAATGATAAGGAGTTAGCATAATGCAAATGGAAAATAGAAGGTTTGAGATGGAGACATGAAGAGCAGAGAAAGCAATACACAATTAAGTTGTGAAGTGAGAAGAATAAAGCTCATTCAGGATATTGCTAAAATTACTCAACTATTTATAGAATTATTGGTCCATTTGGCTAACAGGAAAAACAGTGAATTCTCTCCCATTAAAATGCTTACAATTTACAAACACATTATGTTTTAGTTGTGTAAAGGCTAGGTTTATTTTAGGTACTTTTAATTTCAGACAATAATGGTATAGCTGTGTGGACATGATGAGGATACAATTAGAAATATGAGATCTGACTCTGGGAGAGATCCAGGAGAGGAAATAGAATTGATGAATTATGTGTTTGAATATGTAGATAGAGACATATTATCTAAATATTAAGTTGGATATAAAATCACATCATTAATTAACTGAAGAAAAAAACAAGTGCTTGTAAGAATGTAGAGAAAAATAAGCCCTCATATGCTATTGATGGGAACACCAACTGTGCAACAACAATGCAAATCAATATGGCGGTTCATCAACCAACTAAAATTAGATCTACCTTATAACTGTGCCATACAGCTCTTGGATGTAAAACCACATCATTTATTGGAAACTTAGGTAGACTTTTTGTTAATATGTGTTTTGAAGCAATCTTCAATCTTCAATCTCATATTCATTTTGTGACTAATTTTGTGTAATGTAAATATAGGATAAATTATATGCCTGTGTCAAAATGTATATTATATATGTATATAATTATATATATGTATTTTGGTAATGTATAGTAAACTAGGGGACTTCACATTATATTGGTTTTAATAACATTTCATGAGTGTCTTTGGGCTCAAAACATGAATAATTAATGTCTTAATATACAACTTAATATTCTGTCTTATAAATACAAAGGGATTATATGTAAATATTGTAATCATATAGTAGTCTGGATGAGATAGTATGCTAAATATTTGAATTTTAGTTGTAGAGCCTACTTTTTTAAGCCTGCATTGTTCATACATACTATGCCATTTAGACCATTAGTGATTCTGTTAGGTTTAAAGTTTTTTTTAAATAATGAAGATTTTGAATATAATCTTTAATATAATATAATGCTAATAATGCCCTTTTCATAATACTTTTAGAACATTTACAGAAATTTCATATGAATAATTCACATTAGTGCAAGAATCATTCTGCTAAACATTTGCTATATGGAACAGAATTTTGAAACTTATTCAGTTCTTATAGACCTATTGTGAGGAAGGTATTATGCTTTTTGCAAAAAAGAATGTGAAATTCATGTAGTTAAATAACTTTGCCAGGGTTACATGATTAATAAATTGACAGATCACAGATGGCTTAAAGATGCTGTTAAAATTAATGCTACTATTAACTTAGGCCTTTGCAAAAATTGGAATTTGTAAAATAATATACAATGTGAAAACCATGTTTTCACATTGGTATCTCATTTCATATTAATGCTTAGTATTATTATTAAATACATCTTAATCTTTAGACAACATATACATATATGTTACATAAATATATATTTTGATTTTTGTTTTAAATCCTTTTGAAATATAGTTAGGCCTAGAGGTAGATGATTTCTGCCCCCTACACTTATTCCCTAAATACTTGACATGCTTACCTACTTTGAAAAGAAAGAAATGAAAATTTATGTACTTGAAGGTATACCTGGCTAGGAAATAATTAACACGTACTCTCTTGCATTTTTGTATTATACCAGTACTATAAGATCTATAGTGGTGCCAGCGGTTCTTGCTTGTAATTCTATCTACTAGGAAGCTTGAGATCTGAGGATTGAGGTTTTAAGACAGCATAGGCAGGAAAGTCCATGAGTTAACCACCCAAACAGTGTCCAGGTCTTGAGTTCAAGAATTCAGATTCTAGTATTAGCACAGCAGAGTACACACAAATCTGTGGTATCTGTAAGGAGATAATATTATGAAGAGATACATTTTTTGAAATTTCTATGGTATTTTAGCATTAGAATTGCATTTTATATTTAAATTAATTTTTATTTTTAAAGTGCAAAGATATAGACAATGTTTAATCAAATAACATTTCTTGGTTTAAAACAAAGATTTCTGATATTCCTTTAAATGATATAAGTAGAGACAGTTACTGCACTGATAATCACTTTTAAATGTGTTTGAGCAAGTTCTAAACTTGTGTGGAGTTATTTGTTCTTTTTGTAGGTTGTGAGGAAAAGCTGAAACCTTGTTAACTGAAAGATAACAAGGTAGTAACAACCCATGCTGCTGAAGATACAAGTACCACAATATGCCAAGGCTAAACTGTAAAAGCTGTTATGTAACATGTCCCTCCTAGGCTTATTCCTCTTTATTTCTGACTACCTAGACCCTACCTCATTAGTGGTACCAGGGAGACTTTTCTCCCTGGAAGATACAGATTATCTTCTTATGTAATATTTCTAATGCACATTCCTTGTAGCCTTTTCTCTCTAAATTCAATTATGTGTTCATTTCTGTGAAATCAATCATTTTATGTTTATATGTACGGATTAGTTATTCTTTTTGGCTTACATAGGAACTGAGGTGGCTGCAGTGTATTTACACTAGATTGTATTTGGATGGTGACAGAGTCAAGTTGGGTGATCTTAGAATGTCTGGTAACCTTTCTGAGTCATTTTTCTCTTCTGATAAATGGCATAGAACAGATTTATTTCTAGGGATGATTTATAGTGCTACCCACACAGAAGGTATTATCACTAAGGGATTTTTAGTACTTTCTAAATATTCAATAATTAACACATGGGAAATACACAATGTCCTTAGCCATAAAGGAAATGTAATTCAAGACTACACTAGGATTTCATCTTACCCTAGTCATAAGGGAAATCATCAAGAATAAAAAGCAAGTGCTTATAAGAATGTAGAGAAAAATAAACACTCATATGCTATTAGTGGAATGTACAACAACAATGGGAATCAATATGGAGGTTCATCAACCTACTGAAACTAGATCTGCCTTATAACCGTACCATACAACTCTTGGGCATATATCTGTAGGAGTGTAAAGCAATATATGAGAAAGGTAGCTGTGTGCTCATATTTATTAACTGCACCTCTTTAATAATCCCCAACTGTGGTATGTGCTGACTTGCCCATCAGCCCCAATTAATGTGTGCACACATACACTATGGAATTTTATTCAGTCATAAGGAAAAATGAAATTATCTCATTTTCAGAAAAATGGATTAAACTGGGATCATCACATTGAGTGAGATAACCATGATCAAAAGACACATTCAACATTTTTGTTCATGGAATCTAGACCTAAAAGATACACATGCACACACACATACACATATATCCACATACACTCACACACATCCTGATTGTAACTGTTGGTACAGTTTATGGGATGAGGTGGAGAGGGAGATGAAAAGAGAATGATGGAGGACAAATAATAATGAAATACATTTGTGTCTTTGTGTGAAGATGGCATAAGGAAATTTATGAGAACTGTGGAACAAGAAGGAGTTAGGAAGGATGAGAGTAAGAACAATAGAAAGTGTTAATCAGACTAAAATTCATAGGTGTATGTGTGATATACCATGATGAAGCCCTTTTGTACAATGAATGTATACATAAAAATGAAAAAAATGACAAAGGGAAAAAAAGTGAATATTAGCAAAAGGGAAGGACAACAGAGATGTGAATGAGGGGGATATGGTCTACATACTGTATATATATATATATATATATATATATATGAAAATAGAACAAAGAAACCTGTTGAAATTGTTTCACAAAAGAAGGAAAAAGAGGAGATGGGAGAGTGATTGAGGGGACAAGTTTAATCAGGGTTCATTGTATGTGTATGGAGATGTCCAAGTGAATCTCCATTGTACAACTAATATATGCTAATACAAATGTTTTTTTTTCATTACTTTTTTTTAAATTTAATTTAATTTTATTTGTGAACATACTGTACAGAGGGGTTACAATTACATGGGCAGGATAATGCGTACATTTCTTACCAAGCATTGCAGCCTCCTCCTTTGGTTTACCCTTCACATCCCTTCCCAGCCTCCCCCCTCCCCCCCAATCCCAATCCTTCTCCTTCCCCCCCCCCTTCCCCCCCCCCCCCCCCCCCCCCCCCCCCCCCCCGCCCCGCACCGACGTTGTAAAGCTCGTTTTGGACATGACAACTTGTACTTCTCATTGTTGCAATAAAAATGTTTTTAAGAAGAATTTACCCCAGTGGGAATTCCTGATGATGTGCTTTGCTTTCGAAGAATTCACATGCCACAAAATATTCTCATACTAATAGGAATTCTCTGGCAGTTACTATTCATATTTTCAGAAACTGATGGAATTACAATTTATATTGAGATTGAAATGATTTTTTTAAAAAAATAGCTGCAGAATCAGTTTTGCCCTGGATATTGTTTGTGCTGTTCTAGTAAATTTGTGACAATCTTAGATGTATTTGACTTATAGATACTTAATTTAACATTGAAACCAGTCTGAGGAAGCAGGGCCATTATGATTGAAAATCTAAGACCGGGTAAATGAATAATTGGATATTTCTTACTTCATGAAGGCAAAAAAGGACTTTCCTTTAAATAAAAGGCTTCAACATGCTTTCATTTTGCTGAAACATTCTATATCATTGAGGGAAAAAGGTATACTCTAGTGAAAACCTCTGTCTACCATAGCTCTGTAAAGCCTTTTTTGGGAAATGTAGCAAAAATAAGATACCTGAGCAGAAAATTAACTAACTGACCTTAGAACTCCCTTTTTTTTCTTTCACTGAAGAATACAATGCAATTTCCATTGGTATTATCAGGTGGTTTACTTAGAAAAGACAGATAAATGAATTTAATTTGAGTTACATCCTTCATTAAAAGAAATTAGAGAAGTTAAAACTTTTTATTCTCTCTGAGCTTTGTAGTTTTAAACTGCTAATGAAGCATTATATTGTTGAATGATAGATTTATTTTTATGTTTTCTCTAAATATATTTGTAAAATTATTAATATAACCTGTTTGGCAACCTAAATATGCATATAACAGAGGACTATATTTCTTGCCTTTGAATGTTTGTATAAATTTTTTTCTCTTAAATTCTCTGGGTAGACCTATAGGCTAAGTACAGCTTAGATTTATTATACAAAAAGAAGGCATCTAAAAATTATATTCATGCATGAATTTTCAGTAATTTGTATGGGTAGGGCATAAACTTAGGATATCTGGTTTTAAATTGTGCTTTTCCATTTATCCACAGCTATTTGAAGAATTAATTGAATTAATATTTGCAAAGTCTTTAGATAGTGCCTAGCACTAGATACAATGTACATGTATTGGTTAAGAAGTTGAATTATGAGAAATCGAGTGACCTTCAACTTCCTGCAAAGTATTTGAATAAAGTATGAGCTCAGTGATTATTTTTGATTTGTGATTGCCTTAAGCATGAAATGTGCTTGGCAAATTTTAGATGAGTAATACCAAGCACTAAAGTACTCACCTGTATTTTATTTGTTGTTATATTGCTATTTTACATACTTCTCATTATTTTTAGATACTGAAATACGTATTTTTCTGGTATTTATAAAAAGATTGCTTGACTTATCTTACTAAAGATATGTCAGGCTGGCCATTTAATTGTTAAAAATGATAGAATTGGTTTGCCTTAAGGAAGAACTATTTTAGACAATTAAGCTCTTGTTAGTTATTATAGTGCTAATGTAGAAGCATTAACAAAGCTCTTTGGCTAAATGACTTGTTTTTTTAGAAAATGGAATAACTTAAATCTCTTGTGTCTGAGACCTAAAAAATTTCTTATTGGCATTTGTGGATAAAACTGGAATTACTTTAATGATTAGACATGAAGTATAAATAAAACTGTTCAAAGTATTAGATATAACCAGTCCTTATGCTAGTATATTCTGTTTTATCCTCCCAGTGGTTCTTCTATACATAGATGATTTTCTTTTAAAAAAAATTTATTATGAAGGTGTTGTACAGAGGTGTTAGAGCTACTTAAGTCAGGTAATGAGTACATTTCCTTTTTAACAGTGTCACCCACTCCCTTGGTTTCTCCCAGTTTTCCCCTCCCATTTTTCCTCCACCCAGTTTGTATAGTTAATTTCCAACGTAGTTTTTTTTTTTTTTTTTTTTTTAGTAAATATCACTGTTGAATTGGTTCACCCTTTGTCCCACCATTTCTGTGCTTCCCTTTCCCCTCCCCAGATCAGATAGACTTATATACAAGACAAAGGATACAAATATTAAATATAGCAACAAAAGAGAATAAACTGAAGAAAAAGGAAAGAAAAAAAAGATCTGCAAAAAGTACAATTAAAAAACCTTTAGTTTCCATTTCTTGGAGTTCGTTTCCATAAGTATCATTTTATATGATCATATGCACATAGTTATTGAGCCCTTGTGATCCTCTCCTAAGAATATTCTCCTTTGGTCTCACTGTTTGAATGTTTAGAATACTGTTTAATTAATCATGTCCAAGAGTAATTATTTGTCTTTTACTATCCATGGATTTACTTGTAGATTTATAGGCACATTCTAATTATTACATATGAAGAAAACCATGAAGCCTTTGTTTCTTTGGGTCTGGGTTACTTCTCTTAGATAATTTTTTTTCTAAGACTTTCCATTTCCTTATGAATGAATTTCCTTAAGAATGACAATGCCATTCTTTCTGATGGAAGCATATATGCCATATTCTCTTAATCCATTCATCCATTGAGGGGCATCTGGGTTGAATCCATATCTTAACTATGGCAAATAGTGCTGTAACGAACATAATTGTGCTGGTGGCTTTAGTGTGGCCTTGTTGGTGGTCATTTGGGTAGATGCCCAGGAGAGGGATTGCTGAGTCACAAGGAAACTCCATGTTTAGTCTGTTGAGGAACCTCCATACTGCTTTCCAGAGTTTTGGAATAAGTTTACAATCCCACCAACAGTGTAGTAATGTTCCCTTTTGACCACATCTCTGCCAGCATCTGTTATTGTCAGTTTTCTTGATAGTGGCCATTCTAACTGGGCTGAGGTGGACTCTCAATCTTGTCTTGATTTGAATTTCTTTCTTTTTTTTTGAATTTCTTTTATCACCAGAGATGTTAAACATCTCTTCAAGTGTCTATTGACCATTCTTATTTCTTCTTTGGAGAAGTCTCTCTTTAAATTTTGTTGTTGTTGTTGTTGGTTTTGTGGCTTGGGTGCTGTCCTTGTGCGCTTCAGCTCAAGGCTAGCCTCTACCACTTGAGCCACAGTGCCACTTCTGGTTTTCTAATGGTTTATTGGAGATAAAAGTTTCACAGTCTTTCCTGCCTGGGCTGGCTTTGAACAGCGATCCTCATATCTCAGCCTCCTGAGTAGCTAGTGAGCCACTGGTGCCCGGCTTCTCTTTAGTCTATTATTTAATTGGGTTGTTGATTCTTTGAGGATATTTGGGGAGGAGTTTAATTGTATATTTTAGGTATGAGGCCCTTGTCTGATGCATAGCTAATAAAGATCTTCCAATCTGTGGGCATTTTCTTTATCTGGTTAGTTATGTCCTTTGTCATGTAGAAGCTCTTCAGTTTGATGTGATCTTATTTATCCACTCTTTCTTTGATTCTGGATATTTACTTAGGAAGTTTTGACCTGTGCCAAGGAGCCCTAGTGTTTTCTCTATCCCTTCCTGTAATATTTTCAGGGTATCTGGTTTTACATTGAGGTCTTTGATCCATTTGTAATTGATTCTGGTGTAGGGTGTTATATAAGGATCTAACATCAGTTTTCTGCATGTGTATGGCCAGTTCTGCCAGCACTATTTGTTGTCTTTCTTCCATCCTGTGTTTTTGGCTCCTTTATCAAATATTAGGTGGCTATAGGTCTGTCGGTTCATTTCTGGGTCTTCTATTATATTCCATTAGTTCTCAGACCTGTTCTTGTGCTAATACCAAGATTTTTAATTTTAAATTTATTACTACAGCTTGGTAAACTTGGAATTGATATTCTCTGGCACTGTTATTCCTACTAAGGATTATTTTTGCTATTCGGGATCATATATTAGTCCAATGTTATTTTTGGATTGCTTCTTCTATATCATTGAAGGATGCTGTTGGAATTTTGATTGCTTTGAATTGTAGATAGCTTTGAGCAGTATTACCATTTTCAAGATGTCAATCCATTCAATCCAGGAGCATGGGAGGTTTTTCCATTTATTAAATCTGCTTTAATTTCAATGTTTTCATCATAGAGGTCCTTCACATCTTTGGTTAATTCCTAGGTATTTCATTTTACATTTTGTGGCTATTACAAATGGAGTTGCTTTCCTGATTTCAGTCTTGCTCTTTTCATTAATGGCATACAGAAAAGCTACTGATTTTTGTGGATTAATTTTTTCAAATGAATATTTTTTATTGTAAAAATAGTGTACAGAGGGGTTGCAGTTACATGAGTAAGGTAATGAATATATTTCCTATTGAGCATTGTTACCTCCTTTGTTTTTCCCCTACTATCCCTCCCCTCCCTACCTTTCTCCCTCCCCGTCCCCTCTAAGTTGTAAAGTTCGTACATCTCATAGTTACAATGGGTCAACCTGTATCCTTGTTTCAGCATTTTGTTATTTCCCTTCCCCTCCCCAAATTAGAAAAATGTATATATAAGATGCAGGGCATCAGAATCAAATACAGTGAAAACAGTTTACACCGTGGGGGAAGAACATATAAGAAAAACAGAAAAATCACATAGTACATTATGAATATGTTAAAAACAATAGCAAGCAAGAAGAAAACAAGTTGTGTCCCTATTTTGGGATTCATTTCACTTAACATCTTATATGGTCATATGTACATAGCTTCTGGCTTATTCTACTTGTCCTACAGATGTACTAGTTATTGCAAATAACGGAAACCATGGGACCTATGTTTCTTTGGGCCTGGCTTATTTCACTTAATATATATTTTTCCAAGTCTTTCCTAACAAATGGGGCAATGTCATTCTTTCTGATGGAGGCATAGAATTCCATTGTGTGTGTATCTCTCTCTCTCTTTCTCTCTCTCTCTCTCTCACACACACACACCTACACACACACACACACACACACACACACACACACACACACACACATCACATTTTCTTGATCCATTCATCTACTGAGGGTCATCTGGGTTGGTTCCATATCTTAGCTATGGTGAATAATGCTGCAATAAACATAGTTGTGCTGGTAGCTTTAGTATAGCCTTGTTTGTGATCATTTGGGTATAAATGCCCAAAAGTGGGATTGCTGGGTCATAGGGGAGGTCTATGTGGAGTCTTTTTTTAAACTTATTTTTTTAAAAAATTGTGAAAATACTGTACAGAGGGGTTAAAATTACATGGGCAAGGTAATGAGTACCTTTCTTTTTTTGGGGGGGGGGTCCAGTCGAGGGCCTGAACTCTGGGCCTGGGCGCTGTCCCTCAGCTCTTCAGCTTAAGGCTAGCGCTCTACCACTTGAGCCACAGCTCCACTTCCGGCTTTTTTCTTTTTGCTTATGTGGTGCTGAGGACTCGAACCCAGGGCCTCATGCATGCAAGGCAAGTGCTCTACCACTGAACCACCTTCCCAGCCTTATGAGTACATTTCTTATCAAGCATTGTTGCCTCCTCCTTTGTTTCCCCTTCCCATCTCCCCCCCCCCCCACCCCCGCCCAAAGTTGTAAAGTTTGTTTTTTTAAATAACAACTTGTACACCTCATTGTTGCAATGGGTCCACCTGTATCCCTAGTTAAATGATTTGTTTTTGCCTTTCCCCTCCACAAATTATACCAACATCAAATACAATGAAAGCAAGGTTATACCGTGGGAGAGGGACATACAAAACAACAAAGAAATCATCTTCTAAATATGTTAGAAACAATCCCAAGAAAGAAAAACCATTTGAGTCCTTATCTTGGGGTTTAGTTCATCTAACATAAACTTATCTGACCATTTCTGCTTGTCTCAGACATATACTAGTTATTGCAAATAAGGGAAATCATGGGACCTATGTTTCTTTGGGCCTGGCTTACTTGACTTAATATAATTTTTTCCAAGTCTTTCCATTTCCTAACAAATGGGGCAATGTCATTCTTTCTGATGGAGGCATAGAATTCCATTGTGTATGTATACCACATTTTCTTGATCCGTTCATTGACTGAGGGGCATCTGGATTGGTTCCATATCTTAGCTATGGTAAATAATGCTGCAATTAACATAGTTGTGCTGGTAGCTTTAGTATGGCCTTGTTTGTGATCATTTGGGTAAATGTCTAAAGGTGGGATTGCTGGGTCATAGGGGAGCTCTATGTATATAGTCTTTTGAGGAACGTCCATACTGCTTTCCAAAGTGGTTGAACAAGTTTACGTTCCCACCAACAATGTAGTAGGGTTGTCTTTTGGCCACATCCCTTCCAGCGTCTGTTGTTATTAAATTTCTTGATTACAGTATTCTAACTGGGGTGAGGTGGAATCTCAATGTTGTTTTGATTTGGATTTCTCTTATGGCTTAGAGAAGTTGAGCATTTCTTCATGTGTCTACTCACTATTTCCTCTTCAGAGAAGTTTCTCTTTAAGTCTTTAGCCCACTTATTTATTGGGAGTTGTTTCTTTGAGGATTTGTTGTTGGGTGATTTAGTTTTTTGAGTTTTAAGTATATTTTAGACATGAGACCCTTGTCCGAAGTATGACCAATGAAGATCTTCCCCCAATTCATGTGGTTTCTGTTGATCTTGCTAGCTATGTGGATTAATTTTTTAACCTGCTACTTGGCCAAAGTTTCAATCAGCTCAAGTAACTTGAAAGAGGAATCTATTGTGCTCTTTAAATACAAGATCATGTCATCTGCAAAGAGGGAGAGTTTTACTTCTTCTTTCCGTATTTGGATCCCCTTTATGTTTGTCTCTTGTTTTATTGCTCTAGCTAGGTATTCCAATATATGTTGAAGAGGAGCAGAGAGAACAGACATTCTTGTCTTGTCCCTGATTTTAGAGGAAATGTTTTTCACTTTTCCCTGTTGAGTGTAATGCTGGCTGTAGGTTTGCTATATACAGCCTTTGTTATGTGAAGGAATATTCCATAAATTCCTAGTTTCTCAAGAGCTTTTATCATTAATGGGTGTTGGATCTTATCAAATGCTTTTTCTGCCTCTATTGAGTTGATCATGTCATTCTTGTCCTTGCATCTGTTGGTGTGTGGAATTACATTAATTGACTTGCCTATATTGAACCAGCTTTGCATCCCTGGAGTGAATCCCATTTGATCATATCATATGTGTTTTTTTCTTTGTTGTTATTAGAATTTGTTTGCCAGAATTTTATTGAGAAGTTATGCACCAATGTTCATTAAAGAAGATGGGTCTCTTGTTCTCTTTCTTTGATGAGTCCCTATCTGGTTTTGGAATGAGGGTTATGCTGGCTTTAAAGAATGAGGTTAGTAATGATCTTTCCTTTTCAATTTCATTGAAGAATTTGAGGAGTATTGCAGTGAGTTCTCCTTTGAAGGCCTTATAGAATTTGGCTGTGACTCCATCTGACCCGAGGGTTTTCTTGGATGGGAGGTCTTTTATTGTCATTTCTATTTCATTACTGTTATGGGTCTATTAAGTTGGTTTAAATTTTGTTTGTTCAGTTTGGGTATTTCAGTATTTTCTAGGAATTCTTCTATTTCACCCAGATTCTCCAGTTTGTTAACATAAACTTTTGTAAAGTATTCCCTTTTAATGTTCTGGATCTTGCTTGTTTCTGTTTTGATGTTCCTATTTTCATCTATAATTTTATTTAGTTGGCATCTTCTCTTTTTTTTGGTAGATTTGTTAAGGGTCTGTCAATTTTGTTAATTTTTTTCAAAGAATCTACTCTTTGTTTTGTTAATTCTTGCTATTTTTTTGTCTCTAATATACATGATTTTCTTTAGTGGTAAGAATATGGTTTCTTAGAGGAATAGTGAATAATATATAAAATCTCATGAAGGTTTTGGGAGGTACATAGTGCTAGGTAGATACTCCAGGTATTACAAACATGTGTTTTTGGAAGATGTGCGAATAGAAAGATTATTATTTGGAATAACAGGTAATTAATGGTACAAAATACATTTAAAGTACATAGATTAGTATTAGTGTTATGTACTTGCTTACTCTCTGTAGTGGTGGCCAAAAAGTACATAACTTATTAAATTTAGTACACAGATCTGGGATTGGGATTTAATAAAGCAGAATGTTTAGCAAAATATTTCCTTTTGAAGAGTGCATTAGTACTTCCTGGCATTCTTTGCTTTGGAAATTTATTAAAAACACAATTTTATGCATGACATTGCATTTGATTCTTTTAATGAACTGAATAGTTAATTTTAATATTTATTGATAGCTTACTGTCCTAAATGATGTGAAATAATTAGGGAGAATTAGTACTGTTATCAGCAAAATATTTATGGGCTACATGATGTAATTATCTAGGTTTGAAGTGCTGATTACTTGGTAATCTTAATACTAGAGATGTGTGGAGGAGGTTACTATGCTTGATAAGAAATGTACTCATTATCTTGCCCATGTAATTGTAACCCCTCTGTATAGTATATTCACAATAAAAAAAATACTAGAGATGTGTGTTGTAAGCATTAATGCTCCCAACAAACATATCTGTTCCAAGATCCTTTCTTTGAAGCTAAATGTGTCAGTGAGACATACTTTGGCCTTTTCCTAGGTAATTATCGATCACAATCCTCTTATTTACAATACCTGCAAAACTGGGTTGGCAGGTGCATGCTTGTACACCTATTGAAATGGGGTCTTGTGAATGTTTCACCCATACTTCCCTAGACCTCTGATCCTCTTCATCTCTACCTTTCTAGTGTCTATGACAAACTACCATCCCTCGCTTGCAATGTTCTTATTTTTATTCTTTGATAGACTATAGACAATATAATAAAATCCCATCATTTCATATTTTAAATAGTCAAAGCATTTTTAGTCATTATTGTAAGTAAACCTCTGTCATGAATGACAAATGATTGGATTGTTCATGACATCTTACAAATTCTTGAGAATACAGAATGTAAGTTTTACATTTTTTTTAATTTAATTTAATTTTATTTGTGAACATACTGTACAGAGGAGTTACAGTTACAAGGGCAGGATAACGAGTACATTTCTTACCAAGCATTGCAGCCTCCTCCTTTGTTTACCCTTCACATCCCTTCCCAGCCTCCCCCCTCCCCCCCTAATCCCAATCCTTCTCCTTCCCCCCCCCCCCCCAGCCCCCCCCCCCACACCAACGTTGTAAAGTTCGTTTTGGACATGACAACTTGTACTTCTCATTGTTGCAACAGGTCCACCTGTATCCTTAAACAACTGGTTTTTCCCCATCTCCTCCACAAGTTATACTGACATCAAATATAGTGAAAGCAAGGGTTATACTGTGGGGGAGGGACATACAAAGCAACAAAGAGATAATCTTATAAATGTGTTAGAAACACATGCACGAAAGAAAAAAACATTAAAATACACATCTAAGGGTTCATTTTCCTGACATCACATTATCTGACCTTTTCCGCTTGACTCATACATATACTAGATATTACAAATAAGGGAAACCATGGGACCTACGTTTCTTTGGGCCTGGCTTACTTCACTTAATATAATTTTTTCCAAGTTTTTCCATTTCCTAACAAATGGGGCAATGTCATTCTTTCTGATGGAGGCATAGAATTCCATTGTGTATATATACCACATTTTCTTGATCCATTCATCTACTGAGGGGCATCTGGGTTGGTTCCATATCTTAGCTATGGTAAATAATGCTGCAATAAACATAGTTGTGCTGGTAGCTTTAGTGTGGTCTTGTTTGTAAACATTAGGGTAAATGCCCAAAAGTGGGATTGCTGGGTCATAGGGGAGCTCTATGTGGAGTCTTTTGAGGAACCTCCATACTGCTTTCCAAAGTGGTTGAACAAGTTTACATTCCCACCAACAATGAATTAAGGTTCCTTTCTGTCCACATCCCCTCCAGCATCTGTTGTTGTTAGAGTTCTTGATTTTTGCCGTTCTCACTGGAGTGAGGTGATATCTCAATGTTGTTTTGATTTGCATTTCTTTTATGGCTAGGGATGTTGAACATTTCTTCATGTGTCTATTGGCCATCCTTCTTTCTTCTTCAGAGAAGTTTCTCTTTAAGTCTTTCGCCCACTTATTTATTGGGCAGTTGTTTCTTTGAGGATTTGTTGTTGGGGGGTTTAATTTTTTGAGTTCCAAGTATATTTTAGATATGAGACCCTTGTCCGTTGTATGGCTAGTAAAGATCTTCTCCCAATCCGTGGGCTTTCTATTGATCTTGCTAGCTATGTCATTTGCCCTGCAGAAGCTCTGCAACTTTATGCAATCCCATTTGTCCAACCTTTCTTTGATTTGTTGTGTTTCCAGGTCTCTATTCAGAAAATTTCGGCCTGAGCCAAGGAGACCTAGGGTTTCTCCTATTCCATCCTGTAATGTTTTCAGAGTGTCTGCTTTGAGTTCAAGGTCTTTGATCCATTTGGAGTTGATTCTGGTGCAGGGTGATATATAAGGATCTAGCTTAAGTTTTCTACATGTAGTTAACCAATTTTGCCAGCACCATTTACTGAAGAGGTTGTCTTTCTTCCATTCTATTGTTTTAGCTCCCTTATCGAAGATTAGATGGCTATAGGTCTGTGGGTTCATTTCTGGGTTTTCAATTCTATTCCATTGGTCCTGAGGTCTGTTCTTATGCCAATACCAAGCTGTTTTGATTACTATGGCTATATAGTAGAGTTTGAAGTTTGGTATTGATATTCCTCCAGCAGTATTCTTTCCATTCAGGAGCGTTTTTGCTATTCGGGGTCTTTTATTGTTCCATATGAATTTTTGGATTGCCTCTTCTATTTCCTTGAAGAATGAGGGTGGAATTTTGATAGGTATTGCGTTGAATTTGTAGATAGCCTTGGGAAGTATTGCCATTTTCACGATGTTAATCTTTCCAATCCAGGAGCATGGGAGGTTTTGCCATTTTTTAAGTTCTGTGTTGATTTCCTTTTTCAAGATTTTAAAGTTTTCATCATAGAGGTCCTTCACTTCTTTAGTTAAGTTAATTCCTAGGTATTTTATTTTTTGTGGGGCTATTACAAATGGAGCTGCTTTCCTAATTTCAGCCACACTTTTCTCATTGTTGGCATACAGAAAAGCCATTGATTTTTGGGGGTTAATTTTATAACCTGCTACTTTGCCGAAGTTTTGAATCAGCTTGAGTAATTTGGGAGTGGAGTCTATGGGATTCTTTAAATACAAGATCATGTCATCTGCAAAGAGGGAGAGTTTTATTTCTTCTTTCCCTATTTGGATCCCCTTTATGTCTGCATCTTGTCTTATTGCTGTAGCTAGGCATTCTAATACTAGATTGAAGAGAAGTGGAGAGAGTGGGCATCCTTGTCTTGTTCCTGAGTTAAGAGGAAATGGCTTTAGTTTTTCACCATTGAGTATAATGCTGGCTGTAGGTTTGTCATATACAGCCTTTATCGTATTGAGGAATGTTCCATGGATTCCTAATTTTTCCAAAACCTTCATCATAAAGGGGTGATGGATCTTGTCGAATGCTTTTTCTGCATCTATTGAGATAACCATGTGGTTCTTATTCTTGCTCCTGTTGATGTGATGAATAATATTAATTGATTTGCGTATATTGAACCAGCTTTGCATCCCTGAAATGAAACCTGTTTGATCGTGGTGTATGATTTTTTGGATGAATTGTTGAAGTCGATTGGCCAAAATTTTGTTGAGAAGTTTTGCATCAATGTTCATCAAAGAAATGGGTCTATAGTTCTCTTTCTTTGATGAGTCCCTGCCTGGTTTTGGGATGAGGGTTATGATGGCTTCATAGAATGTGTTCGGTAGTGAGCTTTCTCTTTCAATTTCATTGAAGAGTTGGAGGAGTATTGGTGTGAGCTCTGCTTTGAAGGCCTTGTAAAATTCCGCTGTAAAACCATCTGGTCCTGGACTTTACTTAGCTGGGAGGTCTCTTATTGCTGTTTCTATTTCAATGCTTGATATGGGCCTGTTAAGCTGGTTTAACTCATCTTGGTTTAGTTTTGGCATGTCAATATTTGCTAGGAAAAGGTCCATTTCTGTCAAGTTCTCAAACTTATTAGCATAAAGTTTTGAGAAGTATTCCCTTATAATGTTCTGAATCTTGGTTGGTTCCGTGGTGATGTTTCCATTTTCATCTCTGAGTTTATTAATTTGGGTGTGTTCTCTTCTTTTTCTGATAAGATTTGCTAAGGGTCTGTCAATTTTGTTAAGTTTTTCGTAGAACCAACTCTTTGTTTTGTTGATTCTTTCTATAGTTTTTTTGGATTCTAATTCATTTAATTCTGATTTAATTTTGATTATTTCTTTCTGTCTACTGGATTGGGGTTTATCTTGCTGCTCTTTTTCAAGGAGGTTTAGATGTGTCATTAAATTGCTAGTTTCAGATTTCTCCAATTTGTTGATGTAGGAGCTCAGAGCTATAAACTTGCCTCTGAGTACTGCCTTTGCTGTGTCCCAGAGGAGCTGGTAATTTGTGTGTTCATTTTTGTTGAATAGCATGAACATTTGAATTTCCTTTCTAATCTCTTCCATGACCCACTCTTGATTCAGCAGTGTGTTGTTCAGCCTCCATGTGATACTGGACTTTCTTTGGTGGCTTTTGGTGTTGAGTTCTAATTTTATTCCCTTGTGGTCAGAGAGAATGCAAGGTATAACTTCAATGTTTCTGAATTTAGACAAGTTTGCTTTGTGGCCTAAAATGTGGTCTATTTTAGAAAACGTTCCATGTGCTGCTGAGAAAAACGTGTATTCTGATGCTGCTGGGTGAAATGTTCGGTAGATGTCTGTTAAGTCTAGTTGATCTATGCAGCTGTTTAGATCTGCGGTTTCTCTGTTGAGTTTTTGCCGAGTTGATCTATCTAGTGGGGAGAGTGGTGTGTTAAAATCCCCAACAATTAATGTCTTTGGATCTATATGGGATTTGAGGGAAAGTAGTGTTTCTTTGATAAATTTGGGTGCTCCATTGTTTGGCGAATAGATATTTAGAATTGTAATATCCTCCTGAAGGAGAGATCCTTTAATTAGTATGTAGCGACCTTCTTTATCTCTTCTCACGAATTTTAATTTGAAGTCTATTTTATCTGATATTAAGATTGCAACTCCCGCCTGTTTATGGGGGCCGTTTGCTTGGTAGATTTTGTTCCAGCCTTTAACATTGAAAATGTGTTTGTTTTTACGGGCAAGATGTGACTCCTGCAGGCAGCAGATAGAAGGGTCTTGTTTTTTAATCCAACTAGACAGTCTATGTCGCTTAATTGGAGAGTTCAGTCCGTTAACATTAAGAGATAGGACTGAGAGGTATTTGGGAGTTCCTGCCATGTTATCCACCTTCTTGGGGGCTGCGAAAACTAGGTTCTTCCTATGGTTCTTGGATTCTCAGTTTGGGTGCAGTTTCTTGGCCTTTATTGCGGTCTTGTTGGTTTTCTATGTGTAGGACATCTTTAAGAATCTTTTGTAGGGCTGGTTTGGTGGAGATGTATTGTTTCAATTTTTCTTTGCTTTGGAAGGTTTTTATTTGGCCTTCAGTTATGAAGGAGAGTTTAGCTGGGTACAGTATTCTTGGTTGATAGTTGTTTGTTTTTAGGGCATGGCATACATCATTCCAGGCTCTTCTTGCTTTGATTGTCTCTGCTGAGAAATCTGAGGTGATTCTAATTGGTTTCCCTTTATAGGTGATTACCCTTTTCTCCTTGACAGCTTTAAGGATCTTTTCCTTGGTCTGAGTTGATCCTGTGTGGATTATAATGTGACGGTGGGATGTCCTATTCTGGTCTGGTCTATTTGGGGTTCTAAAAGCTTCTTGTATCTGAATAGGCCTATCTTTTTGTATGTTTGGGAAGTTCTCTGCTAGGATCCTGTTAAACAAATTTCCTAGACCATTAACTTCTGTTTCTTGGTGCTCCTCTACACCCATTATCCTTAGATTAGGCCTTCTGATGGTGTCTTCTAGGTGTTGGATAGATCTATCATACTTCTTGGACTTGTCTTGGATGGTTGTATGTTCTTTCTCTATAATATCTAGGCTGTCTTCAATCCCTGAGATTCGATCTTCTGCATGGTCTAACCTGCTGTCAAGACTCTCTACTTTGTTTTTTATCTCTTTTCCTTCTAATTGGTCAGCTTTGATGGCTTCAAGTTCTTTGTTGAAGCTCTGTTTTAGGTCTTGTATGAATTTCTTTACTTCCTTAATTTGGTGGTCAGTGTTTGTTATCAAATCACTTAGTTGATTGGTTATGGTTTCTTTGGACTCCCATTCCTTCTGTTGGGTTCCATTCAGCATTCCCTTTGTGGTCTCCCTGACTTCCTTCAGCTCTTTGTTAATGGATTCCATGAATGCCTTTAGTGATCTTTGTGTGTTCTCTACCTGGTCTCTCAATTCCTGAATTACTCTTTGATTAGCTTCCTCCCGTTTGTGGGATTCCTGCAGTTCTCTTTCCTCATGTTCGTGGGATTCCTGCAGATCTCTTTGAGTGTTCTCAGCCTGCTCACGCCATTCCTCCCTTTCTCTTTGAGTATTCTCAAGTTGTTCACGCAAATCCTGTATCATTTTTTGAGTAGCTTCCTCACGCTTATGATATTCCTGTATAAACTTTTGGGATGCCTCCTCTCTCTCCCTATCACGCTCATACAGAGTCCTTTGTAAGTTGTCAAACTTCTCATTTATCATATTTGCCACCAGTGTTTGTAGAGCTATTTGGGAACTCTCCTCTGGATTGTTCATTATCTGATCTGACCCCTGATTATCAAGATTGGGAATTGAGATACCCGGATTTGCCATTTTTCTTGTGTTTTTTCGGCTTACTCTGCCCATTTGAGATGAAAATAGCACCAGTTTTGTGCTAGAACACTATCTTAAGGCAACCATCAACCAACGTTTGCATTTATACAGTCAATAGTCTACAGATACAATCTAGTTCAACAGATACATCTATTCAACATCAAACAACTATATGTTAATGGGCTTCGAACCGCAGAGAAGAATTTGGAAAACCAGAAATTTTTAGGGTTAGGGAGAGATGTGGGTAAAAATTAGGGATAGATTGGTGAGGGGAGGCACAGGGAGAGTTAACTATGTCCTAATCTCAATGCAGGAAATAGGTTGGGTAGGATGCAAGTAGAGAGGGAGAGAAAAAGAAGAAAGGTAAAGGGAAATGAAAAGAGACCAGAAAAAAAAATTAGAAACGTAAAATTTAATATAGTTATGGAGATTGAAAGACCATCTATTTAGAGAGGAATGTGAATATAATGAGAAAACAGGAGGGAGATAGAGGAGATGTGAAAAACTTAAAAAATGCTTAAAATATTATATAGGTATAAAGAGGTAGTACTGCTATTAAGGAATTTAAGTCTCAGAGGTTTTGGATTGAGTAATAAATTTGTGGATTAAGTGTGTACACAATGGGGGATAGGGTCTACTAGTTAACTATGGGTTTATCAGGATGTGCAGGACAAGAGTTAAGTCACATACAGAAGAACAAAAGAAAGGAAAAGGTGAAAAGGATAAGAAAGGGAGAAAAAAAAAGATCAGAAGTTCAGTAGAGCTAGACAAAAAACAAAAAGATAATTAAGAATGAAAGAAAAAGAGAGAGAAGACAAGAAAAGAAAGGAAAACGTACATTCACGTATTCCTAAAATAAAAATTATAAGAGGGAAAAAAAGTTACTGGAAAACAATTATTTTTTCAAAAAAGGCAAAAATTAAAGATTAATAAAAGTTTTAGAAAAGGAAAAAAAAATTTATATATATATATATAAGGTACCAAAAAAAAAAAAAAAAAAGAAAAGAAGAAAAAAAAGTTCTTTGATTTTTTTTTTTTTGATTTTTTTGGGAGGGGTGGGAAGAATCCTGTATCTCCCTTTTGTCTGTAACCAGCCTCTTGTTGCAGTCTCTGGTCAGCTTGAGGTCCTGTGGCTTGATTTGTTTCTTAAGTCAGTTTGTTTGAACAGGCAGAAAAATGCTCTGCTTTACCCAAGATTTTGAGATCCCCCTCCCAGGTTAGTTTAATGGGAGGGTGATCTGATTTGAGAATCACAAAAGAGGGGTTATGAGGCTAGGTTCTGGTAGAGTTGAGGCCTTTCAACAAACAGTAGCTTTTCCCTGGGGCTATTTTGTGAAAAATTCACAGAGCCCACCTTGGAGCCATTCTCAGGGTTTCTGTTTTTCAATTGATTGTGGTGGCTGCTAGAGGGAGGGGCAGCCTCTGGTTCTGGTTACCCAGTGAGGAAAGCCACTCCAATGGCTGGTGCCTGAGCTGGGTGACTTTTCCCTGGATGGAGCTGAGTCTGGCAGGTCACTTCGCCGTTAAGTTCTTGTGACCTGTTAAATGACTCGTTTTATTCCAAGGCCTGAGTTGGAGCTAGCAGCTCCTCCGAGCTTTGTCGGTATCCAAGATGGAGATCACCGGTGCTGGGGGGGGAGGGGTGGCCTTCCCTCCTCTGCTCCCTGAGAAGGAGTGAGGAAGTCGGGCTTCTACTCACGCCGAGTCTTGGATCCTGGGTCGTCTCTGGTCTGCAAAGTGCAGGATGAAGTTGTCTGCTCCTTGTCGGTTCTTGCTGGTGTTGAGTAGAATCCTCTCGCCCGCTGTGTCTGGCTCCTTCCTCCCGGACTCTCTGTGTGTGCGCTCAGGTATGGCCGCGGCTGCGGTCACCGCTGCGACCCTGCCGCCGCTGCGGCGGCTGCTGGCAGGCGCTCAGATGTGTCTCCTTGTCTTGGCTTCCCCTCTCTTGTCTAACTCTCTGTCCTGTGATGGCACACTTGGTGTGATTCTCTGGCTTAGGACTGTTCACTGGAACTCTAAAAACTGCTTTCTATGCGAGAGCTTGTTCAGATTCCAGCTTCTCCTCCGCCATCTTCCCGGAACTCAAGTTTTACATTTTAATTTATTCAGTAGTGTTTTCTTCTAGTACACATCCAGTATATTAAATAAATGCTTAGTGTCTAATTTGAGAATTTTTCTCCTAATCCTCATTATTAATGTATGATTTCCAAGTTTCAGTGAAATATTATATTGGATTCTTGTCATTGAGATATTCCTAGTATAGTATTTGCAATGAGATTTACATTCTCATCGTCTTTTAAAAATGATTTTCTAAGAGTCATCATATTGCTCGTTCAAAATTTAGCTATGTACTTACATATAGATGTAAAAGCACTGCCAAAAACTCTATTCAGACGTGTAATTTTGTGATTTCATAAGTATTTGAACTTCAACTGCTGTTCATTTGCTTTAGAATAACTTCTGTAATTTAATGACTTGGGAGTCATGGTGAAGTGCATACTGGACAACCAGGTACACACAGCAATCTATTTTGATACTTTAATGTTTTCAAGTTTGTTCTTTATAAAATTCTCTAAATCTTATAATATTAAATAAATGAGCAATTAGGTTTTCTAAGGACTGATTAATCTAAATTATGATTTTACTGTTTCTATAGCTACTAAATTTACTGTTTCCCAGGACCAGTTAGTTTTAAGCATATCTTAATTATTATCATTCAATCATATTTACTAGTTTTTAAAGAGATTTTTTTCTTAAGAATCATCACAGTAAGAAGTATTTAAAGTACATACAACATAATCCTTTCAATAGCAAAGTTCCTGGACCCTGGAGCTCTTGTCAAATCCAGTGAATTTCAGTTTGAAACAATTGAACAAATGATTTTTAATTATAAAAAAGGAAATTTTAGGAAGATATAAGGAATAAAAATTCCCCTGATAAAATAATAAAATAGACAAAAGAGGCAAAGAATAGAATCCATTTCCTGATTTATTTATAATTATGGCATTAACTTGTTTCTGATTAGCAGACTGGTCTAGAAGCTTACTTTTTTTTTTTTGTAATAGCATAGTATTGTCTGTCTCACATAGTATCTCTATCTTATCTGAAGCAATCTACTGATGGTTGGAAAAATCAATTAAAATAGATAATCATAGAAATTGTATTTATTCTCTAATCTTTGGATATGGGACTCTGACTTTCATTTTGATATTGATCTCATGATTAGAATTCCATAGTTTAGCATAAACTGCAAACAAAAGGCATTGTCTACATTTTCCATGGTTTCTTCCTTCAAAAATGTACATCTAAAGATACTAAGTAAGCAGTATATAGAATCCTACTAGATTGTACAATTTTCAGGTATGTTACAGTTTTCTGGACTTAATCCAACAAATGCTTTTTTAAAAATAACTTGCTTTCACTTTATCAACATTTTATGTGCATTTATTTTTATATGTACCCCTTTTCAAATTTGTGATTCAATTGTTTTTGCAATGTTTGATTAAGGTAATTACAATGAGAAGGGTAACTGACATAATGTGACTTGCTATCAGAGGAAATTGAATTGTTAGAAAGCCATATAACTTGACTGCTATTAATACAATGAGCACATGAGAACAGTCTCTTCGTGTTGTGGTTAGTGGTCCATGAAATCAGCCAGTGTTTTACAGAGGGTGTGGAGAATAGCAATTTATCTTGTACTTCAAAGAATTGAACTTTTTAAACATGCTACTATTTATATATTCAAAATCATTGAAAGCAGGTTGTCAAAGAGATATTTGTACACCTACATTAATAGAACCATTATTCACAATAGTTTAGATGTGGAAACAACCCATATGTCCATTGGCAGATGAATGGATAATAAAAGTGTGTATAATCATACTATGAAATGTTATTTAGTTTTTAAAAGGAAGGGAATCCTATTACACAGTATAACACAGGTGAATCTTGATTACATGCTAAATGGAAAAAGTCAGCCACAAAATCCATAAAAATCATTTTAATTAGATGAAGTATCTATATGTCATATTCATAATGAAAGTAAAATGGTTGCTGAGGAGGGGAAAATGAGGAATATTCAACAAGTAGAGACAATCTGTATTGCAAAGTGTACTTTTAATTGTGTAAAATGTAAAAGCTTTGTTAAATGGAAATTTGAATACACTTAATACTATTGAACTATATGCATACTTAAAATAGTTAAGATCCGCTGAGAACTTGTGGCTCATACTTTCGATCCTAGCTACTCAAATTTTTAATATATATTTTTATTATAAAGAGAGGTTACAGTTACATGAGTAAGGTAATGAGTATATTTCCTACTGAGCATTGTTAGCTACTCAGATTTGATCCTAGCAACTGAGATGGGAGAATCACTGTTAGAAGCCAGCCAAGGCAGGACATTTTATGATACTCTTATATCCAATTAACCAGCCAAATAAAGCTTCAAGAAGAGCTAGGCTCAAGTAGTTGAGCACTAGTCGAGCAAAAATACAGGAAAAGCAAGCTCCAGGATAGACACATATACACATACTCATACCCCCCCCCCCCCACACACACACAGAGTGAAGAAGGTAAATTTTATTCTGTGTATTTTTAACCTAAAATAGTTAAAACCTTCTATGTTATTTTCTTCTTTTTCTCATGTGTTTTGTTAAAAATAGAGCTAATAGAGCTGGGGATATAGCTCATATGGTAGAGCACTTGCTTAATAAGCAAAAGGCCCTGAGTTCAAATCCTGGTCCTACTAAAAAGTCTAAATAATACAGAAAAATATGAATAACAGGAAACCATCCACAATTATGATTTTTCTAGTATAGCTAGAATATTTTGGAATACATATTTCTATTTACTCATGGATTGTAATTATGTGTTATAAGTGTATATGAATATACATAATATATGTATTTGTATATTTAAAATGTGATATATGTATTCTTTTATAACTAGGTTTTAAAAACACTTAGCTGTTACAGTGTGAATATCTTTCTACAGTCTCTCATTGTCATTATGACTAAATGTTCTCTGTAGTTTGGATGTACTGTAACAAATACAAATATTTAAATTTCCTTTTTTCATGAGCATCTAGTCTTTCCCAATGCTATTTTCTGTAAAAAGACCTGAAATACAATTTCATCTCTGTCTCTTTGTCCAGGAAGCAGTGGAATTAAATCTTCAAAGTTTGGAAAAAAAAGTGAATTGACCAAGGCATATTGTATTCAAGTGTGGAAATATTATAATGAAATTCTGTTGTATGATTAATATATGCTGGTATAAAAAGAAAAGTAAAATGCATTCAAAAAGAAATTATTTCTAACCTGAAATTTTATGTTTTAATTGTCACTTAAATGTAAGTATGGAATAAAGTCATTTCAGACATATTAAAAATCATTATGTATATTTCTGAGGCTTCCTATCTCAAAAAGTTGCTTAGAAATATAAACCAGAATACTAAGAATGTGCTTAGAGATATAAATCAGAAGAATGAGAATATGCAGAAAGAGAAAAGTATATCTAACATATGATTAAAGTAAAATAACATCAGAAGGTTAAGCAGTATTTTAGATTGGTAGGTTAAGCAGTATTTTAGATTGGTGCTTGAAAATAGAAGATTCTTACAAGAATACCTCTGCAGAAGAAAGAATACTCCAAACTATCTGTGCATGAATGGCTAGTCAGGTTGAAGGTGTATTGTTTACCAAATAATAAAAAATATAAAGTCAACTAAAACAACAGGAAAAAGTGAATGTAACACAAATAATTTCTAAAAATGAAGGGAAATTGGTAGTGAGAAGAAAGTAACATATTTTATCATGAAGCAGAAAATATTCTTTTTCAGATGGTCTATGGGTTGCGGCATTGGACTTGTAAAAAAGGAAATGCTATCCTAACACCATCTGGTCTTGTAGTGAACTGCTTCTTTGGTTTAAGTGGTGTTAATTGAATTATAGTCAACATTTAGATAGAATATAGTAATCATAATTGTGTATACAGAAAATAAAGAAGCAAGAGAATGTGAAACTGACATTTCAAAGTAATAGATATGGCAATGTGAAGTGAAGCAGATGAAAAGTGTAGAGATGAATAGAGACAATGAAGGGAATTGAAAAACAACTACTGTTAGTAGAAGTAGGAGCTGTGATGTACATGTACACAAGTAGCTAGTAAATTATTAAAAAATATAAAAAGCATTGGCAGAGGGATGTGTGTGTGTATGGTGTGCATGTAGCAAATGAAATAAGGCCTAATTTTATTTACACACACACACACACACATACACACACACACACACACACACACGATTAGGAGACCATTGTCAGGGAAATCAAGAAGACAAATGATCAAAAGAAGAGGTCTAGGACTAGGGATGGAAAAGAATAGAACATCATAGCAATATTTTTAAAACTACTTTGTTAATTAAAATATAAAATGAACAGGAATAGTGATTCATTTTGAGCATTTTAAACAGCTGAATTACATGAGAAAGTGACTTAATCAGAAAATGGCTTAATTTCAGAAGTTGAAGTGAGGCTTATTTTGTGTGGTGTTATATTTTGTGTGGTCCTGGGGTTTTTGTTTTGGTCCAGGGCCTGGGTGCTATTCCTGAGCTTTTTTTGATCAAAGCTGGTGCTCTACCACTTGAGTTCACAGTTCCACTTCTGGCTTTTGGTGGTTAATAGGAGATAAAAATCTCATGGATCTTCCTGGCTGAGCTGTCTTTGAACCACTACCCTCAGATCTCACCTCTTGAGTAGCTAGAATTACAGGTATAAGTCACTGACACCCAGCCTCTTTCCTTCCTTCCTTCATTCCTTCCCTCCTCCCTCCTCCCTCTTCCCTCCTTTCTTCCCTTTTTCCCTTCTTTCCTTCCTGCCTCCCTGCCTGCCTCCCTCCCTCCCTCCCTCCCTTCCTCTCTCGTTCTCTTTCTCTCTTTCTTTGATGAAGGACCTATCTAGTCATATGTGGTTATGTACACCTATATATCTATTTTCTCAGCATTATAAAGATTGGCAGGAGGATGGTAAATTTAAGGCCAATATAGTGAAGCCCTCTCTTGGAACAAACAAAGGCTGGTGTGTAGCTTATTGGCAGAATTCCTAACACGTTCAAGGCCATGTGTTTGAAAAAAATGGGAGAGTCTCCTAGTGACTTTCCTTATTTGATAATTGGCTTATTAGAAGTTTCTGTTCTTCAAACTACTATAGAAACTTATGAAATTTCTAGGACATTTATCAGTACATATCAAGTATATTTATATAAATATATTTTAACTCTTGACTTATTTTTATGCTATACCTATGGATTATAGTCTAATTGTATAGTCTAATGGTATAGCAAGGGGAAGAGAGCTTCTTGTCATATTATGTTTACATATTATGTCATTCTTCAAAAGGTACACTAATTTCTCAGGATAACAGCAGAGAAACAAACAAGAAATGAGAAATGCAGAAGAATTTTTTTAAAGCCTCAGACTTCAAGTTGTATAGGACTTGAGTACATGGCAAAAAGCATGGGGAGGCCATGAGAAGTGCAAGACCTCTACTCAGGTAGATAAAGGATAGTCAGGCAAAGTCTGAGTAAAGAATGAATAAGTCACAGCAAAATTTTCCAACAGTTCAAATTAAAAATACACTTAGTTAAATAATGAGCCATTCTAATTGTTAGTTGGCCTCATTTTTGGAAGCGTCTCCAGAATTGAAACCTATTTTTCTCCTCTAATGCTTCAGAGGTAGCATTATAGAAGAAAATAAGTGGAAGGCTGAGATGACCCAAGCAGAACTGCCACTTTCCAGACAGTTATATGAAGCAGAAGTGGGCACCCTTACTCTGCATTTCAATGCACCCTTCACAAATGTTTTCTAAAAAAGTAAAGCAACAACAACAAAAATCAAAACATTAGTACAACTGCTTTTTTGTTGTTATGTTACTTGTAGTAACAGAAGCCGTTAATAATAATGATGATAGAAGCTAGGGAGCAGTGAGCACCCAGTATGTATCAAAACCCTGTCTATGCACTGTACACAATCCTTGCCATTGATCCTAAAAAGCAAGTATTATCTTTGTTTTACAGGTCTATAGAGGTGAAATATATTGCTTAAAACACTGTAGATTGTGAACGTTAGAGCTAAGTCTTGAAACTTGGTCTGGTCGACTCCAAAGTCGACTCCAAAGTTCAATATGGCAAGCAGTAAGATAAGACTATGCAGTCCTTGAGAGTCTGGACCTTTGCTCTGCAGGCTAGGAGAAAGAGTTACAATTTTGGATAAGTAGAATGTTTCTTGCCATTATGTCAACTTGCTGTCCACTTTCTTATATTGACCCAATAGAGGCACACCTTTAGGGAGTCTTTTTTTTGGGGGGGATCCGGTCATGGAGCCTGAACTCTGGGCCTGGGTGCTGTCCCTCAACTCTTCACCTCAAGGCTAGCGCTCTCCCACTTGAGCCACAGTGCCACTTCCGGCTTTTTTTTTTTTTGCTTATGTGGTGCTGAGCTTTAGGGAGTCTTTAATACTTGTTCTGAATTTTCACCATTAGTACAAAGAGGTAAGTATGTAGAAATGTTTACGCTGAATACAAGTTAGGATTTTAAAAGTATCAGTAGCCTGGTATAGAGCTTGTATAAGCTTTTATTTTAAGATAGAATTTGATTAAACCCAACAGCATTGCATTTAAGGGCCAAGTTTCAATTAAGTTTACAATTGCCACTGGTTTTGCACATATAAATGGTATTCCTAATATTTTATCTTATTTTCTGTAACCATTATGAAGTCAAATATGTAAATATGTTTTAGAATAGTAATTGCATTTTGGATTTGAATTTATGTATTATTTCATCTGAGTTTCGTTATGGGAATAGTTTCTATAGTAACTACAATATCATTTGATATTGAGATCCCTGAAATATGGAATATTTTTATTAAAAATGTGCAAGTATACCATGTAGAATTCTGTACAGATTTTAAGTATTTACAAAAATATCTCTTCTATTTATTTTTTTAGTTTTGTGAGTTTTTATTTTTTTGTCTATTCTAGTACTTTTTCCCCTTTAAAAATTTAAAGCATATGTATTTAAAAATAAAATGTCAAAAGAATTCAGTGAGGAGGTGGATATTGGAGAGGATAGTAGGAGTAAGTGTGAATTCTTTCTGAATGAACTCTATCAGCACACATGTTACTTCCTTCTAGGAGGAAACCTGTTAGTTTATCTCAGAGATATCCTATTAGGGTCATAAAAACCATTTTCAGAAAAAAGATGGTAATATATCAGTATCATGACAACTAAAGTTAAAAGAAAATAGAATGCTATATCAGTACCAAGTTCCTGTTCCAAGGGTCTATTAGCTCTTAGATATTAAAAACTGCAATACTAGGCAATGTACACTGCCCTTGCCACTTATTCCTTTAAGAAAGGCTGTCTCCACAACTGAAAATAAATATTGCTTTCTGAAACAAATTCCTTACAGTTCTTAGTCTAATTTATATTATTAGAGGTAATTTATACCATCACACCATTGCAAAATTTTTTCTTAAAGTTTATATCTTCAAGCATTTGTATTTATTTATTATGATATTTAAAAATTACTTGGTTTAACTATACACATAGTATATTTTCTCAGAATTCACCATCTTTTTGGGGGGCTCACAATTCTCTTTCCTCATTTAGCTTCCTCTAACCTGCCTACATGTTTGTGATACTGTGAACATTAAATTGAAAGCAATGATTTTTGCCACTTTGGATGTGATTGGATGAAACATTTCAATTTATTCACTGTCTTTTAATGATTTTTAACATATCATAGTTCTCCTGTCTAGTATTTTTCTTGAGTCTAGTGAAATGTCAAAAGTGTGTTTTAAAAGTACACTTAGGATGCCCTCATTGAACATATTCTTCCCTGTTGTCACTGTTTTTGATTTCTGTACCTTTTGTCTTGTATATAAATTTATCTGATTTGGGAAAGGGAAGGGGAATCACAGAAATGGTGAAACAAAGGGTGAACCAATACAACAGCACTAGACACTATGTTGGAAATTAACTTTACAATTTGAGGTAGAGAGGGTTTGGGGGGGTAGTAGGAGAAAATGAGGGAGGGGTAGCACTGTTCAGAAAGAAATGTACTTGTTACCTTAATTATGTAACTGTAACCCATCTGTATATCACCTTTACAATAAAATTTAAATTAAAAATAAACATTCCATTGAATTATAAAGAAATTAAAACTTTTGCTGCATAACAATAAGACATTTTTCTTCCATGAAGTAGTTTTGCTCCACTCATTTTTCAGTGTTCCTACAGATAAATTTTATTTCCCCACTTTCCATTTTAAAAAATATCTTGTTCTCTTAGATTCACAGTACACTGAAAATTTGATAAACTCATGATAAAATATCATAAAAAACTCATCTTCTTCAGGTACTTTTTATAATGCCGTAAGGAATGCAAGAAGTAAACATAGATGATGGGGATTTTACATAGTGTTAGAATGTCTTTCCATATAGAATGTAAAAACCTGACTATGTATAATATTTTAAACATAGTCTAATTCTCTTGTATAATCTAAATCATTTCTGTTCAAATAATTTGTTTTGTAATGATGGAAATGTTCTACTGTGTTTATACTTATAAACATGGTAAGTGCCAGGCATGTGTAATTAGCACTTGAAAGGTGATAAATATGACTAAGAAACTAAATTTTATACTTAAATAACCACTGGAAGGGTCTAACTGCCACATCAGGAAGCACACTTTAGATGTGACTAGATGAAACCTTGTCAGTTTACTTTCTGGCCTGTTATACCACAGTGCTACTTTGTAGTTATGCAACAAGTGGGTTTCTTTATGAAGGTCTGCAGGTAAGGGATGAGTGCTTACAGGCTAGTGGCTGCCCTAGACACACTACCAGATTTTGTTACTTTTTTTTTGTCTGTCATGGGGCTTGAACTCTGGGCCTGGGCCCTGTCCTCAGCTCCTCAGCTCAAGGCTAGTACTCTACCCCTTGAGCCACAGAGCCACTTCTGGTTTTCTGGTGGTTTATTAGAGATAAGAGTCTCACGGACTGGTTTCCAGCCCTGGCTACTTTGAGCTGTGATCCTCAGATCTCAGCTTCCTGAGTCGCTAGGATTACAGATGGGAGCCACCAGCGCCCAGCGATTTTTGTTACTTTTTAACTTTAGAATTTGGTGATCTTGGGATAGTAACTTCCTTGAGCCTTCCTCCCATTTCTTCTATTAAATGGAGACACTTAATATTTTTATAGAGTTATTACAAAGATTAAGTGATAAGGTTCATGTAAAGTATTTAGAACATATGTAAAGTGCTCAAAGATGTTATGAATTATGATTAAATAATACAGTTCCTTAATGAAGTAAATTTCCAAGCATTTTCACAATCATTTAACCCTGCCTATTTTGTATCAGGATAGTATGTGAAAGGCAAACCAACAGTTCTTACCTTAAAGGGACTTATATTTAACTAGAGATGAATAGTTTCTTGAAGTTGTGTAGTTAAAAAATTAGCTTAATGTCACGTTATAGCTTAGAAATTTATTGGGAGTTTATTACAATCAGTGATTATCACAGCTCTTAATTACATGTTTTACCCCTTCTGACTCTAAGCCATTCAAAATTTTGGTATGAAGAGGCCATGTAGCCCACTTTTATACAACCATTTAGAGGAAAGATTTTCTACTTAGTACTTACTAATGCTATTATATGTATTTTCAAAACTTTAAATAATAATTAACAACCTTTTAAGGTTGTTATTATCACCTCTGCTTTGCAGATACTATTCCTAAAGCTCAGAAGTTCAGTAACTTGTCCATGGCTATTTAACTCACTTTAAAATGTGTTTTCTACTGCATTATTTTACCTCTAAATAATTTTTTTCTATTTTAGTTTACTTCAAGAGAAACACATACAAGTTCTGAAGTGAAACAGTATGCCAGTTTCTTGTGATCAGATTCATTTTTTGATTTTTTTAGATAGTTATGGGATAACTTTTTGTCCTATTTCCTTGCTATTCAATCTCATCCTAAGCAAACGTATACAAAAATAAAATGTTACAAATACAGCTTTTTTGGGGGAGGGGGGAGGTGGTCTTGGGGTTTGAATTCAGGACTTGGGCTCTGACCCTGAGCTTTTATGCTCAAGACTAGTGCTTTATCACTTGAGCTCTACTTTATCACAGCTCTACTTCTGCCTTTCTGGTCATTAATTGGAGATAAGAGTTTCTCAGATTTCCCGCTCAGTCTGGCTTTGAATCACAAGCTCCATATCTCAGCATCCTGAGTAACTATGCCTTCAAGCATGAACCACCAGTGCCAAGCTCTATTACAGCCTTTTTTTTTTTTTTTTTTGTTGGTTGTGGGGGCTGAACTCTGGGCATGGGCACTCTCCCTCAGCTCTTCAGCTTAAGGCTAGCGCTCTTGAGCCACTTGAGCCACAGTGCCACTTCTGGATTTTTTCTGCTTATGTGGTGCTGAAGAAGCGAACCCAGGGCCTCATGCATTTGAGGCAAGCACTCTACCACTGAGCCAACTTCCCATCCACCATTATAACTTTTTATACCTACCAACAAGATACTAACTTCCATATTCAGGCCATAACATGTCTTCCTGAGTGATCTAATGTATTTTCATGATTTTTACAACAGGACTGACTGCAGCCTGAACTTTTCTCCTGAGTACCAGATACATATTTTTTAACTTCCTAGAAGATGTTTAGATGGTTTTAAGATACCTCAAACTCAACATGCTCAAAGTTAAACTTATAGTTTTATTTCCATAAAGCTCTTCTCATATTTTCTTTAAAATTACACTCAGTCACATAAACTGAAAAGTTGGAAACCATCTCAGTTCTCTTATCTCTTACCTTCTTTGGTTGATTGCACCTCAAATTTTACATCTTATTACTAAATATGTTTTTAAATGATTGATTTTTATTGTAGTTATTCATTTGATAAATGTTTAAAGAGTGTTTTTTACTTCTAATTTTAAACTATTTTTTTAAATAAAAAATGCAAGATAATTTTAAAATAAAAATCGTCACATGGAAACAGTCTTTAAAGTACCATTGCATGCTATAGTTACTTAGAAAAAGCTAACAGGTCTAATCAAAGCAAAACAGTTATGGATTACAAATATGAGTTCTGTCTTTGAATAAGAAGCTCCTGGGAAATGTAAGACTGAGTCAGTAAGGAAGAGCTCAGCCCCTCAAGGAAGGAGGAAGCCTGGATCCCAGTTGTCTGAGGGCACTGAGTTCTGACCAGCAGCTTCCTTGTGTACTCTGCAGGACTCTGACAGAACGCTTCCGAAGTCTGGGGGCCTCCATCGTTTCCACCCAGGTTACAGTATAAACATTAGCATGGCTGTTCCTTTTGATTGTAAACTTCAACTGAAAAAATCACAAGTTGAGCAATTTGACTACAAACATTATTGTTTTCATTATGATTCCCACCACCTTTGGATGAGCTCCCCTTTAGAAGTTTCTGAGTTGATTACTTTATTACATGGTGATTTATACCTTAGGACATCCTCCAAGCCTACCTATATGTGTGTCTGAAGAAGGCAGCTGGTGGTCCTTCTCCAAAGGCTGGTTGGGGCTCTGTTTCCATTCAAGAGGCTGAGCCATGTCTTGTTCAGGCTCCTCAAATTATAGTGCTCAGTGGATCCACTTATTGTTTTTTCTTATGTTCCACTATTTATTGTACAAATGGATTATTAGTATGTTCATGAAGAATCTTGGCTGGTCTGTATATCTCACTTGATTTGTATAAATACAGTGAGAATAAACATGCTGATAGATTCATCTTAGCAACTTATTGTTAGGTTTCTTTTTTTTTTTAATTTTATTTTATTTGAGAACATACTGTACAGAGGGGTTACAATTACATGGGCAGGATAATGCATACATTTCTTACCAAGCATTGCAGCCTCCTCCTTTGTTTACCCTTCACCTCCCTTCCCAGCCTCCCCCCTCCCCCCCCACCCAATCATACCCCCCCCCCCCCCAACCAACATTGTAAAGCTGGTTTTGACATGACATTTTGTACTTCTCATTGTTGCAACAGGTCCACCTGAATCCTTAAACGACTTGTTTGTCCCCATCTCCTCCACATGTTATACTGACATCAAATATAGTGAAAGCGGGGGTTACACTGTGGGGGAGGGACATACAAAGCAACAAGGAAATAATCTTATAAATGTGTTAGAAACACATGCATGAAAGAAACAAAAACATTAAAATACATATTTGAGGGTTCGTTTTCCTAACCTCACATTATCTGACTTTTTCCGCTTGACTCATACCTATACTAGATATTGCAAATAAGGGAAACCATGGGACCTATGTTTCTTTGGGCCTGGCTTACTTCACTTAATATAATTTTTTCCAAGCCTTTCCCTTTCCTAACAAATGGGGAAATGTCATTCTTTCTGATGGAGGCATAGAATTCCATTGTGTATATATACCACATTTTCTTGATCCATTCATCTACTGAGGGGCATCTGGGTTGGTTCCATATCTTAGCTATGGTAAATAATGCTGCAATAAACATAGTTGTGCTGGTAGCTTTAGTGTGGTCTTTTTTGTAAACATTAGGGTAAATGCCCAAAAGTGGGATTACTGAGTCATAAGGGAGTTCTATGTGACGTCTTTTGAGGAACCTCCATACTGCTTTCCAAAGTGGTTGAACAAGTTTACATTCCCACCAACAATGAAGTAAGGTTCCTTTCTGTCCACATCCCCTCCAGCATCTGTTGTTGTTAGAGTTCTTGATTTTTGCTGTTCTAACTGGAGTGAGGTGATATCTCAATGTTGTTTTGATTTGCATTTCTTTTATGGCTAGGGATGTTGAACATTTCTTCATGTGTCTATTGGCCATCCTTCTTTCTTCTTCAGAGAAGCTTCTCTTTAAGTCTAGGTTTCTCTCTTAATGTTATACATTAGCCTTAAAAGAATCAACTTATTTTACTCCTATTCTCTCTCAAATAAATATGTAGCTTCTTTTTCAATAGTAAACTTTTTTTTTCACCAACAACATGCTCAGGACAAACATCACAAAACCATGAGCTATGGTAACACAATCTAAAAATGCACCCAGTTCATTTCTGTTAATCAGTTTGAAAAGGAAAGTTCAAGAGTTCGACCAAGCTTCTGGATCCCAGAGTGCAAAGACCCATGACTCCACATCTCCCTATCTATAGCTTGACAGAAGCTAGGACTGCACAGTTGTAACAGAGGGAGAGAGGATCATGAAATCCATTACTGCTGTGTCTTAACTGCCTCATAATTAGTTGATAATTCATAGCACAGGTCCCTCAAATCTTGCTAATTATGAAAGATAGAAGTTTATAATTGTTGCTCTTCATAATAATGGTACCATGCTCTGTATTTATTTGTTCCTGTTCACATTTAGTTTCAACTACCTGTGACTGAGTTTGAGGTAGTGTGACTGTGATTCTGGGAAGTGGTTTGCTACAAGTATCATCTAGAGTATCACATGAGATTTAAATGGGAGGGAAGTAAAGTATTACCTATTGTCTTCTCATTTGGCATAGAAACTAAAAAAGAAAAAAAAAGAATCAGCATCTCTTCAGTGATAAAAATACAGGTCTTTTATGAGCATGGGCATAATACATGGAATCTGTTTCTTTGGATGAGATGTGGAATCCAAGGAAAAGAACTCGAATTCTGTTGCTACCTTGTGGTTAACTGCGTAAGAATGTGTATCAGTTCAAGCTTGTTCTCATAGAGTTTCAGCGTAGCACAAAGGGACAGGATCCATCCTTTGAATTTCACCAGAGTAGTAACCAGGTGCTGGGATTATGCATACAGGAAGTAAGCCTCTACTGGTATTTTCTTGCATGTCAAGTGATTATCAATACCACTATCTGTCTCAATGCTACAGTCTAGTGCTGTACCCCAGCAGGCCTGAATGATGAAAAGCTTAGGTTTCCCAGTTAGACTTCTGCAATAATCTCCTTGGAAGAAACTTGTTAATTTTTTCAGGTCAATAGGTCCATTTGTTCCAAAAATTATTCCTTCCTCACCATGTCTTAGAATTACACAAATGAAGCTGCATCTTTCGTTATGATCTTCTTTAGAAACATTGTGCAATAATTCTACAATTTCTTCATGTGAATGTCATTTTTATTCCTGACTTCGTATTTTAAGTAAAGGAATGTTTCTGTGAGGGTTGCGTGTCTACATCTGTACCAAACTTAGATGACATTCCAATGCTTTAATGAAAGTTCTTATTATTAATTATTATACATACACCCATTTCAGGATAATTCATTTTGTAACTACTATCCAAGGATATACCAGAGTCTATTGATTTGTTGCCATGGATGATCTTTGTTTCAAAAAAAAATTTTTTGTTGTTGTTGTTGGTTGTGGGGCCTGAATTCTGGGCCTGGGCACTGTCCCTCAGCTCTTCAGCTCAAGGCTAGTGCTCTACCACTTGAGCCACAGCCCCATTTCTGACTTTTTTCTGCTTATGTGGTGCTGAGGAATTGAACTCAGGCCTCATGCATTTGAGGCAAGCACTCTACCACTGAGCCACCTTCCCAGCCCTGTTTCAAAAGTTTTATGGAATGGAAAGACTTGGAAAAAATTATATTAAGTGAAGTAAGCCAGGCCCAAAGAAACATAAGTCCCATGGTTTCCCTTATTTGCAATAACTGGTATATGTCTGAAACAAGCAGAAAAGGTCAGATAAGATGATGTTAGGTGAAGTGAACCCAAGATAAGGACACAAGTAATTTTTTCTTTCTTGCTATTGTTTCTAACATATTTATAAGGTGATGGTTTTGTTGCTTTGTATGTCCCTCCCCCACAGTATAACCCCTGTTTTCACTATATTTGATGTTGGTATAATTTGGGGAGGGGAAGGGAAAAAACAAATTGTTTAAATAGGGATATAGGTGGACCCATTGCAACAATGAGATGTACAAAATGCTATGTTAAAAAACGAACTTTACAACTTTGGTGGGGGTGGGGGTTGGGGGTGGAGGAGAATGTAGTTGAGATGGGACGGCAGGGATGGTAGGAGAAAAACAAAGGAGGAGGCAGCAATGCTTGATAAGAAATGTACTTATTACCTTGCTCATGTAATTGTAACCCCTCTGTATGGTATTTTCACAAAAAAACTTATTAAAAAAAGTTTTAATGGATTTTTGAATCCACTGAGTTTTCAGAGTTCTCCATGGCTACTTTTCTTAAGACACTGATCTGATCTCACTGATCCACCAAACAGCAAACATAGGTCTCCTCGCCATTGGCAACTTCCCCCTACCAGTTAGGCTTTCACCGCAGACCAAGTGTTTATTAAATTTAACTTATTTGCTTTGTTGTTGCATCCATTGAGTCAGTTCAGATTTCATTCTTTTTCTCTTGGATAGTGGATATGCAGTATATTAAATGGTATCCTTCATAGTACAGCCAGAGGGTTCTTTCCAAAAGACATTACGTTTTGTTACTTTTCTGCTTCATATCTCTTAGTGGTACCCTACTGCTTTCAGGGTAAACATGGTGGCATGCCATAGAAGGCCCTTTCAGGATTTGGTTTCTTTTTCTTTACTTCTAAAGCATAATCTTCTTACCACAGGATATGCACACACCTTGTACCTAGACTGTACTGGGCTTTCTAATCCTCTCGATTACCAGGTTGTATTATATTTTTAAGCCTTTGAATTTATGGCTCCTGTTTCTGCAGGCTAAAATCTCTTGTTCACTTATTCCTTGGAGTTCATCTTAAGTGATCAATTCTCTTTGAATTTTCTCTGCATTCCTAATACTTTCTTCTTTATTTTGTGTTTACCTAAGTTACAGCCCCTATAATACTGGGCTATAATTATCCATTGGCCTCTATTTATCATTGGATTGAGATCTGACTATTGAAGACAGAAACTTTGAAAATTTATTTCCATTTTTAAAGATGAAATATGGTGCTAGAACATAGCAGTGTTTGATAAATGTTGGATTTGTAAATTAATGGTACACATTCATCATTTATTTTAAGGTATAGCATAAGATGTAATTCTAAAGTTTTAAACTATCATGCAGTTGAAGTATGCTAAAATGATGCATAATAAATGAGAAAACTATATACCTACTATCAATATTTAACATGTGAATTTTACCATATTTGTCTAGCATAACATTGATCTCTTGTAGAAAGCCTCTCCTAACTGGCTATATTTGACTTTTGTGACCAATATTTCTATTTTCTATGAAAAAATTTATTAATTTTAAATGGAGATTTTCATTTACCAAGTTCTCATTAAGTGTTCAATAAATAGCATATTTTGAATGGATTATTTATAATTATTCTTAATTTTGTCTCGTTTGTCCAGTCTTTAGATATTGTGCACCCAGAATTTAAACCCCAACTCCAAAAGTATAATGTCAAATAGTCCCAGATACAAAGACCTTAAAATTACCATTAAGTTAAATAAAAATATGCTTTTTGTGACAATTAGTTTTTGTCTTTCTTAATGAAAATTCAATTTATAAATGGAATTGATAGATCATATCAGAATTCTGTTTTTCATAGTGGCACCACAGATTTGATTGCTGTACTTTGATTTATAATCTCAAAGATATATCTGCACTTCATTGTTCATCACAGCATTAATCACAATGTTCAAAGAATGAAAGCATCTTAAATGTCCTGTGAGAGAGAAACAAACAAACTATGGACTATGTGTACAATAAAGTATTATTCAGCCTTATAAATGAAGGAAATCTGTCATTTGTGACAGCATAGATTATTTTGGAGCACATTATGAAATGTCAAATGGTCAGATACCGAAGAACAAACATTATGTAATACTATTTATATGAAGAATATAAATAAGTCTATTTTATGTATTTTTAAAAAGTTTATTGTAACTTTGATGTACAGAGGAATTATAGTTATATAAGCCAGGTATTGAGTACATTTCTTTTTCTTTTTTTTTTTTTGTTGGTCGTGGGGTCTGAACTCTGGGCCTGGGTGCTGTCCTTCAGCTCTTCAGCTCAAGGCTAGTACTCTACCACTGGAGCTACAACACCACTTCTGGCTTTTTCTGCTTATGTGGTGCTGAGGAATTGAACCCAGGGCCTCCTGCATGCAAGGCAAGCACTCTACCACTGAGCCAGCTTTCCAGCCCAGTACATTTCTTTTTCATGCAGAGAGTAGATCATTGTTACCAGATACTGGGGGACAGAAAGGAGCTAGAAATAGAACAGATGTTGATTATCAGGTGCTAGGGAAAGGTAGAAATGGGGTGATAGTTAAATGGTACAAAGCTTTAGTTACGCAAGGTGAGAATAAATCATAGAATCTACCATGTAACCTCATACATTTAGTTAACAATACTGAAAGTTCACTAAGTTGAGAGATGTTTTACATGACTATATCTGTTCCAGTATGTCTTCCCCCTGTGTCTCTGTGTCTGTCTCACACATTCTCTCTTTCTCTCTCTCTCTCTCTCTCACACACACACACATCCACACACACAGCTGAAAACTTTTATAGGTAATGAATATAGTTTGTCATATATTAAACAGTTATTTCCATAGGTGATAAGCTGCACACAATAAATATGTATAGCTTTTTATATGTCAATCATACTTCAATAAAACTGTTTACAATAATATAGTTTTTATTTTTACTGAGTTCTTAGCCTCTTTCTTTTTTAATGGTTTTTAATATTTTAAATTTAAATAACTTCTTTTTTAAATATATTTTTTTATTGTAAAGATACTGTACAGAGTAGTTACAGTTACACAAGCAAGGTAATGAGTACATTTCCTATTGAGCACTGTTATCCCCTCCTTTGTTTTTCCCCTACTATCCCTTCCCTACCTACCTTCCCAATTCCTCCCTCCCCGCCCCCTGAAGTTGAAAAGTTCATTTTCAGCATAGGGTCTTGTACATCTCATTGTTACATTTGGTCATCCTGTATCCTTATTTCAGCATTTTGTTATTTCCCTTCCCTCCCCAAATTAGAAAAATGTACATATAAGATGCAGGGCACCGGAATCAAATATAGTGCAAATAGGGGTTATACCATGGGGGGAAGAACATACAAAAGAAACCAAAAAAATCACCTAGTATCTTCTAAGTACATTAAAAACAACAGCAACAAAGATAAAACCTCTTGTGTCCTTATCTTGGGGTTCATTTCACTTAGCATCATCTTATATGGACATATATGTACACAGCTTTTGACCTCTTCTGCTTGTCCTAGACATATACTAGTTATTGCAAATAAGGGAAACCATGGGACCTATGTTTCTTTTGGAGTGACTTACTTCACTTAATATATTTTTTTCCAAGTCTTTCCATTTCCTAACAAAAGGGACAGTGCCATTCTTTCTGATAGAGGCATAGAATTCCATTGTATATATAAACCACATTTTCTTGATTCATTCATCGACCGAGGGGCATCTGGGTTGGTTCCATATCTTAGCTATGATGAATAATGCTGCAGTAAATGTAGTTGTACTGGTAGCTTTAGTATGGCCTTGTTTGTGATTGTTTGGGTAAATGCTCCGAAGTTGGATTTCTAGATAATAGGGGAGCTCTATGTATAGTCTTTTGAGGAACATCCATACTGCTTTCCAAAGTGGTTGAACAAGTTTACACTCCCACCAACAATGCAGTAAGGTTGCCTTTTGGCCACATCCCCTCCAGCATCTACTGTTATTAGATTTCTTGATTATAGCCATTCTAACTGGGGTGAGGTAGAATCTCAATGTTGTTTTGATTTGCATTTCTTTTATGCTTAGCTTCTTTCTTACTGATCAGTGTAATATGTGTTTTCCTTAGAGATTTATTTATTTATTTTTATTTAAAATTTTTTTGTGTGAAAATACCGTGCAGAGGGGTTACAATTACATGAGCAAGGTAATGAGTACATTTTTTATCAAGCATTGTTGTCTCCTCCTTTGTTTCCCCTTCCCATCCCTTCCCATCTTCCACCAACTCCCCCAACTACCCCCCCCCCCCCCCCCCCCCGCATTTTTTTTGACTAGTATTGGGCCTGGAATTCTAGGCTTGGGCTCTCACTCAGCATTTTTGCTCATCACGGTGCTTTACCATTTATGCTATGCTTCTAGTTCTAGCTTTATGTTGGTTAATTGGAGATAAGAATGTCTTGAATTTGTCTACCTGAACTTCTTTTTTTTGGGGGGGGGGAGGTGTCCAGTCGTGGGGCTTGAATTCTGGGCCTGGGCGCTGTCCTTCAGCTCTTCAGCTCAAGGCTAGCCTCTACCACTTGAGCTACAGCGCCACTTCCGGCTTTTTTCTTTTTGCATATGTGGTGCTGAGGAATCGAACCCAGGGCCTCATGCATGCAAGGCAAGCGCTCTACCACTGAGCCACCTTCCCAGCCCCTACCTGAGCTTCTTTTGAGCCACAATCCTCAGATCTCAACTTCCTGTGTAGTTGAGATTAAAAATGTGAGCCATCAGTGCCTGGTTCCTCATGGATTTATTGTTGCTAGGAGAATGGATCTATAGTTTAATTCACATTTCTGCATACTATTATGTTGCTGGAAAGGTTTATCATGCTATCCAAAAGCAAATATAAGTGAATTTTGGTTATATGTATTACTTCGGGTTACATGGTTGCTGTTTATGACAGACAGAAACCTTTAAAATAGTAATTAAAAACCAAGTTTATTTCTCTCAGGTTATAGAGAAGTCTAGAGTTAGATACATAAGAGCTGGTTTGACAAGGTTATTATGAGAAATTTGAGCTTTGTTTTCCTTTCTTTACCATGCTATTACCTAATGGCTATTGGAATTCTAGTTTTCACTTTTACATTCCAAGCTGGAAGCAAAGGGAGGTGAGGGAATGGACATTGGGATTCCTATTCCTTTTCCTTCTAGGATTCCTATGAAAATATTCTCTCATTGACCAAAACTTAATTACCCAGAGAAGTAAGCTGTAAATGAGACTGAGAAATGTAGTCTTTATTTGGCATGTTAACCAGGATTCTGATATGAAATAAAGTAAAATGGATATTGGAAGGCAATTTTCCATTTTACAAAATATTGTTAGACTGTACCAGTGAGAGTTGATAGTTTTTGGAAAAATCACAAATGCACTGTGAGCAAAGTAGTATGGCTTTCACTTTTTATAGATAAATATTTGAAAACATGTCACTGCCCAAAGTCATTCTTCTCTCTGTGTGTATATACATTGGACTACTACAATCTGGAGAGTCATCGTGTATTTGTATATCTATGTATGTGCAAGACTAAATTATTTTAAATTTTATATCCAGTGCTCCAAAACCACTCTTACTTTTGAACCATTTTAAAGGAATAGCTGGCAAATTTTAAAAGTCTATTGCTATATAAAAAAATAAATGAAAATAGTCAGCAGTATGGTAAAATTTTCTGTCTTACCAGTCTTTTCCTCCCAATTTGGGATGAAGTATGGCATACAACACACATAACTTTTTTTAGTACCTTTTTAAATGTGTTTTATGCTCTAATTTCTCACCTAGTTTCCTCATCTCTCAATAAAAATAGTTTTATTTTTGAATAGTTGTTTAAATTGGTATTTCTACTGGGTACCAGTGGCTCACGCCTGTAATCCTAGCTATTCAGGATCTGAGATCTGAGGATCACAGTTCAAAGCTAGCCCAGGCAGGAAAGTCCGTGAGACTCTTATCACCAATAAAGCACTAGAAAACTGGAAGTGGTGCTGTGGCTCAAGTGGTAGAGCGCTTGACTTGAGCTGAGGGATAACACCCAAGCCCTGAGTTCAAGCCCCATGACTGACAAAAAAAAAATTGGTATTTCTATGAGTTCACTAAAATTTCAGTGGGAATAAAACGTTTAACTTAGTACCACCTCCTAACCAAACTCAGAGGTAAAGAATTGTCTTCATTCTGAATATATATGTGTACATATATATATATACATATATATTAATTCCTGAGAAATCTGAATATAATTCTGATTTTAGATTTCTGGATGTTGTTGTTATTTTTCCATCATCTATAATGAAAACCAGAAGTCATAAAAAGAAATGCTCCAGCTGCCAATGCATATTAGGTACATAGCTAAACATGGCAATATGATTACAAAGCACAGCAAGTGGCAAAAAGTATATGTATTTTTTTTAAGTCATCCAGGTAATAACTAGGAATATTAAAAAATAAATATGACCCATCTTTCATTACTTAGTGAAATGGAGAGAAGTACAATAGAATCATACCTTAAAGTGGAAAGATGAATAAGAAAAAAACACACATACCTATTGGCAATATAACCTTGTGTTTCTCATTCAAGAAGTAACTACTAAAGAAATTTTGAATTAAATAAGATTGACTTCAAAGCTGAAATACCATTCATATTGTTTTGTACATTAAATGTAATTTCTATTTTCTTTGTTCAAGTGGGCCCTTGCCAAGATTCAGGATTCTTTCTTTCTAGCCTATCATCCTATGATCTTATCCTCTTGATAAGATACAATCTACACATGATATAATGATTAAGAGTGGAAACATAGGCTTTGAATTAAGACAGACTAAGATTTAAGTCCTTAAATCTAGGCATTGCAATAGTTTTTATTTTCAATTTCTTGGCTCCCTCTGTTGCCTTTCTCCTTATACTCTTTATTTCTGATATCTTGAATTGTTCCCTAACCTGATTTTTCTGTTTCTATGAATTACTTTTCATATTATCCAGATATAGTGAATTATGAAAGATCTTTGATTTCTCCTTTCCCTTTCTATCTATTTTCTGTTGCCTATTAAGTCCTTGTCAAGTGGTGATCCAAACCTTTTAACAAGTCTCATCGTGCCTGTGGGCACTGCTAAGCCAGTCATTTAAAAATGAACTCAGTGAAACTAGATGTCATCCCCTGGAATTAAATTAGACCATATTGAAGCTTCTTAAATTTCTACAAATACTACTGTATTTGTAACTGCCAGTTCCTGACTTTGGTTTCCATTCATAGCTGTTAATCTGTTTTATTCACTTTTAGTATCTCTTCTGACAGCAACTAGTTGGGGTTTATTTTGAATCTGCCTTTTTATCCGGGAGTATTTTTTAAATATACATATATATTTATTGTAAAGATACTGTACAGAGGGGTTACAGTTACATGAGCAAGGTAATGAATCTATTTCCTATTGAGCATTGTTAAACCTTCCTTTATATTTCCTTACCATCCTTTTCTCCCCTTGTCCCCAACTCCTCTCTCCCCTCTCCCACCCCCTTGTTGTAAAGTTGTAAAGTTTGTTTTCAACATACTGTCTTGTTCATCTCATCCTGTATCCTTATTTCAGAATTTTGTTATTTTCCTTCCCCTCCTCAAATTAGAAAAATGTATATACAGGATACAGGACACCAGAATTAATACAGTGACAACAGGAGTTGTGCCATGGGGGAAGAACATACAAAAAAAACAACAAAAAAAATCACATAGTATATTATATGTACATTAAGAAGAACAGCAACAAAGATAAAACCTCTTATATCCCTATCTTGGGGTTCATTTCGCTTAGCATTAGGTTATATGGTCATATGTACATAGCTTTTGACCTCTTCTGCTTGCCCTAGACATATACTAGTTATTGCAGATAAGGGAAACCATGGAACCTATGTTTCTTTGGGTCTGGCTTACTTCACTTAATATAATTTTTTCCAAGTCTTTCCGTTTCCTAACAAATGGCGCAGTGTCATTCTTTCTGATGGAGGCATAGAATTCCATTGTATATATATAAACCACATTTTGTTGATCCATTCATTGACTGAGGGGCATCTGGGTTGGTTCCATATCTTAGCTATGATGAATAATGCTGCAATAAACATAGTTGTGCTGGTAACTTTAGTATGGCCTTGTTTGTGATCATTTGGGTAAATGCCTAAAAGTGGGATTGCTGAGTCATAGGGGAGCTCTATGTGTAGTCTTTTGAGGAACATGCATACTGCTTTCCAAAGTGGCTGAACAAGTTTATACTCCCACCAACAATGCAGTAGGGTTGCCTTTTGGCCACATCCCTTCCAGCATCTGCTGTTATTAAATTTCTTGATTATAGCCATTCTAACTGGGGTGAGGTGAAATCTCAATATTGTTTTGATCTGCATTTCTTTTATGGCTTAGAGAAGTTGAGCATTTCTTCATATGTCTATTGGCTATTCTTATTTCCTCTTCAGAGAGGTCTCTCTTTACATCCTTAGCCCAGTTATTAATCAGGCAGTTGTTTCTTTGAGGATTTGTTGTTGGGGGATTTAATTTTTTGAGTTCTAAGTATAATTTAGATATGAGACCCTTGTCCGTTGTATGGCTAGTGAAGATCTTCCAATCTGTGGGCTTTCTATTGATTTTGCTAGCTATGTCCTTTGCCATGCATTAGCTCTGCAGTTTCATGCAATCTCATTTGTCCAACCTTTCTTTGATTTGTTGTGTTTCTGGGTCTTTATTGCCTGTGTCAAGGAGCCCTAGAGTTTCTCCTATTCCTTCCGGGAATACTTTTGATGTTTGTCTATTAGAATCTGTTAAGTGGCTTTTGTCTTTGCTTCTTATCATCTCCTCTCCTCTGGGATGAGATTTTTTTACTCTTTTAGATGACTTGCTTCAGTTTTTTGTAACATATTCTTTTTCTCTGTATTTTTCTCTGTGCCCATTCTAGGTGAAACTCTTATTAAACCACACTTGTCTCATTATAACAGTGTTCTATGGGGTTTCTTACTTTTACTTGCTATCTTTAGTTCATCCTATACATAAATGCTAGATTAAATTTTCTAACTTTTTTTACTTTGATCAATTAATGCTCTCGTTCCTTTTAACTGACACCACATGAATAATCTCTTTTCTCCGCATCCAAAATTCTCCATAGTCTAGATGAGTCTACTCTTTCTTCTATAAGAAGAGTCATTTGCATTTGTGAAGTTGATTAACTCTCTTTCCCAAAGATGCTGGTAGTTTTTAAATGTTTTATTATTTTTAAAAGTATATAACTCTTAATTTAAAATATTCATCACTTGAATTCCTGTAGTACCTCATGATATTATAAACTCTTAAGGTTCTTAAAAGATAATTTGAAGATTATTGGTTATATATATATATATATATATATATATATATATATATATATATCAGACAATGGCCTTATATCCAGAATATACAATGGATTCAAGAAACTAAACTCTCAAGAAATCAACAGCCCAATTAATAATTGAGTAAGTGATCTAAATAGAGACTTCTTAGAAGAAGGAAAAATGTCTAATAAGCACATGAAAAAATGCTTTGCCCATACAGAAAGTGCAAATCAGTATAATGACTCATTATCAATGTCACTCCTTTCATTGAAGTAAATTATAAAATATCTGATATAATGCTTAGTAGATGGTTGTTTCTTATTTGTTTGCATTTTTGTTTCTTTTTTCTTTTTCTTTTTTTATCTATTCTTATAGTCCAGGGATTTACATAAACCTGATAAGCATTCTATCACTGTAACACTGAGCTACCTGGAAACTCCAAATAATTGTTTCATAAACAATTAATATTTTACTTATTAAAATTATTTTTTTATTCTCAGTACTTCCTGTCAGAATTGTGAGTACTCAGTGTCCTTGATAATATTGATCTAAAACTTGGACCTGTAGACTGTATGAAGAAATGTAAATGGTAAACTATTTTGGCCCAGAAGATTGTAGTTTATTTCTTTAGTATGTTCTTCTCTTGCCTAACCTTTTCTGAGTTTGGAAATTAGATTGTATATTCCTTGAAGCTAGAGCCTATGTTATGTTTCATCTATCTTTAAAGCTCATCACACATTTATTTCTTATAACATTTCATATATAAAAGAAGATACTTCAATCATACCCCTCACCCTCTGTTTCTTCCTTCCCATTGTTCTTCTTCATTCTTACAAATCCCACTTTTATCTTTATGTACTTGTTAATTTGTTTTAAGTTTAGATCTAGGTTCCACATATGGGATAAGATATGTGGTACTTATCTTTCAGAGAATTTTGTTTAGCATGATGATCTCCAGTTTTATTCATTTTCCTGCAAATTATATAATTTTATTCTTTGTGGCTGAATATTACTCCATTGTGTATATATGTATATATTTTCTTTATTTATCTCTCATTAATAAAGGCTAGTTTCATAATGTGGTTATTTTGAGTAGTGATGTAATAAATATGGATGTGCAGGTTTCTCTATTGTATGCTGACATATATTTCTTTAGAATAATGTGTACATCTGGTATAGGAAGATCGTGTAGCAGTTTTAATTTCAGGATTGTCCCTCTGTTGGTACTGGGGTTTGAACTTGGCCTTGCTTGCAGTTGCTAGGAAGGCTTTCTAGCACTTGAGCTATGCCTCAACTCCTCTTTTGCTTGTTATTTTTCAGGTAGGATTTTGTATTTTTACCCAGGCTGACATCTTGGACTATGAATCTTCTGCCTATCAACTTTTGTATAGCTGGGATCACAAATATCCTTCATCATACATATCTTGATGATGTTGAGGGATTCTAGCTACTTTTTGCCCTGTCTGTCTTTGAATCATAATCCTCCCAATCTCTATATTCAGAGTAGTGGGAAATATGGGCCTGAGCTACCATGTCAAGCTCTATTTTTAGAGTTTTTTTAAAGAACATTGTTATAAATTTCCATAGTGGCTGGACTGACATGTTCCCTACCAATAGTGTGTAATGGATCCATCTTCCATTTCATTCTTTCTAGCAGTTATTGCTATCTATTTCCTTGATAGCAGACATTCATCACACAATTCTTAATATATCAAATAAGTACATTTGTTTTGTGGCATGTGCTTCTGATGAATAATATTATTTTGTGGGGGAGAGGATAAAAAGAAATCACAGTCAATGATAAATATAACCTTGAAAATTATAACAGATCATATGATGATTATGCCATTAGTCATATACACATACAATTATGGAATTCTATTGTGTAGGGTACTATTGATTATCTTCTACCTAAATGTGGCTCTCATGAGAATCAGAACAGATTCCTAATGGGAATAAAATAGTCCCTGGACCGTTATGGAATTGTTTCCCATAAAGCCAGAAGGTAATAAAACCTTGAAACATGTAGAGAGCTGTTAAATTGTATTTTTAAAACTATCTGTCTGTCTGTCTGTCTGTCTGTCTGTCTTTCTACCTGCTTATCTATCTATCCCATTTAGACTGACATCTTCTTACTTATGCTTCCATGTATTTCATTCCTGGGAATGACAGGCAAGTGCCACTGTGACCAACCATTGTATTTCTCTCCTTCCTGACATGACAAGACATGCCACCATGCCCAGCTACTGGTTGAGCTGAAGTCTCATCAACTTTTATGCCCAGTCTGGCCTTGAGCCTTGATATCCTAATCTCTACCTCCTTAGTAGCTAGGCAAACTGGCTTTAGCCACTATGTATGGCTTATTATAACATTTAAGATAAACGTGATATACTTATATAGATATATGTATATACATATGTGTATGCATACATGGGCTTTCTTGCCAGGCTGGCATTAAACTGTGATTCTCAGTTCTCAGTTCCTGAGTAGCTAGGCATGAGCCATTGGAACCTGGACATATGTTATCACTTTAAACTAACAATCATTAGCTTATTTTCATAGCACCATAAAATGTAAGAAAATAAATGCTGTTATTCTCACTACTCTATAGATGGGGAAGCTGAGATATAATGCTACTAAGTGACTTGTCCAAGGCCAAACAGCTGAAGATGGGATGCTTTGGATTTGAATTTAGGCACATTCTATTGTGCACTGAACCATTATACCCTGCTGTTTCTTGGACAGATTCAGTAGCAATTGTCAATGATGAAATTCAAATTCTTTATACTACTTAAAGAGTAATACTATTACTAAGATTTTATTCATATAATGGTGATTGCTAACTGAAAAATAGATCAGTTAGTAGTCTGATTGGAGAATGTCTATTATTTTTTAGTCTGAGACACATTTTTGGGGGATTAAAACTCAGATTTGAACTCAGGGCTTTACACTGTTAGGTAGAAATTCTACTATTTTTTAAAATTTTGTTTTATTGTAAAGGTAAAGTACAGAGGGGTTACAGTTACATAAGTAATGAATACATTTCTTTTTGAAGATTGTTACTCCCTCCCTCATTTTTTCCCACTTTCCCTCCCCCTGCAACTTTCCTTCCCAAGATGTAAAGTTCATTTTCAACATAGTGTCTTGTATTATTGTTGCATTTGTTCACCCTTTGTCCTTTGTCTCACCATTTTATGATTGCCCTCCCCTCTTGTTTCCAATATCTTGGAGTTCATTTCTAATCAGAAACACAACAAATCAAAGAAAGGTTAGATAAATGAGACTGCATTAAACTGCAGAGCTTCTTCATGGCAAAGGACATAGCCAACAAGATAAATAGCCTACAAATTGGGAGATCTTCACTAGATATACAACAGACAAGGGACTCATATCTAATATATACCTAGAGCTCAAAAAATTAAATCCCCCAATAACAAATCCAAAAAGAAACAACTACTCCATTAATAAGTAGGCTAAAGAATTAAAGAGACTTGTCTGGAGAGGAAATAATAGCCAATAGACATATGAAGAAATGTTCAACATCTCTGGCCATAAAAAATGCAAATCAAAACAACATTGAGATTCTACCCCACCCTACTTAGAATGGCCATTATCAAGAAAAATAATAACAGATGTTGGCTGAGATGTGGCCAAAAGGCAACCCTAGTACATTGTTGGTGGAAATGTAAACTTGTGCAACCACTTTGGAAAGCAGTATGGAGGTTCCTCAAAAGACTGAACATAGAGCTCCCCCATGACCCAGCAATCCCACTTTTAGGCATTTACCCAAATGACCTCAATGCCACACTAAAGCTACCAGCACAACTATATTCATTGAAGTATTATTTACCATAGCTAAGATATAGAACCAATCCAGATGCCTCAGTAGATGCATGGATCAAGAAAATGTGATACACACACACACACACACACACACACACACACACACACACACACAATGGAATTTTATGCTTCTATCAGAAAGAATGACATTACCCCATTCATAAGAAAATGAAGAAAATGGAATGTCTTGGAAAGAATCATATTAAGTGAACTAAGCCAGACCCAAAGAAGCATAGCTCCATGATTTCCTTCATTTATAATAATTAGTATATGTCTAGGGTAGTCCTAGCAGAGGATCACAATAGTTCAATAGCTATGACATATTACCTTATAAAATGATGATAATTGGAATTGTACTATTTTTTTGGAATTGTACTATTTGAATCATATCCTGCCACCGCTTTTGAGGTAGGATCTCTCAGGTTTGCCCGTGGCAGCTGCTTCAAACCACCCCCTCTAACCTATAGACTTCAGTGTAACTGGCTTGTAGGTTGGAATATGATCTCAGTAACTTTTTGCCTGGACTGCCTTATAGTCATAATCTTTTCAATCTCTAATTTCTAATTTCTCAATCTTTAATCCTAGGTAAAAGTTTTTTAAATTGTGACTTTTTAAAGAGCAGTTTTAGGTTTGAAGCAAAATTAAGAGAGAAAGCGTTATTTTTCCATATACTCCCTGCCCCCATATATGGATGGCCTTTATTGTTAACATTCCCCCAACCAGACTGATTCATTTGTGCTAATTGATAAACTTGTTTGATACATCATTATCATCCGAAGTCCATAGTTTACCTTATTGTTCACACTTAATTTTTTTCTTTACTAGAAATTGTTTTTTAAAATTTTTTATTGTCAAAGTGATATACAGAGGGGTTACATTTGTATAAGTAAGGTAATAGGTACATTTCTTGTCACTTGTTACCTATTATCTCATTTTTCTACTATGTTTCCTCCCCCTACCCTCCCCATCCCCAAGTTGCACAGATCATTTCCAACATATTTTCTTGTATATATTGCTGTTGCATTGATTCTTTGTCTCACCATTCTGTTGTTCCCCTTCCCTTCCCTAATTCAAATAAATGTATATACAATACCACAGGGTACCAAAATCAATCAGTGACAACAGGGGATATTCCATAGGAGGAAGAACATACAAAAACAGAAACAAAAAAATCACATTGTACTTTAAAAACAACAACAACAAAGAAAAACCTCTTATGTCCATGTCTTGAAGTTCATTTCTCTTGGAGTCATATTTTATGGTCATATATACATAATTATTGAGCTATTCTGCTCATCTGCTAAGATTATCCTAGATGTATACTAATTATTGCAAATAAGGGAAACCATGGGACCTATGTTTCTTTGGGTCTGGATTACTTCACTTAATAAGATATTTCCAAGTCTTTCCATTTCCTTTCAAATGCGGTGGTGTCATTCTTTCTGATAGAAGCATAGAATTTCATTGTATGTATATAACACATTTTCTTGATCCATTCATCTACTGAAGGGCATCTGGGTTGGTTCCATATCTTAGCTATGGTGATTAATGCTGCCATAAACATAGTCGTGCAGGCAGATTTAGTATGGCCTTGTTTGCCATCATTTTGATAAATGCCCAGAAGTGGGATTTCTGGGTTATAGGGGAGATATATGTGCAGTCTTTTGAGGAATCTCCATACTGCTTTCCAGAATGGTTGAATCACACTTAATTTTGGGTATTCTATTCTTTTCTAAATTTGAGCAAATTTATAATACCATCTGCATATACTCTCTAAAAGTCTTCTGTATTCTACCTATCCATTTCTCCTCTCAGCCTTATAAATACTGATAACTAAAGATATTTTTGTTGTCTCCAATTTTTTATCTTTCAAGAATGTCATATACTTGGAATCATAAAAGTATACACCTTTCCATGTTAGTTACTATCACTTAGTAAATATAATGTCTGGTTCCTAAAGATAAGGTTGCATTATTTTGGAATGAATGTTGATACAATTAGTTTTTATTTGGGGCTCTTAAAAATTCTTTGATAGAAAGGATCTGTAAAAACAAGGTTAGGAAGAATCTGAGAACTAAACCTGTTGCCTCTGTTCTTTGTAGCATCTATTACAGTGTCTTAAAGTAAGCAAATGAGCACTTAAATGAATCCATCTTCTGTGTGGACAATTGCTCGCTTAGTATTCAACTTAGGACTTTTGCTTTATCTATTGTGATAGTTTTGCAATAGTTCAATGGTTCTGTGTGGGTAGCCCAGGCACAAAGGCTGTTGCTCAAGTAATCTTTAGAGTTGTTCACATGTAAAGGGATTAGAACATTTATAGCATTGACTTATGTAGAAGAAAATGTATAGTATCCTAGGAGATGACCTTTTTGCTAACCTTGTGAGAAAATAAAGAAGTTCTAAGATAGAATTTCATAAATGTTGAAATAGTTCTCTTTGACATTGCCTATGTTTAAAGATCTCATGTACTATGGGGGAAAATTAAAAGGTAGTGTTCATTAGATTGAAAAGCAGAAAGTAGTGATATATTTCTTTAAACCTGTCTGCAAGCATATGTAGCACATGTACATCTTGTTGGAAATGAGTTAGCATTTTTCTGTGAATTGTTACAATATTTTGACAAAAATGTTTAGCATTTGATTTGTACTTAATGGAGTTAGTATGAACATTTACGTGGAGTATTAGGAAAGAGAATTGGAATGGTTGATTTTGGGTTAAAGTACTATTTCTGTCATTGAATATATATATACATATATATATAAAACACTGAAAAACTTATAGCCATTATAATATCAATTATTTGATGAGGGGGCTCTAGTTTTTGTATAGGTCTAAGCTGGATGACAAGAAGAAGCCAGATCTTCGCTAAAAGTTCTTGTAGTACAGTGACTATATAGGTATTTTTATTTCTTTTTGTTGCTTTCAAAATCAAATACTCCAAAGGCCAACCCCCTAGTTTCTCATTTCATGATCTCTTTGGTGATTGTGTGGCTAAATTGGGACATTGCATCCATGCTTGTCTTCTGCCTAATGTGGCACAAGAATAGCTTCTGGCAGCTCCTACAGCACAACTCAGGCTTTTTCACCGCTGAAAGTATACTGTTTACTTTCTATGGAAGAGAAAGCACTGTCTATAAAACTGCAACTTTCTTGAAGACCTCTGGAACTTCAAAAACTATTATTTTTAGTGTGCTCACGTGAAAGTGGAAATCTACTTTGATAACTGCTGCAGTTGTCTTTGATGGCAGGTTATGTTGGAAACAAATATAGTAGAAGTTTCTAACTAGCCCTTTTATATAGAACTGATTTCTTTCTGACTCATGCCTCTAACCTTAGCTCCGTAGTCTGAAATCAGAGGATCAGGGTTTGTAGCCAGCCCTGGCAGAAAAGACCCTATCAGTTTGAGACTCTTTATATTCACCTCCAGTTAAATAGCAAAATGGTGGACTGGAGGTGTGGCTCAAATAGTAAAGCATGAGTTCAAATCTATGGTCAGGCAAGAATTTGTTTATTTACAAGAATTTCTCTAACTGGTCTTTATTTTGATAAATAAAAATTCCAGCTGGAGAATCTCTACAGATAAAATCGTTCTCAATTTATACAGATATTAACATATATTATTTTATTCACTACTGAGTATGTATTTTAAGGACTCGAGCTATTAATATCAAAATGTCTGTATATATCAATCTGCATTAGTGGTATAAATTCAAATACACGGGAGAATACTTAAGTGTGTTTTGAGTTTAGATATGTTCCTTAATTTCTTTTGGGCAGCCCTTTAGTTTTATCACCTATAGCATTGTGTTAAATGTTAGGTGGCTAAGTGAGCTCAAGGTCCTTTCTAACTCTAAAGTTCTTTTTTTATATATTTATATATTTTTTATTGTGAAAATACTGTACAGAGGGGTTACAATTACATGGGCAAGATAATGAGTACATTTCTTATAAAGCATTGTAGCCTCCTCCTTTGTTTCCCCTTCCCATCCCTTCCCATCCTCTCCCCTCCCCCAAAGTTGTATAGTATGTTTTCAACATAACGACTTGTACATCTTATTGTTGCAATGGGTCCACCTGTATCCCTATTTAAACGATATGTTTTTTTCCCTTCCCCTCCACAAATTATACCGACATCAAATACATGGAAAGCAGGGGTTATACCGTGGGGTTAGGGAAATGAACCCTAAGATACGTATTCAAATGTTTTTTTTCTTTCATGCAATTGTTTCTAACACATTTAAAACTCTAAAGTTCTGTGATTATGTTATTAGTAATAAGTTTATAAGATTAATTTATACTATTAAAATTTAAAGCTGCTTTTATAGAAATTGATTTTTTCTTTTTTTTTAATTTAATTTAATTTTATTTGTGAACATACTGTACAGAGGGGTTGCAATTACATGGGCGGGATAATGTGTACATTTCTTACCAAGCATTGCAGCCTCCTCCTTTGGTTTACCCTTCACATCCCTTCCCAGCCTCCCCCCTCCTCCCCAATCCCAATCCTTCTCCTTCTCCCCCCTCCCCCCCCCCCCCCCTGCACCGACATTGTAAAGCTCGTTTTGGACATGACAACTTGTACTTCTCATTGTTGCTAAATTGATTTTTTCTTGAACACAAAATTTGGACAATTTACTTACTAGTATTTATATTATGCACTTTTAGCTATTATTTATTTATTTATAATATATATTTTTATTGTAAAGATTTTATTAAAAAATCTCAGGTAGAATGTTTTTAAACATCTTCTGTTTAAAATAGTTACAAATGTTTTTAAAATTCGCTTAACTTTTATTAGGTGCTTCTTAGTATGAAGAAGACTTCTTATGATTCAGTTGAAGTATAAAACAATATGATTTATTGGTCACAACCCATTTTTAAAAGCTAAATGCTACAACTTGTCCTTAAACTGTAAAGTTTGTGAAATAGTAGTGATTGCTAGAATATCCAATACTTCTTAAATATTTTTCCCTGCATTAAATATATATTACTTCTAAAATTTTAAGCTTCATGTTTAAGTTAACTTCCTTCTCAAGGTAGTCTTTTGTAGTTAATCTACAAAATTTAGGTAATGCTTCTCATTTGTATTCATGGGCATCACTGAGTATTATTATCCTCACTAGTCAGTCTGCTTCTTAAAGACAAATACCATAATATGCATGGCTAGGTACTTAATAGCTGTTGGATTTCTTAAAAAAAAAATCTTTGGCAGAAACTGTGAATCTAAGTGCTTAGGTAATTTTTAAAGGTCACACTGAGACATTAGTAAAGGTGGAAAATTCAAACATAAGTCTTTTGATTCTAAAGCCATTTCTTTTTCAAGTATGTCACACTACTGCATATAAGTGGTAGCTATTAACCAATGGCAGCAGTGACAGCAGTGACTCTTCAAACAAGTGTCCATAATTCATATTTTCTTCGGTCTTGTAGAATGTTGAATATTCTGCAGAGGTTCTCTACTATTTGCATTTGTGTTTAAAGAGCAACTGTCAGTGTTTAATAGTATCTATCTGAGTAGTGTCTTCTGGAAGTAGAGTGATATTCTTAGCCTGTTGAATTCGAAGAGTTTCCCAGGAGACCACAAACATTCTGATATGAGCTTTCAGGTCCCTTGTTTTATCATCTAGATCTGTTCTGCTCTGTTCTTTGGGAATCAAAATGTGGCTTTAGGCATTAATGTGATATTTGATTCACATCAGGTATAGAAACAATGTTCAGAATATGAAGAACTATACCGTCTTAATCCTTGACTTTACAAAACTCTTAACATTGTCAGACACTAGTTTTGCATTTCAAATCAGTATATAATTTACAAGATACAAAGACTTCTTAATCTTAATCCATTTCATCTTCAAAATTGTTATTTATCTGACATATACTCTATTCGGTTTATTAAACAAATATTTATAACACACTTTTTATGCTCTGTATCAATTAAATAAAACCAGGAGTGATTTAGTTCCTTTTCTGCCCTCTCCTTCCCATCTCCCCCCCCCCCCCCCAACCCAGACTGGTACAAAGGCTTAAACTTGAGGGTCTCATGCTTTTATTCAGGTTTCTTTTTTCTTTCTTTTTTTTTTTTTTTAAGAGTCCAGTCGTGGGGCCTGAACTCTAGGCCTGGGCGCTGTCCCTCAGCTCTTCAGCACAAGGCTAGAGCTCTACCACTTGAGCCACAGCGCCACTTCCGGCTTTTTTCATTTTGCTTATGTGGTGCTGAGGAATTGAACCCAGGGCCTCAGGCATGCAAGGCAAGCACTCTACCACTGAGCCATCTTCCCAGCCCCTTCAGGTTTCTTGTTCATGGCTGGCACTCTACCACTTGAGCCACAACTTTGCTAGTTGATTGGAAATGGAGTCCCATGGACTTTTCTGCCCAGGCTGGCTTCAAACCTCAATTCTTCAGTCTGCTAAGTAGCTAGGATTATAGCTGTGAGCCACTGGAGTATTGTTCAAACACATATTTTTGATTAGTTAGCTCTTACTCTTTTTATGCAACTCAGGACCTACACACTGTCCCTGAGCTTTATCAATCAAGGCTAGCATTCCACCACTTTGAGCCACAGTGCCACTTCAGGTTTTTTGGTGGTTAATTGCAGATAAGAGTCACACGGACTGTCTGTGTTAGCTTTTGAAGCATAATCTTCAGATCTCAGCCTCATGAGTAGCTAGGCACGAGCCACAGGTGCCCAGCTAATGTAATGATTATTTATTTATTATTTTTATTGTGAAAATACTGTACAGAGGGGTTACAATTTAAGAAGCCATTTAATTAATATTCTTTATTTTAAAGATAAATTAAAAAAGTAAATTAACTGAAGTCCAGATAGATGGAATGATTTTCTTTAGGATAACCCAAAAAGGGACTTTACCTTTCTTCCTCTATCAGTATACACCCCTCTCTGAGCTATGCTGAAATATATAGCTGGTTATAGTAATGGAAAATAAAGTATAATGTTATTGATTTTTATACCTGTCCCTCATCTATTAGAAGGATTGTTAATAATCCACTTTGATGTTAATTAATCTTCTTTTTCTCTTTCTTTCTTTCTTTCTTTCTTTCTTTCTTTCTTTCTTTCTTTCTCTCTCTCTCTCTCTCTCTCTCCCTTCCTTCCTTCCTTCCTTCCTTCCTTCCTTCCTTCCTTCCTTCCTTCCCTCCCTCTTTCCCTCCCTCCCTCCCTCCTTCCCTCCCCCTCTCTCTTTTTCTTTCTTTCTTCCTTCCTTCCTTCCTTCCTTCCTTCCTTCCTTCCTTCCTTCCTTCCTTCCTTCCTTCCTTCCTTCCTTCCTTCCTTCCTTCCTCTCTCTCTCTCTCTCTCTCTCTCTCTCTCTTTCCTTCTTTCTTCTTTCTATTTTGGCAGTACTAAGGTTTGAACTCAGGGCCTTGTGTTGCTAGGCTGAAGCTTAATTGCTGAACCACACCTCTAGCCCTGTTTTTCACTGGTTACTTTTAGGATAGGGTCTTGCTTCCGACCCTCATGTACTACTTGCACTGCTGTGTTCACCTACTTTAGGTTTCTCATTGTTCCTGGGATCACAGGTGTTAGACTACATAAAGTTTCCCTCCATGGAGACGGAATTTTAATGGACTTTTCTGTTTGGGAAGGCCTGAAACTGGAATTCTCTCTTTTAGCCTTCCAGATAGCTAGGATTAAAGGCATAAACCAATGTAGCCCAGTTTAATGAATCTATTTCTTAGGAATCTTTTTGAAGATCCTAAGATGTCTATAGTATATTTCTTTAAATGTCTCAGAGTAGATTCCTACTTGTAATATTTCTAAGACTGAAGAAGTAGACAAAACTATGAAATATTGGGAACAGAAGATGTAGGGATTCATTAGCTGAAAGAGTAATTAGTAGTGAGCTAGCATAAATAATGGAATAAACTGAGGATTTGTGGTAGAGAAGAGGAGGGAAATCATAGTTGAAATTGAGGCAAGCGTGTGGGTAAAAAGTTAGATATAGGTGACAGATTAGCTATAAAATAGAAATGATTGTAGTTATTCTACCATTCTTATAATATTGTGTGAGAGTCTCAGGGAAAAGGTTTCTTAAGACTTGGATGCATAGTGTACTGTTAACAGAATGATACTTGATGAAAATGCTGATAGTCATAGGTGTTAGAAAGAAATAGTAAAGGAAGTATAGAACATATAATGATCAATAAGTGAACCTAATGTAAAAGAAGTAAAATATGTATTAAAGGAAAAAACAACATACATATCGAATAAGAAACAAAAGAGGCACACTAATTTGGAAGTGCTAATTTATCATACTGATTAGGAAGAAGAAATAATTTACAGGTGCTAATTTAGCATAGTACACAATAGTGGGAATGACTGGAATCAAATCAGAAAGTCAGGTTTATAGAGGAAGTGTACTGAAATTTTGGCATTGATTCCATAGGTTCGTAATATTGTAAGTAAAAAAAGTTCAAACATTAATTTGTCCTTGTTAAACTCAAAACAGGTACTTAAGTTGGTGGGTTGAGAACAGACTTCACTTTTGCTTCTGGGTCAGTGTCAGGAAAGGAGATAGTTTCGATATTTGCTGCTGTTTTGTTAGTCGATTTTAGTGCATGTTTATAGAACCATCTCATTCAGCAAATTGAAATGTTTTGAAATGGACAATGTAAGTCTTAGGGAAGGGTCTTGCAGTTATGCTTTGTTTCTCAGTATCAATATAAAAAGGCTGTGATGAAAACAACATAAGCTGTGGCGTGGGAAGGAGTGAATGAATGAAAAGGCTAGTGTTACTGGAGTGGAGTTGTAAAACTCATTTCCATCATAATGTCATATTATTGTTGTAGTATGTCATCCCATACCCTTGTTTCAGCATTTTATTACTCCCCTTCTCCTCCTCAAATTAGATAAATGTATACACAAATTGCAAGGTACCAAAATCAAATACAGTGACAACAAGGGATATGCCATAGGGGGAAGAACATACAAAAGAAATTTTAAAAAATCACATAGTACATTAAAAACAACAACGAAGACAAACCTCTTGTGTTCATATCTTGGGGTTTATTTTGCCTAGCATCATCTTATATGGTCATATGTACATAGCTTTTGAGCTTTTCTGCTCAATCAGAATCTTTTTC